>NC_136174.1:164017-764017 GCF_965212315.1 Lampetra planeri
TTACACATGTACCTGGACGTCGCGTGGAGTCGTTGTGCGTTTCTCTGTAATGAATCAAAGGGTTTAAAATCAACAACAACAACAACAACAACCAAGAGATCATCAGGGTTTGTACGTATAGCGTGTTCTCCTAAAATTGCAAACGTGCGCTTTGGGTTTGTAACTCTCCAACACACACATACGATTTCGATTTAAAGCTTTCGTGACTGCAGGGATTCATCTATAGTATAGTTATCATATTAGTTTATTATGTTTTATTTTAATTATTTTATTATTTCCATTCTACGTGACTTTACCGAAAGAACCAAGAAGACACACACACGAGTTAAAACCCGCCACCACACGACACAGCCACCTAGTAAGGGTTGTCACGTAAACAGAACGTGGCCAATTCGTCACTAGTACAGCACTAGTGTATAGTGTAGTGTATAGTAGTGTATAGTGTAGTGTATAGTGTAGTGTATAGTAGTACGGTGTATAGTGTCGTGTGTATAGTGTATTGTAGTGTGTAGTGTATAGTAGTGTAGTGTATAGTAGTGTATAGAGTAGTGTATGTATAGTGTAGTGTATAGAGTAGTGTATAGTGTAGTGTATAGTGTAGTGTATAGTGTAGTATACTAGTACAGCACACCGGTGTGTTGGAGAGCCAAGCCACACCATGATGACATGATTTAAAGCTTTCGTCACTGCAGGGATTCATCTTCTTGGTTCTTTCGGTAAAGTCACGTAGAAGGGAAATAATAAAATAATAAAAAATAAAACATAATAAAATAATTCTCACGACGTTTCGGCCACAACGCAAGCAGCCGTCCTCAGGTGAAGAATGAAACACCACCAAACTTGGAGCGTATATTTAAGCTGGGTGTATTACTTCCCTTCTACGTGACTTTACCGAAAGAACCAAGAAGATGATGACACGACTCTGCTACCTCTTTGCATGTCGCATATACGCTCTCTAATCCGCTAATCCTTGCTATTTACCAATATTTGTTCATTCAAGATGACATCTTGGTTACACTTTTGGTCAATAACAACAAAAATCACGGTCACCATTTTCATCGTTTGTAGGCGACTCGAAGCAGTGCCTTTACTACCGTGGCCTATTGGATAATGGGGACCTGCCATTATCCATTATCTATCTGTAGTGGTGTGAACTACTCGCTGTTCGCAAACTGTGACAGCAGATCGTTAACAAGGTTTTCCCGCTCAATCAAACGGTCAGGGGTCAAATGGGGTGAGGTAGGATCCAAACGCCAGATTGGGAAGGACCAATCAGAGGGTCCCACAAGGTGGCCGGGGATTGGACAAGCCGGCCACGAACAGGTATAAAAGCCAGAGCGCTGAGAGCTCTGGAGGGGAGTTCTGCTACACGAAGACCCAAGTCGGCCGAAGACGTCTAGGACCCTGGACCAAGCCCTCCAGCCCTTATCAGGGCTCGGGCTCAGAGTCACCAGTGGTCGGGGAGAGATCCCCGAGGTCCAACCAGAGGACGCTGGGAGAGCAGGGAGATTAGAGAGCCTGCAAGGTCCCGGAGGCTTGTACCTTCTGAGGGTAACGGGTGAGGGGACCATATACCCCCTTAGTGTGATAGGGACTGTGTTATTAAGATAATAAACAGTGTGTGCCATAAAGAAGTCCAGAAGTCCGTCCTTACAACACTACACATCAAATAGAACCCGTCGCAACTTGAAAGGAGAGACAGAGACAGACTCACCTTATCCTCTTAGCTTTGTGTTTCATCTCGAAGGCTGTGGTGGGATGGGGCGGTGGTGGAATGAACCAGAAACAAACGCAATTCATTTCGATTTAAAATCGGAGGCAGTCCTCACTTTGCTCACCCCCTCCATCCTCCCTCTGCCCTCTCTTCCCTCCCCCTCCACCCCCTCCCTCCTTCTCCCCCATCCCTCTCCCCCATTCCTCCCCTCCCCCCTGCCCCTCCCCCTCCCTCCCCCCTCCTCCCTCCCCCTCCTCCCCCTTCTCCCTCCTCCACCCCTTTCCCTCCTCCACCCCTCCCCATCCCTCCCCCTTCCTCCCTCCCCCCTTCTCCTCCCTCCCCCCTTCTCCCTCCTCCCCCCCTCCCTCCCCTCCCCCTTCCTCACTCCCCCTTCTCCTCCCTCCCCCTGCCTCCCTCCCCCTCTCTCCATCCCTCCCCCTTCTCCCTCCTCCCCCCCTCCCTCCCCTCCCCCTTCTCCTCCCACCCCCTGCCTCCTTCCCCCTCCTCCCTCCCTCCCTCCACCGTTGTACGGCTACTCATGTAGATGCGGGGTAGTTAACGTCTCCTCGCCACCATGGCGTCCTCAAAATGTGACAGAGCCATCATGGAGTCAGGACCATTGCTTAGCCCGCAGGAAAGTGCCTCAACTGCTCGTATCGTTGTTGTTAATCGTTAGCGCTGTCACCCGATATGTGCGAAATAAATAACGCCGATCGGGAACGCATCCCCACAGACACAATGGTGTCACGCTGCCCTTTTAGCGCCGATTCGTTTAGCGCTGCTCGCTTCTCTATTTTGTTTTTTTACGATCAGTGGAAACAAGAAGATGCTCGTTGTAGTCGGCACTTTGCTTCGTTCATCATTTCGTATTTTTTTTTATCTTTGCGTTATGTAACCCCCCCTCTCGCTCGCTCTCTCACTCACTCTCTCGCTCACTCTCTCACTTACTCTCTCGCTCACTCTCCCGCTCACTCTCGCTCGCTCTCTCTCCCGCTCACTCTCGTTCTGCACGCAGCCCTTCTCGCAGCCAGAGCCTGCCCCGTCATGGTGCCATTAAGACCCAAAAGCAGATCAGCAGCGGCGACTTGTACTCCGAAGGAACGAAGGCGGCTTACCTCTGACGATGAAAACAATGACGATGATGATGATGACGATGACGATGATCACGCCTATGGTCACGCCAATGATTCCAACTGTAAAAAATTAACCCGTAAAAACAAAGTTTTTCACTATAAATCCTTTATATGCGTGGCATCGGTTTTATTTAATTATTCATTTCTGTTTTTCTTGAGTAAGAGTTTCATTTATTTTATCACATTGGTATTAGAAATAAAATAACAGGACCCTGCGGGGTGGGCTGGTAGGAATAATACTTAGTACCGGTACAGGGATATCGACCGGGTATAGAGGAGTTAAAGAAAAAAATACTGTATTCTAGTGTAACGTTAATTAAAGTGTTTGTTTTGACAAGAAACGCTGTTAGATTTAAAGACCCCCCACCACCAGCCCTCACCACCAGCCCTCACCACCAGCCCTCACCACCAGCCCTCACCACCAGCCCTCACCACCAGCCCTCACCACCAGCCCTCACCACCAGCCCTCACCACCAGCCCTCACCACCAGCCCTCACCACCACCCCCCACCACCACCCCCCACCACCTTCTGCACTAGGCCTCGCGAAGCCTGCCGCACTAGGCCTCGCAAAGCCTGCCGCACTAGGCCTCGCGCCGTGCTTTTCGTGCACAAATAAGGCGATTAAATGTATCTCGTCTCTGTGTTAATAAATGTTTCTTGCCTCTGTGTTAAAAAAACGTGCTGCGTTTCAGTAAAGTATTTTTTTTAAATAAACGTGCTGCGTTTCATCTCTGTGTTAATAAGCCTGCCGCACTAGGCCTCGCGAAGCCTGCCGCACTAGGCCTCGCGCCGTGCTTTTCGTGCACAAATAAGGCGATTAAATGTATCTCGTCTCTGTGTTAATAAATGTTTCTTGTCTCTGTGTTAAAAAAACGTGCTGCGTTTCAGTAAAGTATTTTTTTTTAAAAACGTGCTGCGTTTCAGTAAAGTAATTTTGAAGCGAAGTTTAAAGTTTTGCCGTGATGCGCCGGAAGCGACGGCCATCTTGTTTAATTCACAGATCGCAGGGGGAGCGGGCGGCCATCTTGTCGGACAGGGTCATGCCAAGTGTTTGCAGTAGGGGGCGATGTTGATACACGGACGGACGGACGGACAGACAGTCGGACGGACGGACGGACACACACATTAATCTATTGGTGGTCTGGTCCACTTCGTTCCTACCAGTATAAGGAAAGTCGTATATAAGGATTATAAGGTTTTCAGTTTTTGTACGATTGTTAATATTGTACATTTTTGTTGTGTTCTTGAATAATTTTCTGTGTTTAGGAAAAATATATGATTGTGTTAGTGAAAATTTTTCTTTTTTCCTAAAAAGTGGAAAATTTTGGAATTTTTTTTTCAGGAAAATCAATTGTCATGCACAACGAGTCTGTGTGCAAAATGTCAGCTCGATTGGATCACGGGAAGTGGGTTAAAAAACGACCGAAAGATTTGCACGGTCGTAAGCGCGCAAGCAAGCAAGCAAGTGAACTTAATATAAAGGATTTAATAAAGGATTTAAAAATATATTCGCCTGTGGAGGACGCAGGGATCGATCCCGCGACCTTTGGCATGGAAAGCGAGGGCGCTACCAACTGCGCTACTCCGCCAGGGCCTGTGGAGGTGTCACGCTCTGGGCTCCTACACTGACGTTCAGCCAAAGCCATGAATAATTTCTATTTGAATAAATGTAAAATACATTTTTTTTGCCTAAAAAGTGTAAAATTTAGGAATTTTTTTTCACGAACATTAATTGTCTCGCACAACGAGTCTGTGGAAAATGTCAGCTCGATTGGATCACGGGAAGTGGGTTAAAAAACGACCGCAAGATTTACACGGTCGTAAGCAAGCAAGCGAACTTAATATAAAGGATTTAAAAAAGGATTTAAAAACGAGGGAATGAGGAGGCTTGTCTGGTGACGCTTTCCAACGCACAGCTTCTGCTAGGAAAAGTATTTCGCCAGCGATGGGGATGACCACGCCCCGTTACGAATACGAATACTATGAAGTTTATACTTTAGTTTTTTACGTGGTTGTTTGGTTGCTGCAGCTGCATACTATTCACATTCCTTCCCTTTGTTGGTGCTGCCCCTGCCTCCTCCCTTTGATGCTGCTAATCCTGCATAATGCACGGGCATAATATGACTTTGAAAACCCCCCGCCCACCTCCTACGCATTTCACAAGTAGTGACTAATCCCATATCTGCATTTCCCATAAATATGCTAAATTCTTCTTGATATGCAAATTCATTTGTCATGGCGCCCTTCCTCCCCTAACCCAGCTTAAATATACGCTGCCAAGCCTGGTGGTGTTCATTCAGACGCTGTCTTTCCGACAGACTTGTTCTTCACCTGAGGACGGCTGCTTGCGTTGTGGCCGAAACGTCGTGAGAATTGTTTTATTATGTTTTATTTTTATTATTTTATTACTTCCCTTCTACGTGACTTTACCGAAAGAACCAAGAAGATGAATCCCTGCAGTCACGAAAGCTTTAAATCGAAATAAAAAAACTAAAACCACGGAGAGGCTCTCGCATTGTCGGCGCTGATGACGGGGGATGACCGCCGCGGATAATTGCGATAATCCAAAAGCGGGACCCATTTTTTTATCTCCATGGATCTCCGTGCCAAAGAGAACACAAAAAAAACTACCACCGATGTACGTGTGCACTCCTGTTTAGGTCGCACGGTTTCATGAATTGAAACTCCCGGAGTGAATGGTCGAAAACAAAAGGTCGGATGAATCACTCAAAACGAAGCACGGCTGACGATTTCGATTGCTTACTCTTTAGAGCGCTAACGATCGACCGATCGATGACGCGCATGCTCGGTGTTCACACTGGTCAACACACTTTTTCTGGCATAAGGTATTCCAACGGTTTTAATGTAATTTTGGGGTGCTGATTCCAAATCTGGCATCAGTTTTTGTCTATCACATCAGGTTTTTGAGATATCAAATATTACATTTTCAATAAAAACTGCAGAAGAAAAATATTAAATAAATGTGGATATCTACATAAAATGATAATATAAACACACTATCCTAAAAATACAGCAACCGTATTTTAACACTAAAGCAGTCACTGGCTCGCAAAAACTTGCACTCATAAGTGACAGAGTTAATTTCGTGTAAAATAAATGAAAATGGGGTATGCCGATAGCATAAAAATGATGTGATAGAGCAAACCTGAGATCAGATTGGGAATCAGCACCCTGAAATTAGTCTAAAACAGCTGCAAAAGTCCAGGCCAGAATTTTTTTTTTTGTTGACCAGTGAAATAACACTTTCCTGGCTCGGGTCCACTGAGTGGATGATAACAGAGCCACAGCCAATCAACATCAATCAAACTCTGTCCACTGAGTGGATGATAACAGAGCCACAGCCAATCAACATCAATCAAACTCTGTCTACTGAGTGGATGATAACAGAGCCACAGCCAATCAACATCAATCAAACTCTGTCCACTGAGTGGATGATAACAGAGCCACAGCCAATCAGCATCAATCAAACTCTGTCTACTGAGTGGATGATAGTAGAGCGATAGCCAATCAGCATCAATCAAACTCCGCCCACTGTTGTAAAGGTATGGCAACTACTGTACTGTAGAGGAGGCGATCGTGTGAATTTCGCATTAACCGGGGAAACTTATTTCTTCGGTTTAAACACGTGACTTGTAGTAAACAGCATGGGACCTCCTTTGCCAGTAGCAAAATTTACTAATAGGGGTTTTCCCCTTTTTCTGGCAACAAAAACTGACACCTTTTGCAAGGAATCATGCTTACATTAACCGCAATACTTGCAGTCAAATGAAAAAAAAACAATACTCTGATAATTTATACTTTCTCTTTGAAACTGATTGGTCCACACCAGAGACAGCTTTCTTTAGAGCCTAGTCTCATATGGTGTTCGACCAGATGACGCCTTTTGGCGGGGAAAAACCCTATTAGTTGTAGTAAACATTTCTAAGAATAACAAAGCATACCTGTATTTAGATGATTAATTTGGGCTTCAGGGAAATTCCATGGGCTATTAAGTTACGTCAAAATCTCAGGTGGGTGGTTCATCTGCAAATCGGATAAACCGCACGCGGATTATCGAGAGTCTACTGTGGCTGATGTTACCGGGTATCAGGCCTGATGCAGAGGTCGCAACCGGGTACCCGATACCCGTACCCTACCCGATACCCGGCTACCCGTACCCGGCCGGGTACGGGTACGGGGAGCCGTTTGCGACCCTGGTGCGGCCGGGTACGGGTAAGGAATCAAAACCCGTTTGTGACCTCTGGCCTGATGTAGCTCTAGTTCAGAAATGACTCGGCCATCGTAAATAATAGCAGCTCAAAGCAAGTGACTCATATCATCATCGTCGTTACGTGGAAATGGATAACAGCAGCCAAATACACTCTGGTTCTTTCGGTAAAGTCACGCAGGTAGCAATAAAATAGATCACGACGTTTCGATCGCAACACAAGCGACCCGTCATCAGGCGGAACCGATACAGCAGGACAACTGCTGATTTAGGAGAAAGAGCTGCTAACAACGAGAGCTTATAAAGGGTTTTGGTGGGCTCAACCCCAGGGGTAAGTGGGCGGAGCTGGAGAAGGAAGAAAGGGGGGAGGCAAGGCAGAGGTCGCAATCGGGTACCCGATACCCGTACCCTACTCGATACCCGGCTACCCGTACCCGGCCGGGTACGGGTACGGGTACCCGTTTGCGACCCTGGTGCGGCCGGGTACGGGTAGGCCGTGAGTCACTGGTGAGTCACCGTTTGTCACTCATTTGGCAAGCTTCGGAGCCACTTCCCAGAGTCGTGGAGTTCTTCCAATACTAGTACGGTACATTTCATGAAAGCGTGTTTAAAGAAAAATATTTTTTAAATATTACTCATTCAGAAACGAATCGGCCATCACAAATGAAAACAGCTCAACTGAGCGGCTGATATCACGTGGTGCTAATGCGCTGGAGTCACTGTTTCATTGCTTTCATGGCTTTATTTAGGTGATTTCGAAAAGTGTATTGGTTTAGCCATGTTTGTTTGTTGTAGTACAGAGTTAGACTGATGGCCTTAATCTAAGTTTCGATTTAAAGCTTTCGTGACTGCAGGGATTAATCTTCTTGGTTCTTTCGGTAAAGTCACGTAGAAGGGAAGTAATAAAATAATAAAAATAAAACATAATAAAACATAATAAAATATTATTATGTTTTATTTTTATTATTTTATTACTTCCCTTCTACGTGACTTTACCGAAAGAACCAAGAAGATTAATCTAAGTTGTCTTGTGGTTGTTGTTATTGTTTGACTTGCATCCCACTGGGATTTGTGCACACAGCGTTGGTGTACGGTGTTTTTTCTGCAATATTTTGCTGTCTTTTCTTGGATTTTCTGTTTGCACTCAGTCACATATTCACTTTAAGATGTTTTTTGTTCATGTTTTTGTTTTTTGTTTGTTGCGGTTGCACCCGATTCAAGAGCCGAATGGCTCACAGGGCCATATCTAATACATGAACTTGAACTTGAGTCATGGTTCACCTTTTAGGCACCAATATCTTTGGTCGTCGTCACGGTGGCTAGGAGATGTTAACTACCTCGCCTGGTATGCAGGAGGTCGTGGGGGGGGGGGGGTCAATCCCGACCCTGACTCCTACTGCGTCTCTCTCTCCCTCCCTGGGGTGGTCACTGCATATGATTTTTCTCCGGGTCCTCCAGTTTCCCCCCCTCTCCACATTTAGAATGAACATCACTACGCCTGCATAGCATTTGGCTGTTGCTATGAATGTCTATATGATGATGATATCAGCCACTTGATTGGAGCTATCATTTGTGATTGCCAGGTCGGTGTGAAAGAAGTTCAACATCCACACCCCCCAATCTCAATGTGTGAGCTGGATCGTGAGAGAGGTCTGTCCGTAACGGGGTTGTGTTGTGGGGTTTGCGGAGTCTCACGAGGCTTCCATCCGTTCCCTTCCGGTGGTGGTGGTGGGCGGTTGCCATCTGCAACACATCACAACAAAAACAACAAATGGCACAGTAGTAGTAGGTTTTTACCCTTTAAACTAGTACAAAACTGACACCTTTATACGAGGCATCATGTTTGCAATAACCGCAACACAAGCAGTCAAAATGCAAACAAAAAGAAACAACTCTGATAATGATAATGTATGCAATGTCCTTGAAGTTGATTGGTCCACACCCGAGACAGCTTTCCTTAGAGCCTAGTCTCCATTGGTGTTGGACCAGATGACGCCAAAAGGCGTACAACTCAAAAAGCTGTCTCGGGTGTGGACCAATCAACTTCAAGGACAGTGCATATCATTACCATTATCAGAGTTGTTTCTTTTTGTTTGCATTTTGACTGCTTGTGTTGCGGTTATTGCAAACATGATGCCTTGTATAAAGGTGTCAGTTTTGTACCAGTTTAAAGGGTAAAAACCTACTACTATATTTTGCCACTGGTAAAGGAGATGTCTCATAGTGAGAACAAATGGCACGTTTATATGAATCATCACGCAATCACCATCCCTATGAAGGTGAATTCATTCACGGAGCAAGCCCTCGTTTTAACACGCCAGTAGCAGGTTGTTGTGTTCAGATGTATCAAACACCAAATAGATATCAAACAGACAGCTGTTTCATTGGCAGAAAGGGACTCTTATTTTTGATACTGGTTAAATCTCGTAGATGTACTCACGTAGGTAGAAAATAAAATAAAATACCAAAAATAAAATAAAAATGAAATTTAGTTTCTTCATTTTTTATTCTAAATTTTTATTTTCACCTACGTGAATTGAATTATACTCTTCGAACCAGGGTGGCCGGGCTCGTAGCGCAGCATAGCGCTAACCACTACGCCACTGTGCCCCATAAATACACACACACAGACACACACACACATAGCCAATAGACACACACACATATAGAGACACACACAGACATACACACACAGACACACACACAAACATAGACATACAGACACACACAGAGACACACACAGACATACACACACACAGACACACACATAGGCATAGACACACAGAGATACACACACACACATAGAAATACACAGACACACACAGGCATACACATACACAGACACACACATAAACATAGACACCCAGAGATACACATACACACACATAGAAACACACAGAGACACACACACAACAACAACAACAACCGCCATTCGCCACTAAGTGGCGGTGACGTCACCACGACGCTTGTGCCAGGCCATGTGCACCTTGAGGCCACGTGAAGTGTCGAACGCCCGCTGGCAGGAGGTCACGGGGCAGACCCAGGTGTCACGGGTCGACTGACTGAGATGACCGAGATGACTGGCTGATGCACCACCTGTGCCCCCTACTGTACCAACTTGCTGTGCCTTAGCCACCCGGCGCTCCGCTCGTTGTTGTGAGCGTCGCTCCTCCGCCCTCCGTTGTTGTTGGAGGGCGACTGCCTCCAACTGCCCAGTAGCGTCCTTCACGAGCCTCCTCCACTGAGGCCGATCTTGACACCGCTGGTACCAGTCATCGGTAAGTCTACACAGCTCCACGTCTTCCTGTACCACATCACTCCATCTCTTCTCTAGCCCGTGCCGCACCCGTTTAGCCCCCTCGATCCGGCCGAACAAAAGCTGTTTAGGCATGCGGTGGCTGGGCATGCGGGCTACATGACCCAGCCAACGCAGCCTTGCCTGCCGGAGGAGCTCACTGATGGGACTTTGCCCAGATCTTTCAAGGACTTGTGAGCTCCTCACACAATCCAGCCTGGCTAAACCCAGGATGGATCGTAGGCAGGCCAGCCTAAATGTTTCCAACCGGCGAAGATGCTCCACTAGGGGGGTCCACGTTTCGCAAGCGTAGAGAAGGGAGGGAATGACCGTGGCCGAGAAGACCTGAAGCTTCGTGCGGAGCGACAGACCAGGTAGCTTCCACACAGCGTTACGCAACCGATGAAAAGATATTGCCGCTCGACTGATTCGGAGTGAGACCTCTGCTGATAAACTGGAGCCGGTCAATATGCACACTGCCCAGGTATGGGAAACTCTCCACTCTCTCCACAACTGCCCCATCACCAATTGGGAGTTGTGGGGGTGGAGTGTCCGATGGTACAAAATACCCAGGCAGGTGCTTTGTTTTGGTGGGGCTGATGGTAAGGCCCCAACTCTTAGTGGCACGCTCCAGTCTCAGCAGCAGCGTCTCCAACTCCTCTTCTGACACACACATACAGACACACACACACAGACGCCCACAAAGACGCACGCACAGACGCACGCCGGTATATCTCACCGCTGACGTAGACGCACGTGGAGGCCGTCGCTCTGCGTCTGGTCACGACGTTGGTGGCCACGCACTCGTAGCGCCCCTCGTGGCCAACTTGCAGGTTGTGGATGGTCAGCTCGCAAGCATCTGGCGGCGACGCCGGCAGTGGCAGCCTCCCACCGTCGAGGCTCCACGCGCAGACGGCCCCTGGGCCGGAGGCGGTGATGCACGCCAGGCTCAGGCTGCCGCCCCTCGTCGCGTTGTGGCAGCCGCTTGCGCCGGGCGGTGGTCCAACCGAATGAAACGCGACGACGACCCTGCCGTTGTCGTTGTCATTGTCGCCGGCAGCGACGACGACGACGACGACGAAAGTCCCGTCGCCCGAGCGTCGTCCGAAGGCGAACAGCGACGAGGGCGTCTCGCCGGACCTCGACAGGGCCCGGCGCACGGCGTCGTACGGCGAAAGTTGACCGCCGCCCGCGGGGCCGGCCGGGTAGGCGAGGCGCACCAGGGCTCCGTGGGCGTCGTCGCTGTCGGACGTGGCCGGGCACGGCGGGGCTGGGCCGCGGGCATCGCGAGTGCTCGCGGAGGGTCCCGTGGGTGCTAGTTGGGAGGCTCCCCGCGTCCCGATGAACGTCCGGCGGCTGTCGTCGCCGGAGAACGCCCGGAGGGCGTCACGAAATGCCGCGTGCACCTTGGCGGAGATCCAGCCATCGGTGTCGTTGCCCTTCTCCTCCAGGAGCCCGCGCGTCAACTCTGAGGCTTCGGAGGCGAACGCCGGCTCCTCCCGCGCCTCCGCGGGGAAGATTCCCGCGAGGGTTGGGTACTTGCCGGGCTGTCGCGGTCTGTCGCCGCCAGAACGCGGAGAGGAGACGGAGGCGGCCCGGAGGAGCGCACGCACCGCGTCGTAGACCCTGCGGGCAACCACCGCAATCTTCTCATCCGCCGGGACTATGTCGACGCTGCTGTTGCTGCTACTGCTGTTGCTGCTGCTGCTGTAGCTGCTGTTGCTGCGGATGCGAATGATGTGACTGTCGACGTCGAGAGACGTCCAGTCGGCTCTCAGCTTCATCCTCTCTGGCTCGTCTGTGTGAAGTACGGGGGAGGGGAGGGGGGTGGGATTCTGATCAAACTGACTGATTGAACACCAACCAATTGATCGATAAAACAATTGACCGATCGACTGTATAGTGTAGTGTATAGTAGTGTATTGTATAGTGTAGTATATGGTAGTGTATACTGTAGTGTAGTGTATAGTGTAGTGTATAGTGTAGTGTATAGTAGTGTGGTGTATAGCCGTGTAGTGGATAGTAGTGTAGTGTATAGTGTAGAATATAGTGTAGTGTACCGTGTAGTGGATAGTAGTGTAGTGTATAGTGTAGTGTATAGTAGTGTAGTGTATAGTGTAGTGTATAGTGTAGTTTATAGTAGTGTAGTGTATAGTGTAGTTTATAGTAGTGTAGTGTATAGTGTAGTGTATAGTGTAGTGTATAGTAGTGTAGTGTATAGTGTAGTTTATAGTAGTGTAGTGTATAGTGTAGTTTATAGTAGTGTAGTGTATCGTGTAGTGTATAGTAGTGTAGTGTATACTGTAGTGTATCGTGTAGTGTATAGTAGTGTAGTGTATAGTGTAGTGTATAGTGTAGTGTATAGTAGTGTAATGTATAGTAGTGTAGTGTATAGTGTAGTTTATAGTAGTGTAGTGTATAGTGTAGTTTATAGTAGTGTAGTGTATCGTGTAGTGTATAGTAGTGTAGTGTATACTGTAGTGTATCGTGTAGTGTATAGTAGTGTAGTGTATAGTGTAGTGTATCGTGTAGTGTATAGTAGTGTAGTGTAGTATATCGTGTAGGGTATAGCAGTGTAATGTATAGTGTAGTATATAGCAGTGTAGTGTATAGTAGTGTAGTGTATAGCAGTGTAGTGTATAGTGTAGTGTATAGTAGTGTAGTGTATAGTAGTGTAGTGTATAGTGTAGTGTATAGTAGTGTAGTGTATAGTAGTGTAGTGTATAGTGTAGTTTATCGTAGTGTAGTGTATAGTGGTGTAGTGTTTAGTGTAGTTTATAGTAGTGTAGTGTATTGTGTAGTGTATAGTAGTGTAGTGTATAGTCTAGTGTATAGTGTAGTTTATAGTAGTGTAGTGTATAGTGTAGTTTATAGTAGTGTAGTGTATAGTGTAGTTTATAGTAGTGTAGTGTATCGTGTAGTGTATAGTAGTGTAGTGTATACTGTAGTGTATCGTGTAGTGTATAGTAGTGTAGTGTATAGTGTAGTGTATCGTGTAGTGTATAGTAGTGTAGTGTAGTATATCGTGTAGGGTATAGCAGTGTAATGTATAGTGTAGTATATAGCAGTGTAGTGTATAGTAGTGTAGTGTATAGCAGTGTAGTGTATAGTGTAGTGTATAGTAGTGTAGTGTATAGTAGTGTAGTGTATAGTGTAGTGTATAGTAGTGTAGTGTATAGTAGTGTAGTGTATAGTGTAGTTTATGGTAGTGTAGTGTATAGTGGTGTAGTGTTTAGTGTAGTTTATAGTAGTGTAGTGTATTGTGTAGTGTATAGTAGTGTAGTGTATAGTCTAGTGTATAGTGTAGTTTATAGTAGTGTAGTGTATAGTGTAGTTTATAGTAGTGTAGTGTATCGTGTAGTGTATAGTAGTGTAGTGTATAGTGTAGTGTATCGTGTAGTGTATAGTAGTGTAGTGTAGTGTATAGTAGTGTAGTGTATAGTAGTGTAGTGTATAGTAGTGTAGTGTATAGTGTAGTATATAGCAGTGTAGTGTATAGTGGTGCAGTGTAAAATACACAGTACGAGCAGGGGGGACACCACTCACAATTAACGTCGACTCTGACTTCTGCGCTGGGGCTGCGTCCGCACGCGTTGCTCACGACGCAGCCGTAGTAACCCACGGCCCCATTGTCGTCGGAGTTCAGCGCCAGCGAACGTTCGCTCCCCGCGTCCTCCCGCAAGGGGCAGCCGTCTCGGAACCAGCTCACGGTCACGTTGTCGCTGCTTCCGCTGCTTGCGTCGGGCACGCGACAGCTGAGGGTGACGTTGCCGCCCTCGACGATGCGGTCTGGGTGGACGTCGATAGACGGCATGGGCGGTGGCCCTGCAAGGGGAAGGAAATTAAATAAAATTGGCAATGACTGTGCGTCGCACGCAACTTTCAGATGCATTGTATACTACTATACACTACACTATACACTACACTATACACTACACGACTACACACTACACTACTACACACTACACTAGACACTACGCGACTACACACTACACTACACTATACAATACACACTACTTTACACACTACCCTATACTATTATACACTACTATACACTACACACTACTATACACCACACTACACACTACAATATATACTGCTATACACTACTATACTACTATACAATACACTACTATACACTACACTATACACTACTACACACTACACTATACACTACACTACTACACACTACACTATACACGACACACTACTCTACACACTACCCTATACTACTATACACTGCCATACGCTATACACTACACTATACACTGCTCTACACGACACTATACACTACTATACACTATACTACACTATACACTCCACTATACATTTTACATTACACTACTGTACCCTACACTACTGTACCCTACACGATACACTACACTATACACTAAACTATACACTTTACATTACACTACTATACACTATAATGCTATACACTACTTTACTCTACACTATACACTGCACTATACACTGCACTATACACTGCACTATACACTTTACATAACACTACTATGCACTATACCACTATACACTACACTATGCACTGATGTAGAGACAGTACGAGGTGATAGTGGGACAATATGGTTCCCCGGGACCATGGTTACCAGTGGACGTGCTCCTGATGTTCTAGATTTGAAGTTTTCGTGACTGCAAGGATTCATACTCTTTGGTTTTTTCGGTAAAGTCACGTAGGTAGAAAATGAAACAACTAAATTAATGTAGCGAAAGCACAACCGCTTAAGTGTGTCGGTTGTGCTTTCGCTACGTTGTCCCCACCTGAAGAAGGACGCTTGTGTTGCGCCCGAAACGTCGTGATTTAATTTAGTTGTTTTATTTTTTTACCTACGTGACTTTACCGAAAAAACTAAAGAGTATGTGCTCCTGATGATTGATGAGACAAACGTTGACAGGGTCACGTGACGGGGGAGCACGTGATCCCATCGCGGGGGAAGTGCAATTATGGCGGCCATTGACAGAGCCCGGTGCGGCGAGGAGGAGTCTGGGAATAGGGGCGTGGCCGGACCGGGCGAGGCTTAAGAGCCGGAGCTGGTGGCTGTCGGTGTGGAGATTCGACGGGTCGTCTCCGTCGTCTGCGAGTTGTCTTGAGACCGGAAGCGACGTTGTCTCCGAAGAGAGTCGTCCAACTACCCGAGTGCGCAGAGTCACTCCGCGGTTGCACGTTGGGTCGTCAGTGGACTTTGTTTATGATAAGTACAGTAAAACCTTGGATTGCGAGTAACTTGGTCTGCGAGTGTTTTGCAAGACGAGCTAATTTTTTAAATAAATATTCATTTTATAAACGAGCGAGGTCTTGCAATACGAGTAGTACGTGTGTACGCTTTGTCTGCCGAGCGTCACGTGATCACAACTGATATACGAGTGCTTTGATATACGACTGCTTTGGATTACAAACACGTTTTCGGAACGAATTATGCTCGCAATCCAAGGTTTTACTCTATACGGAAGACAAGACGGTGTCTGAGAGCTACATTACGACTATACACTAAACGACTATACACTAACGGTTGGTGCCAAGTTCAACATACATACATATGTATGTGTAACAGCACTTGCCCCCAATAGCCTGTTAGAGGCTACATGGGGGGGGGGGGGGTCCTTTGTCTTTGTGGACATGTAACCAGCGTCGTGATGGGTAGGAGATGTTAACTACCTCGCTTGGTATGCAGGAGGTCGTGGGTTTGATCCTGTCCCTAACCATGCCTGCTGCTGTATATTTGGAGTTTGTATCTATCGCTCCCCGTGGAGATGTTAACTACCTCGCCTGGTCTACAAGAGGTCGTGGGTTCGATCCCGACCCTGACCCTGTCTGCTGCTGTATATGTGGAGTCTGCGTCTCTCTCTCTCGTGGTGGTCGCGTGGATTTTTCTCCGGGTCCTCCGGTTTATTCCCTCCACATTTAGAATGAACATCACCACGCGTTTAGAGTTTTTGACTGCTGCTATGTATTCCCACACAATGATTATAATATCAGCCACTAGGTTGAGCTGCTATGATTAGGTCGCTTGTCTGAAAGAGAAACTACACAGCTGCTCAGTGGTGGGGCCTAATTACACCTGGCACAATAAAAAAAAATGTAATCAATAAACCGATGTGAACGTACCTGTGACGCGCAAATCGTACGACTGGCACGACGTAACAGAGTCACTGTGTTTGTAATCTAATTCGTAGACTCCCCGGTCTCTGTCGCCCACCACTTTGAGCAGCAGAGACATGTCAGCGGTGAGCTCCACACGCCCCGTGTAGTTCGTGGTGGGTTTTTGAGACTGCCAATCAGACGCTTGAACCAGATCGTATATTATTCTTTTTTTGTTTCCCTTTCGCATCAAGTTCCAGCTCAACTTGGCTCCATCCGGAATGGTGCACTTCCGTGGGAGGGTGACGGACGCTCCGGGGCAAATGGCGATGGATTCGAGAGCACCCACGGGACCTGCAGAACGAAAGGGGAAAAATAATTACATGGCACGCATTTGTACATTACACTATATACTACACTACTATACACTACACTATACACTACACTATACACTACTATACACTACACTATACACTACACTACTATACACTACACTATTATACACTACACTATACACTACTATACCACTAAACTACTATATACTACGCTACACTACTATACACTACACTGTACGCTAAACTACTATACACTGATATACATTACACTATAGACTACACACTACTATACACTATACTATACATGACACTACTATACACGACATTACTATACACTACTATACACTACACTACTATACACTAAAGTACTATACACTATACTATACGTGGCATTACTATACACTTCAATACTGTACACTGCTGTACACTACACTATACATTACACTAATATACAATGTTATACACTACACTGTACACTACACTATACACTACACTAATATACATTGTTATACACTACACTGTACACTACACTATACACTGCACAACTATAAAATGCTATAAACCCGCCACCACCATCCGACACATCATTGGGTAATTTTGCCCGATGATGTAAATGTTGTGGATTTTACTCTCCAACACAGAGCAGCCGGTTAGTGTTCTTTGTTGTTTCGGGAAAGTCACGTAGACAGAAAAAAAAAATCTAAATTAAAAGCAAAAAACCCCACCGTGGGGTTTTTTGCTTTTTTGTTTCCTATTTTCGTGACTTTACCGAAAGAACCAAGAATATGAATTCCTGCAGTCTCAAAAGTTTTTAAAGTAAAAATTTAGCCGGTTAGTGCTGAACAGGTCAACTTATCAGCACATTTTGCTTACGTGACAAACCCCTGACGGATTGGCTGTGTGTCGGGTGGTGGCAGGGTTAACGACACATCTATATACTTACGCGATCTAAACCATAAAAAACTTTTATTAACAATAATTGTCGTAAAAGCCTTACTATACACTACATTACTACCCTATACATTACACTATACACTACACTATACACTACTATACACTACACTACATATTATAAACTACACTATTGTAACTACATTACTATACACTGCGATACACTACACTACTATACACTACACTACTATATACACGACACTACTATATACACTGTAATACAATACACTACACACTATATACACTACTATACACTACACTATACACTACACTATAAACATAACACTGCAGTACACACTACTACTATAAACTACACTACTATACACGGACACTATACACTACACTACTATGCGCTGATACACTCTATACACTACTATACGCTGCTAGTGGGCCGGTGGTTGCCTCAACCACAGGCTGATGTGATGCGCCTAGTGTAAGTGTAGTAGTTTAACGCGTGCCAAGGGGGGTAATTGTACACACGTGCAGGTTGGGAACAGTGGGATCGAATGGGGACATGCTGCTGTTGCTGGGGGCCAACGAGTGAGTCGGAGACGGCCCGTTGGGCAATTAGGGGGCAGGGCAGTGATTGGCCGGTTGTTGTTGTTGAGTACAAGGTGGCGCCTCCAAGTCTGGGAATAGAGACAGGTGGCAGCGGGGGCCTGGGGTGCAGGGCGTTAGGGGAGACGCCAACTAATTAATTGGGAATTCATGAGGACGGGGATAAATAAGGCAGCGTCAGAGAAAGACCGGGAGTTGTGCTTGGAGCTGGACGCAGTCGGTCGGGGCAGAAGAGAAAAAGCATAGAGTAGCAGTGGAGAAGAAGAAATGTAGAGTAGCAGCGGAGAAAAAGAAGTGTAGGGTAGCAGTGGAGAAGAAGATGAAGAAGCATAGAGTAGCAGTGGAGAGGAAGAAGATGTGTAGGGTAGCAGTGGAGTGGAAGAAGACGTATAGGGTAGCAGTAGAGACGGAGTGTGAGACGGAGAAGCCGAACGAGAGCGACGGTCGGAGTGGGACGGGGAAGCAGAGAAGAGAGTCGGGAGTGACGGAGAGAGAGAGGGAGGAACGGAGCGAGCGAGGCCGGCGGGGCGCGGCGAGCGAGCGGAGAACGCGTTAAAGAATGGCGGCGAAATGTGCTGTGTTGGACAAATAAAAGTGACGACAGAAAAGAAAGAAGTTCATCTTCTTGGTTCTTTCGGTAAAGTCACGTAGAAGAGAAGTAATAAAATAATAAAAATAAAACATAATAAAATGAAATAATTCTCACGACGTTTCGGCTACAACGCAAGCAGCCGTCTTCAGGTGAAGAATGAGACACTACCAAGCTAGGATACCTGAAGACGGCTGCTTGCGTTGTAGCCGAAACGTCGTGAGAATTATTTCATTTTATTATGTTTTATTTTTATTATTTTATTACTTCCCTTCTACGTGACTTTACCGAAAGAACCAAGAAGATGAATCCCTGCAGTCACGAAAGCTTTAAATCGAAAAAGAAAGAAGTTGTCCGCGTAAAGTTCAGCACTACATAAGCAATCGCGATTAGCTTAGGTGCATGCCCGCCCGCCCGCCTGCCTGCCTGCCTGCTGCTGTGCTTGCATGCCCGCCTGCCAGTACAGAGCCTCTCGACCGCCAAGACTCCTGCTGTGTGTTAGTTACAAACCGCACCTCTCCATAACAAAGGCTCAGTCCTTTGTTATGCAGTCTACTCTTGGTCTTAAGCCTCACCTTACCATATTAATAAAAAAGTGTGCCGTTCCTGGCCCTTCCCCCCTCAACCATTATATATACGGGGTGGTATTTCTTGTGATCTCTCATTTACTTGATACAGCTGTCGTGGCTGTGACGGTTCCACCTGAAGACGGAGGCTTGTGTTGCTTCCGAAACGTCGTGAGTTTTTTAATTTGTTTTATTTTACTTTTATTAATTTAAATTTTTTACCTACCGAAAAAACCTAAGAATATGAATATCCTGCTGTGCCATTGGCAGCCCATGGTAACCGGTGTCCCGCAACACCGGGCCAAATCGGTAAGAAGGGGGGAGATATCTAGGAGCTAAAGTGGTCCCTCAGAGGCATCTACAACTTGGAAACCACTGCCCCTACTGCCTTGTGGGTAAACATATGGCTAGGAGAAACCCCCCCCCCCCGACTCCAAATCTGTGTTTGGGGGTCCCGCAACGGTGATGTTCAACAAACCGGATCTCCGGCAGTCACCCGCAGCCTTGGAAGGTCGTCTGGCCAGGAGGTCGTCTGGCCAGAGCTGCGGGGGCTGCCGGAGATCCGTCTGTGCCAGTCTGTCTGGCTGGAGTGAAGACGGCGAGTGCAGGGACTGCGCAAACCCCCTAACCCTTCCCTGGTTAAATTTCGATTTAAAGCTTTCGTGACTGCAGGGATTAATCTTCTTGGTTCTTTCGGTAAAGTCATCACGTAGAAGGGAAATAATAAAATATTAAAAATAATAAAATAATAAAATAATTCTCACGACGTTTCGGCCACAACGCAAGCAGCCGTCCTCAGGTGAAGAACAGGTCTGTCGGAAAGACAGCGTCTGAATGAACAACACCAGGCTTGGCAGCGTATATTTAAGCTGGGTTGGAGGGGGAAGAGCGCCTTGCGTTGTGGCCGAAACGTCGTGAGAATGATTTTATTATGTTTTATTTACATTACACTATTATACACTACACGATTATACACTATACACTACACTATTATACACTACATTAGTACACACTATACATTACACTATTATACACTACACTATTATACACTATACATTACACTATTATACACTACATTAGTACACACTATACATTACACTATTATACACTAAATTATTAAACACTATACACTACACTATTATACACTACATTAGTATACACTATACATTACACTATTATACACTATACACTACACTATTATACACTACATTAGTATACACTATACATTACACTATTATACACTATACACTACACTATTATACACTACATTAGTATACACTATACATTACACTATTATACACTATACACTACACTATTATACACTACATTAGTATACACTATACATTACACTATTATACACTATACATTACACTATTATGCACTACATTAGTACACACTATACATTACACTATTATACACTATACACTACACTATTATACACTACGTTAGTATACACTATACATTACACTATTATACACTATACATTACACTATTATACACTATACACTACACTATTATACACTACATTAGTACACACTATACATTACACTATTATACACTATACATTACACTATTATACACTATACATTACACTATTATACACTATACACTACACTATTATACACTACATTAGTACACACTATACATTACACTATTATACACTATACACTACACTATTATACACTACATTAGTATACACTATACATTACACTATTATACACTATACATTACACTATTATACACTACATTAGTATACACTATACATTACACTATTATACACTATACATTACACTATTATGCACTACATTAGTACACACTATACATTACACTATTATACACTATACACTACACTATTATACACTACGTTAGTATACACTATACATTACACTATTATACACTATACACTACACTATTATACACTACATTAGTACACACTATACATTACACTATTATACACTACACTATTATACACTACACTATTATACACTACATTAGTATACGCTATACATTACACTATTATACACTATACACTACACTATTAAACACTACATTAGTATACACTATACATTACACTATTACACACTATACACTACACTATTATACACTACATTAGTATACACTATACATTACACTATTATACACTATACATTACACTATTATGCACTACATTATTAAACACTATACACTACACTATTATACACTACATTAGTATACGCTATACATTACACTATTATACACTATACACTACACTATTAAACACTACATTAGTATACATTATACATTACACTATTATACACTATACATTACACTATTATACACTACATTAGTATACACTATACATTACACTATTACACACTATACACTACACTATTATACACTACATTAGTATACACTATACATTACACTATTATACACTACATTATTAAACACTATACACTACACTATTATACACTACATTAGTATACGCTATACATTACACTATTATACACTATACACTACACTATTAAACACTACATTAGTATACATTATACATTACACTATTATACACTATACACTACACTATTATACACTACATTAGTATACACTATACATTACACTATTATACACTATACATTACAATATTATACACTACATTAGTATACACTATACATTACACTATTATACACTACACTATTATACACGATACACTACACTATTAAACACTACATTAGTATATACTATACACTACACTAGTATACACTACATTACAGTCCCTCCAGAAAAACGCGGAGTTTTTTGGTGATTGTTGCGGGCAAAAATCGTTGATTATGCGGCACGTTTTCTTAAAAATGCGATGGAATATGCGGGATATTTATGCAATTTTATGCGAATAAATTGCGGGAACTTGCAAAAATTGCGGGAACTTGCAAAAATTGCGGGAACTTGCAAAGACTGCGGTTTGATGAAAAAGAGAAAAAAAAGTGATTCCCCCAACACTCTATTCACTAGGCTACTACTTTAATGTAAAGAGTCATTTCTTATTACTTCCTATGATAAGCAAGCATACTACATCACAGAAAGTGCTGGGAATATTTAAGTTCTCATCTTGTTTTATTTCAGACCTTAACAAACAGATGGCTCAAACTTACAAAACATTGAGTCGAACAAGTTCTGTAGCTTTACAAAATGAATATGCTACAACTTCTGTAAAAATGAATAAATAAAATATTAAAAAATAAAATGTGTGCTTCCTGTTTTACAGAGGTAGCTATGCAAAATAATTTGCCCCCACTGTCATGTAACACACTGGGGAACTGCTTTGCGCGGTCTTTGCGCGGTCTTTTGCGCTTATGTTTGTTGGCAAATGAGAAAGATTTGCGGGCTTCATCATGGTTTCTTTGGCATCGCGGGGTTTGCAGCTTTTCAATGATGTCGCGTAATGAGTGACGTCACTTCATAACGTTCCCATGGCAACAGGGGAAATGGCTGCGCTTGTGTGAAGTAAACGCAACATTTTTCAACTTTCTGCTAAGATATATGTGACTTTTTGCAACGAAAATGCGGGGATTATGAAATCATGCAAGCCCGCATATTTTGCGCGCGGAAATCTGCAATTTATGCGGCGAAAGTGCGGCGTATTTGAAAAAACGCGCCCCCCGCATAAATATGCGGACTTTGGCTGATTTTGCGTGGAATCTTGCGATCGCATGATCGCGTTTTTCTGGAGGGACTGACATTAGTATACACTACACTATTATACTCCACACCATACATTACTATAAACTACACTATACACTACACTATTGAGATTGCGCAGTTAAAAAATGCATGGCCACCCTGGCTGGGGGATGGCGGTGGCTGTGAGCACAGACTGGGCTTATCTCCCCCAGCACACACAGCCACTGACACCTGCGGCCAGGAATCGACAAAACAGGGGAACTTGCAACACGGAAGTCTCGAAACAATGAACGTCGGGGTGGCTTTGGCTGAGCCTTGTCAACGATTATCTTCGAGCGATTATTTCGCCACGTGCACTTTCCCCCACTGAGCAACGTGTGAGCCCTTTTTTTTATTGTTTTTGTCGCCCCGTGAACAATGTCACAGCAGCACTGGCCAAATACTCCCAAAGCTAAGTTTCTACAGACTCACAGAAAGACCCATAGAGACCCACGAAGACCCATAGAGACCCATACTCATAGACCCCCTACAGAGATCCAGAGACTCACATAGACCCACGTAGACCCATAGAGACCCATACTCATAGACCCCCTACAGAGATCCAGAGACTCACATAGACCCACGGAGACCCATAGAGACCCATACTCATAGACCCCCTACAGAGATCCAGAGACTCACATAGACCCACGTAGACCCATAGAGACCCATACTCATAGACCCCCTACAGAGATCCAGAGACTCACATAGACCCACGGAGACCCATAGAGACCCATACTCATAGACCCCCTACAGAGATCCAGAGACTCACATAGACCCACGTAGACCCATAGAGACCCATACTCATAGACCCCCTACAGAGATCCAGAGACTCACATAGACCCACGGAGACCTATACTCATAGACCCCCTACAGAGATCCAGAGACTCACATAGACCCATAGAGACCCATACTAATAGAGACCCATACTCATTGAGATCCACAGAGACCCAGAGACTCACATAGAACCATAGAGACCCATACTCATAGACTCCCTACAGAGATCCAGAGACTCACATAGACCCATAGAGACCCATACTAATCGAGACCCATACTCATTGAGATTCACAGAGATCCAGAGACTCACATAGAACCATAGAGACACACAGAAACCCCACAAAATCCCATAGAGACCCAAACTCAGACACCCACAGACATTTAGAGACTCACATAGAACCATAGATACCCATAGAAACCCACAAAGACCCATAGAGACCCATACTCATAAAAACCCACAGAGATCCAGAGACTCACGTAGAACCATAGAGGCCCATAAAAACCCACAAAGACTCATAGAAACCCAAACTCATAGAGACCCACAGACATCCAGAGACTCACATAGAACCATAGAGACACACAGAAACCCAAAAAATCCCATAGAGACCCATACTAAAACTAAACTCTCTTTATGTTATCAGCTGTGAGGCCCCACTGAGATGCAGTGTAGCTCTTTGTTTAGAAGCGACCTGACCACCACAACTTTTTACCAGCTAAACCCAGTGGCTGATATCATCACCACTTGGAAATGTGTAGCAGCCAAATACTCTAAACGCACATTTTTAAAGACTCATAGAGACCCACAGAGACCCACAGAGATCCAGACACCCACAGAGATCCAGAGACCCTATTAGAACCATATAAATACATGAAAACTCACAGACCCATACTCAAACACAAAATGGAAAACACCAAACATAAATTTTGACTTAAAACTTTCGTGACTGCAGGAATTCATATTCTTGGTTCTTTCGGTGAAGTCACATAGACATAATTTTTTAAAATAATAATTATAAAATAAAATTAAAAATTAAAATAATAAAAACATTTTTGAAAATAATAAAAGTAAAAAAAAACCCACAATAAAAATAGCAAAATAAAATTATGAATGAAAAGAAATTGCTTTTATTATTTTCTATTTATTTTATATTTCAAAATGTATTTGACGATTTTTTTTCTTTTTATCGTGGTTTTTTTTTGCTTTTATTATTTTCTATTTATTACGACTTTTTTTTATTATTTTAATGAAACAACATTTTTATTCGAATGTTTACTGGGAATTTTTGTTTTCAATCTACGTGAGTTTACCGAAAGAACCGAGAATACCAAATAGACACCTTTTGCAAGGAACCACGAGGCTGCATTTTCCACACGCGGTGCTTGTGGTGAGCGTGTACACACGCACGGCTCTGATAACGCTGGTCTACAATGTCTAGACATTAACCCTTTGGTTCTTTCGGTAAAGTCACGTAGAAAGAGAAAATAATAAATTAAATACTAGCATACGACGTTTTCATTGCAACACAGGCAATCATCATCAGGTATAAATGAAAGAGAAAACAAACTTAGTGAACTTAGAAATCTAATGCAATACAACACAGAGAGTCGGCTAACATAACATTTAACATCCTCCTTGGTTGATTACGTTCTTCCAAAGATTGCTAAATTCGAGAGAGAGACAAAACACGGAGACACATAGACAGACACACAAGCAGAGAGAGATAACACAGAGACACACAGAGAGAGAGAGACACACACAGGCACACACAGAGAGATAACACACAGAGAGACAACACAGAGACACAGAGAGAGACACACACAGAGACACAGAGACACACAGACAGAAGCAGAGAGAGACACACACATAGGCACACAGAGAGATAACACACAGAGACACACAGAGAGAGACAACACAGAGACACAGAGAGAGAGAGAGACACACACACAGAGATACACAGAGAAACAACGCCTCTGTTTCGAGGCCTTAAATAGAAAAGAGAGGGGGGCAGAGAGAGAATGGGGGGGGGGGGGGGCTAGATAAATTAGAATGTCAATGAGAGATTTGGAGCTTTCTTGACTGCAGGAAATAAGAGCAACAACACAAGGGGAGACACACAGAGAGAGACACACACAGAGACACAGAGACACACAGACAGAAGCAGAGAGAGACACACACATAGGCACACAGAGAGATAACACACAGAGACACACAGAGAGAGACAACACAGAGACACAGAGAGAGAGACACACACACAGAGATACACAGAGAAACAACGCCTCTGTTTCGAGGCCTTAAATAGAAAAGAGAGGGGGGCAGAGAGAAAATGGGGGGGGGGGCTAGATAAATTAGAATGTCAATGAGAGATTTGGAGCTTTCTTGACTGCAGGAAATAAGAGCAACAACACGAGGGGAGACACACAGAGAGAGCAAACACATTAAATCAAACAAACTTAGTACAATTTGGAAATGCAATGCAACACAGAGAGTCGGTCAACACACAATTAACGCATAGCCCGGTTAAATTTCGATTCAAAGCTTTCGTGACTGCAGGGGATTCATCTTCTTGGTTCTTTCGGTAAAGTCACGTAGTTAAAGTTTTGTGGAATCCCACCCCGTAGTGGCGGTTAAATTTCGATTGAAATCTTTCGTGACTGCAGGGGATTCATCTTCTTGGTTCTTTCGGTAAAGTCACGTAGTTAAAGTTTTGTGGAATCCCACCCCGTAGTGGCGGTTAAATTTCGATTGAAATCTTTCGTGACTGCAGGGGATTCATCTTCTTGGTTCTTTCGGTAAAGTCACGTAGTTAAAGTTTTGTGGAATCCCACCCCGTAGTGGCGGTTACATTTCGATTGAAATCTTTCGTGACTGCAGGGATTCATCTGACTTTACCGAAAGAACCAAGAAGACACAGCCCGGTTGATTACGTTCTTCCAAAGTCACCAACGCTCCTAATCAAGTTTTAGACATCGTCTGGCTTTCTCCAAGTCATTGGTACCGCAAAAGGCACACATTTTCTTTTCCTGTTCAACCACTGGCCGAAGATTTGCTGCGCAAACGTTGTAGCGTACGTGTGTGTGGGGCCCACACCTTGTCCTGAGCTCCAATTTTGCAGTCAAAATAAAGGCGATCGGCATTTCTTAACCATAATGGTGAGACTGCGTGTTTTTGTGATGCAAAAGTCACTTCACCACAAACGCAGCAGAAGTTGTCTGCTTACTCTTTGGTTCTTTCGGTAAAGTCACGTAGGTATAAAATAAAATAAATCACGACGTTAAGATTGCAACACAAGCAATCGTCATCAGGTGGGAAACCCACAGCAAGAAAACACTTTTTTTTCTGAAGTGGGAGAAAGATTCCTGCAGTCACGAAAGCTTAAAATCTAGATTATCTGCTTTGTTCACACAAGTACGGGGCATCTCTGCTCACTTTGGCCAAGCAGAAATGTGTCCCTTTGCAAAATAAAAACACTGACAAATAAGAGAGCACGACACTGCATGATTTCTGGAGCTGATATCGGGCAATTTGTTCAGCGGAGGGATGTAAGACTAGTTATGATTGCATCATCCATGACTTATAGGAATAACACGATGCAATTCATATCATGTATGATGCAATACAAGATTCAGATTGCATCATTCATTGTGTTGCTCAAAAAGCAAGTACTGTCCAAACCCAGTCATAAATTGATTCACAGTTCCAGTCAAAGTTGTATATTAGTCATTTCTGGTTTTTATTGAGATCTCTTCCCTTTATAACTCACTTATCTTTTGATTTAAAGCTTTCGTGACTGCAGCAGGGATTCATCTTCTTGGTTCTTTCGGTAAAGTCACGTAGAATGGAAATAATACAATAATACAAATATAAAACAATAGAAATTTTCACGACGTTTCGACTGCAACACAAGCAGCCGTCCTCAGGTGAAGAACAGGTCTGTCGAGAAGACAGAGTCTGAATGACACACTCCAGGCTTGGAGCGACTATTTAAGCTGGGATGGAGGGGGGAAGGGCGCTTTGACAAAATAATTTGCATATCAAGAGGACAGACCTGTTCTTCACCTGAGGACGGCTGCTTGCGTTGTGGCCGAAACGTCGTGAGAATTGTATTTAATTATGTTTTATGTTAATTATTTTATTATTTCCATTCTACGTGACTTTACCGAAAGAACCAAGAAGATGAACTCACTTATCCTCCGCCATTCCCAAGTCAAGGGCGTATATACAGACCCAGTAGCATAGCTTGAAAACTGGAGCCAATCAACAATTTTAAGCATCATTTTCATTCTCAGTGACCCAGAATTAATAATGTTGGATAGCATTTAATTCTAGATTTGAAGTTGTCGTGACTGCAATGATTCATACTCTTTGTTTTTTTCGGTAAAGTTCGGTAAAGTCACGGTGTGCTTTCGCTAAGTTGTCCCCACCTGAATATTACATTTATTTTATTGTATTTTTTACCTACGTGACTTTACCGAACAAAACAAAGAGTAGGGATAGAATTTATTTCGGAAGCATTTTGGCTGTAGACAAGTGATGAATTGTCTTGAATAATAATGAAACAGAGGTTGATGTGGCATTGTCTTTGAAATGGATTGGTCTACACCAGTGACAGTAGCCTTCTTGAGGGCCTATTCTCACCACCAGTGTCTCACTACCAGTGTCTCACTACCCAGTGTCTCACTACCCAGTGTCTCACTAGCAGTGTCTCACCACCAGTGTCTCAATAGCAGTGTCTCACTACCCAGTGTCTCACTACCCAGTGTCTCACTACCCAGTGTCTCACTAGCAGTGTCTCACCACCAGTGTCTCAATAGCAGTGTCTCACTACCCAGTGTCTCACCACCAGTGTCTCAATAGCAGTGTCTCACTACCCAGTGTCTCACTACCCAGTGTCTCACTACCAGTGTCTCACTACCCAGTGTCTCACCACCAGTGTCTCACTACCAGTGTCTCACTACCCAGTGTCTCACCACCAGTGTCTCACTAGCAGTCTCACTACCAGTGTCTCACTACCCAGTGTCTCACTACCCAGTGTCTCACCACCAGTGTCTCACTAGCAGTGTCTCACTACCAGTGTCTCACTACCCAGTGTCTCACTAGCAGTGTCTCACCACCCAGTGTCTCACTACCCAGTGTCTCACCACCCAGTGTCTCACTACCCAGTATCTCTCTACCCAGTGTCTCACTACCCAGTGTCTCACCACCCAGTGTCTCACTACCCAGTGTCTCACTACCCAGTGTCTCACTAGCAGTGTCTCACCACCAGTGTCTCACTACCCAGTGTCTCACCACCAGTGTCTCACTACCCATTGTCTCACTACCCAGTGTCTCACCACCAGTGTCTCACTAGCAGTGTCTCACCACCAGTGTCTCACTACCCAGTGTCTCACCACCAGTGTCCTACTAGCAGTGTCTCACCACCAGTGTCTCACTAGCAGTGTCTCACTACCAGTGTCTCACTATCATTGTCTCACCACCAGTGTCTCACTAGCAGTGTCTCACTACCCAGCGTCTCACTAGCGGTGTCTCACTAACGGTGTCTCACTACCCATTGTCTCACTACCCAGTGTCTCACCACCAGTGTCCTACTAGCAGTGTCTCACCACCAGTGTCTCACTACCCAGTGTCTCACCACCAGTGTCCTACTAGCAGTGTCTCACCACCAGTGTCTCACTACCCAGTGTCTCACTACCCAGTGTCTCACCACCAGTGTCTCACTAGCAGTGTCTCACCACCAGTGTCTCACTACCCAGTGTCTCACTACCAGTGTCTCACTAGCAGTGTCAGACCAGAGAACAACCTCAAACGACGAGCAGTACAAAGACCAAAGGCGCTGTCAGGGCATTCATAGCTCAGGCTGAGAAGCGACAAAACAGGACCTTTTAACCAGCATTAAAGTTTGAAAACAACAGGAATAGGTTGTGTTAAAATGTTCCAACACCAGATACAAACCTTTTTTTTTCAAGGAATCGTGTCTGCGTTAACCACACACGGTCCTTGTGGCGAACATTCAAATAAAACATGCTCTAGCCACGAAAGAAGGCTTGTCTCTCTGGTGTAGATCAATCAGTTTCAAAGACAATGCATCATCCAAAATCGAGGTTTTTTTTAGGTTAGATCGCGTAAATATATAAATGTGTCGTTAAAACCCGAAACCACCTGACACGGAAAATTAGTAAGGGTTGTAACGTAAACAGAACGTGGCCAATTCGTCACTAGTACAGCACTAGTGTATAGAAGTGTGTAGTGTATAGTGTAGTGTATAGTAGTGTAGTTTATAGTAGTGTAGTGTATAGTGTAGTGTATAGTGGAGTGTATAGTGGAGTGTATAGTAGTGGAGTGTATAGTGTAGCGTATAGTGTAGTGTATAGTGTAGTGTATAGAAGTGTGTAGTGTATAGTGTAGTGTATAGTAGTGTAGTTTATAGTGTAGTGTATAGTAGTGTAGTGTATAGTGTAGTGTATAGTAGTGTAGTGTATAGTGTAGTGTATAGAAGTGTGTAGTGTATAGTGTAGTGTATAGTGTAGTGTATAGTGTAGTGTATAGTGGAGTGTATAGTGGAGTGTATAGTAGTGTAGTGTATAGTGTATAGCAGTATAGTGTATAGTGTAGTATACTAGTACAGCACACCGGTGTGTTGGAGAGCCAAGCCACAACCATCTGAATATGACGTTTCGGGTTGAACGACGAGTTTATGTACTTACGCAAAAAAATAACAACCTGTATGACCGACGAAATTGCTCAAGAAAGCCTAGTACGTGGTAAACAATGCATCATATCACCATTGGAACCTCCTTTGCCAGTAGCAAAATATAATAATTGTTTTTTTACCCTTTTATCTGGCAATAAAACTGACACCTTTTTTTACAAGGAGTCATGTTTGCATTCCGACCGCAGGTATTGTGGTCAATGCAAACATGACTCCTTGTAAAAAAGGTGTCAGTTTTGTTGCAGGTAAAGAAAGGGTAAAAAAAAAACAATTATCAATGCATCATATATTATCACAGCATGTATTGTTTGCATGTTCACCACAAAGTACGTGCGGTTATAGCAGTAGCTTCCTTGGAAAAAGGTTTCTATTTGATGTTTGAACATCTTAACACAATTCCGGCATCTTCTTGGTTCTTTCGGTAAAGTCACGTAGAAGGGAAGTAATAAAATAATAAAAATAAAACATAATAAAATTGTTTTATTATGTTTTAATAAAAATAAAACATAATAAAATTGTTTTATTATGTTTTATTTTTATTATTTTATTACTTCCCTTCTACGTGACTTTACCGAAAGAACCAAGAAGATGAATTCCTGCAGTCACGAAAGCTTTAAATCGAAATACAATTCCTGCAGTTTTATTGCCAAAAAGGGTAAAACCCCGAGCTATAAATATTCCAAGAGTGGTATTGTCGTAATAGGTTTTTACCCTTTCAACTGGTACAAAAACTGACACCTTTATACAAGGGATCATGTTTGCAATAACCACAACACAAGCAGTCAAAATGCAATAAAAAAGAAACAACTCTGATAATGATATGCACTGTTGATTGGTCCACACCTGAGACAGCTTTTCTTAGAGCCTAGTCTCCATTGGTGTTGGACCAGATGACGCCTTTGGGCGACTTTTGGCGTCATCTGGTCCAACACCAATGGAGACTAGGCTCTAAGTAAAGCTGTCTCGGGTGTGGACCAATCAACTTCAAGGACGGTGCATATCATTACCATCATCAGAGTTGTTTCTTTTTGTTTGCATTTTGACTGCTTGTGTTGTGGTCATTGCAAACATGATCCCTTGTATAAAGGTGTCAGTTTTTCTACCAGATAAAAAGGTAAAAACCTATTACTATATTTTGCTATTGTTTAAGGAGGTCTCATAGTGGCATTGTCTTTGTGCTGTTCGCCTTTTGGCGTCCTCTGGTCTAACACTGTTTGAGACCAGACTCTCAAGAAAGTTGTCTCTGGTGTGGACCAATCAGTTTCAAAGACAATGCCATCATATATTATCATAGCATGTTTTATGTTTGCATGTTCACCCAAGTATGCGTGGATAATGCAGGCACGATTCCTTGCAAAATGTTTCCATTTGGTGTTGGAACATTTTACCACAACTGATGTTTCATTGTCAGAAAGGGTAAAACCTATTCTTATCGTTTTCATACTTTGATACGAGCAAAGAGTTCCCATTTTGTTCAGAATGATGTTGTTTTGTTATTATTTTCTCCTCCCGTGAACTCAAAGGTCTGCCCGCCTTTGCAATTCATACCATTGGTGGTGATTGTTACAGCACAATGTTTAACCATACCACTACCCACCCTACCACCACCACCCTACCACCACCACCCTACCACCACCACCCTACCACCACTACCCTACCACCACCACCCTACCACCACCACCCTACCACCACCACCCTACCACCACCACCCTACCACCACCACCCTACCACCACCACCCTACCACCACCACCATACCCACCACCACCCTACCACCACCACCCTACCACCACCACCCTACCACCACCACCCTACCACCACCACCTTACCACCACCACCCTACCACCACCACCCTACCACCACCACCCTACCACCACCACCCTACCACCACCACCCCAACACCCACCACCACCCCACCTACCCACCACCACCCCACCTACCCACCCACCCACCACCCATCCCACCACCACACAACACCCCAAACCTACCCACCACCCATCCCACCTACCCCCCCTCACCACTGCAAACCCACCACCACCACCCACCAGCCCCCATGACCACCCCCACACCACTATCCACCCACTGCCACCACCCACCACATCTAATCTTCGCACAACCTGCCACAAACAAGGGGAACTAGCATGGAGGCAACGATAATGTTGTGGTAGATTTTTGGGGGGTTTTGCTCGTTCCTTTCCGATACACTTTGCCAAAGTTCGCCAGCATTTTGGTTCTAAACTCGAACTACGTTTTGTTTTTTGAACCAGGTATAAATATATGGAGGAAGATGAGAATTCGTCGAGAGATGGGAGAGTAGCAAAATGGCAATTTCCGAAGCTCCGGAATGCCGAACGTGCGTTCGGTTTGAGCGAAAAACGGAAGATGTTAACTACCTCGCCTGGTATACAGCAGGTCGTGGGTTTCATCCCGCACATTATCAGAGTTATGTCTTTTGTTTGTATATGACTGCAGGTATTGCGGTCTATGCAAACATGACTCCTTGTAAAAGGGTGTCAGTTTTGTTGCCAGATAGAAGGGTAAAAAAACAATTATTTCTAAATCATCTCAATTCGCAAAACCCGGCCATCCAGTCCACCATGGAAATCGAGGTGAATAACACTCTCCCATTCCTGGATATTTTGCTCAGACGCGGCCTTTATGGTAAAATAGCATTTAACGAAAGGAAATGCACACTGATGCCTATTTGAAGGCGAATTCGTATCATCGCCCCGCACAGAAATCCTATCTCATCAAGACGCGTATACGTCGGGCTAAAACCAATGGTGAAAGTCTGAGGAGAGAATTTAAACATGTGAAAGAAGCGCTACGATTAAATGGCTACAATAATGCTCAAATTAACAGAGCATTAAATGCCAAACCAAGATCGAACGGCAATACTGCTGAAAGCAATCAGGTTATTAAAACAATTAAAATACCATGTATTGCGGGAGTAACTGACAAATTAGCTCGAGTTTTGGAAAAACTAAAAATCTAAATTCAAAAACTAGTATCTTGTACTAAAGATGATTTACCCAAGTTATCAACAGAAGGTGTGTATCGGTTTGATTGCTTATGTGGCAGATGCTATATTGTACAGACGGGACGAAACATTAGCGTAAGACTAAAAAGAACACCACAGAAATATCCAATACCCTCATACACAGATTTTGGCAGTGGCAGAACATGCTTGCCGACAAGGATACTCAATTGATTTTGAAAACGTTGAAGTGTTGTGTAAAAATAATTATTTCTGGCCGAGACCAATTCGAGAATCCATTGAAATCGAGAGAAATACAACTTATTTTGACCGCTCTGACAGCTACAGGCTTAGTGCGGCCTGGAAGCGTGTTATCAAGTAATACATCTTACAACTACAATTCCTCATAGAGGGAACACATACTAATTAACTGATTACTAATCTAGTATATAATTACAATAACCCCTTCCCTCCTCCTCTGATCTCTGCACCTGATTGGGTTCAGTTATTAAATCATACGTATTACAATTCCGTATAGAGGAAAAACATACTCATTAACTGATTACTAATCTGTCATATTATTACAATGACCGCAACCACCTCTGATGTCTGCAACTGATGGGTTCAGTGATGACATCAACCTGCTCTATTTAAGAGCAGAAGCAGAAGATGGCTTCACTATTCTGGCAAACCGTCCTATGGTGCTGGGTGTAATTACCAGCGAAACGTCGTACTACTCAAATTGTAAACATTGTGGATTCATTCTAGATTTGAAGCTTTCGTGACTGCAAGGAGTCATGTTCTTAGGTTTTTTCGGTAAAGTCACGTAGGTACCGAAACAACCTAAGAATTGTGGATTCACTCTCCAATACACCGGTGGGCTAAAGTAGTAACTAATTGGCGCGTTGTTTACGTGACGAACCTTACTGGCTGTGTCGGGTGGTAGAGGGTCATGATACATTTATACTTAAGCGATCTAACCCAAAAACCTTGAATGTGAATACCGCTATAAGTGTTCACTTGATTTAAGTGATTTTTTTTTTTAGATTTAAAGCTTTCGTGACTGCAGGGATTCATCTTCTTGGTTCTTTCGGTAAAGTCGCGTAGACGCTGTCTTTCCAACAGACCTGTTCTTCACCTGAGAACGGCTGCTTGCGTTGTGGCAGGAAACGTCGTGAGAATTATTTTGTTATGTTTTGTTTTTATTATTGTATTATTTCCCTTCTACGTGACTTTACCGAAAGAACCAAGAAGTTGATATAAGTGTTCACTTGATAAACCGCTTCGTTGGGCTATAATTTGTGATGGCTACGTAGCTCAGTAGGGCCTTACACCTGATAAGTTATTTTGAGTATGGGTCTCTATGGGTGTCTATGGGTCTCTGTGGCTCTATGGGTCTCTCTGCGAATCTGTATAACACGTTTCAGTTTCATTTATTAGGTAGAACCCTGTGAACCATGCGGCTCTAGACTTGGGTGCAACCGCAACAAAACAAAAACATGAACAAGAAACGTCTTAAAGTGACTACACGTATTCTTGGTTCTTTCGGTAAAGTCACGTAGAAGGGAAATAATAAAATAATATAAATATAAAACAATTAAAATGCTCACGACGTTTCGACTGCAACACAAGCAATCATCATCAGGTGTGAAATCCACAGCAAGAAAATTTGAAAATCTGAAATTCACAGCAAGAAAATTTTAAAATTCCCAGCAAGAATATGAATCCCTGAAGTCACGAAAGCTTTAAATCAAAATGTGAATACACGTGTTTCGAGTTGTTGGTTGCTTCTATAAATGGCCACCTGATGGACATCAGCCACTGCGTTCGGCCTCTAATTCGTGATAGCGAGGTCACTTCTGGAAATAAAGCTACATATCGATTTAAAGCTTTCGTGACTGCAGGGATTCATCTTCTGGGTTATTTCGGTAAAGTCACGTAGAAGGGAAATAATAAAAATAAAACATAATAAAATAATTCTCACGAAACGTCGTGAGAATAATTTTATTATGTTTTATTTTTATTATTTTATTATTTCCCTTCTACGTGACTTTACCGAAAGAACCAAGAAGATAAGGCTACATAGTTCAGTGGGTTCCTACCTGGTAAAATAAGAATGGTTTACTATACGGTATTTAGCTGCTGCTTTAAATTTCTGCACGATGATAATCTACTTCCGTTGAGCTGCGATCATCTATAAATGGACGGGTAGCTTTGTTTAAAAAAATAAAAAAGAAGTCGCACAGTACAGTGGTGGGTAAAATAAAACGTGAAAAAAAAGATTTCCACTTAATTGTATTTAATGAAGGTTCACTCACCTGCGAGATTCCCCGTTAAGACGAAGAATACCAACATTGTAGCTCGTGCCGACATTTCGCAGCCCATTTCGCCGAGCGTGCCGACAGGGAAAGAGCAAACTAACGGCTCACTCTGGGTCCGTGCAATCGTAAATTTTGACTTAAAACTTTCGTGACTTCAGGAAATAATATTATTGGTTCTTTCGGTAAAGTCACGTAGATAAAAAAGATAAAAATGAAATAAAATAAACAAATTAAAATTAAAAATAAAAGCAAAAAAAACCCAGTAGTTTCGATCGCAACACAAGCGGTCTTCATCAGGCAGATAGAAAAGAGGGGGGAGGGGGCAAGGCTCATGATGAGGGCTTGCAGAGGAAGCAAAGCAAGGGCGGTCCTGCACAAATGCCATATTTTCTCTCCGTCTGCGATAGCAGAGGTGTAGAGAATTCCCACAGGACCTACATCTCTGCTTTATTGACCTGGTCAAGGCACTATGACACCATCAGTAGGCCCCCGGCTCTGGGTTGTTCTTCGTGCTTTCGGAGTCCCTGACTCAATGCTCACGATCATTAAGGACCTTCATGATGGTGAGTGGGTCCGGGTAAAGCTGCATGGCCGGGAGTCAGAGCCATTCCCTGTTCACCTTGGTGTGCAACAGGGATGTCCTCTGGCACCTACATTTTTTTACATATATTTCCTCCACGTCGTTCAAGAAGCTTTCTACAGCTGTACCGGAGGAATTTTCATCTGGTGCAGCGGCGGTGGTGGCAGAAGCGACGTTGGCCATTACCAATTATCGCTCAACCAAGTGTTTGATATCATCATCATCACGTGGACATTTATATCAGCAGACAAACACTCTTAACCCCTGTTTCTACAGACTCATAGAGACCCATAGAAACCCACAGAGATCCAGAGACTCATATAGAACCATAAAGGCCTGCAGGAACCCACACAGGCCTATAGAGACCCATACTCATCGAAACCCACAGAGACCCATGTTGATAGAGGCCCATACTAAAACTAAACTATGTTTTATATATTCATAATATAGGTTTTTGGGTCAGATCGCGTTATTTATAAATGTGTCGTAACCCTCCACCACCCGAAACGGCCAAACAGTAAAAAAGTGTCACGTTTTTTAAAGGACAAAATAATTAACTTCTTTAGCCCACCGGTGTGTTGAAGAGAGAATCAACAGCATTTAAAATTTTGAGTAGTACGACGTTTCGCTGGTAATTACAATCAGCTTCATCGGGCAAGAATGGTGAAGCTCTCCTGTTGCTCCCGGTCTTAAAAATAAACTATGTTTTATAAAGTTGAGCTATGTATCTTCTTTTTGGCAAGCGAAGCTGGCCGTCACGAATTATCGCTCAACCGAATGACTGATATCATCATCATCATCAACACGTGGACATTTATTTCAGCAGTCTCTTAACCCGTGTTCCTACAGACTCATAGACATATCAACGTGGAGTGACAGAGATGCAGGGTCCGGGAATCGGACCCACGACCTCCTGTCTACCAGGCGAGGTAGTCAACATCTCCATAGAAAGAAGGAGAGAGATGCAAACTCCAAATATTCATCAGCAGGCATCGTAAGGGTTCGGGAATCGAACCCACGACCTCATGTATACCAGGCGAGGACGTCAACATCATGTTAACGTGTACAACGTGGATAACAGTTGCGGTCGGGGCGGGATGCTGTTTTAGTAGCAAATAAAACCACTGCTATTAATATCAAGAGGAATTGTTGTTGTGCACGTGCTAATTATTTGTTTTCTATGTTCCGTATTCTGCGCAAACAGTTCCAGCACAACAACAAAACGTATTTCCAATCTCACTGTCGTGTGCATTCGGGTCAGCGATTTCCAATGTTTCTACCACAGAATGCATCAGTCACCAGACAATGGATCAGTTAATAGGAAATGCATGAGTTCACTCAGCCACACATTCACTCACTCACCCATTCACCCACCCACCCACACACTCACCCACCCACCCACACACTCACTTACTCACCCACCCATTCACTCATCGACCCAGTTACTCACTCATTCACCAACCAAAACAAGTAAACCCATAAGAACAAAGTTTTTCACTATACAGTCCCTCCAGAAAAACGCGATTATGCGATCGCAAGATTCCACGCAAAATCAGCCAAAGTCCGCATATTTATGCGGGGGGCGCGTTTTTTCAAATACGCCGCACTTTCGCCGCATAAATTGCAGATTTCCGCGCGCAAAATATGCGGGCTTGCATGATTTCATAATCCCCGCATTTTCGTTGCAAAAAGTCACATATATCTTAGCAGAAAGTTGAAAAATGTTGCGTTTACTTCACACAAGCGCAGCCATTTCCCATGTTGCCATGGGAACGTTATGAAGTGACGTCACTCATTACGCGACATCATTGAAAAGCTGCAAACCCCGCGATGCCAATGAAACCATGATGAAGAGTTTATGCAACTTTACAGTTGTAATATTGCACTTTTTTGTTAGTAGTATGTAAATTTACATTACTGTAAGACTGTACTGTTACTGTATTGCTTACGTTACTGTGCACTGAAAACACTTATTTTAACAGAAGATGTCTGTTTTGTATAGCTACCTCTGTAAAACAGGAAGCACACATTTTATTTTTTAATATTTTATTTATTCATTTTTACAGAAGTTGTAGCATATTCATTTTGTAAAGCTACAGAACTTGTTCGACTCAATGTTTTGTAAGTTTGAGCCATTTGTTTGTTAAGGTCTGAAATAAAACAAGATGAGAACTTAAATATTCCCAGCACTTTCTGTGATGTAGTATGCTTGCTTATCATAGGAAGTAATAAGAAATGACTCTTTACATTAAAGTAGTAGCCTAGTGAATAGGGTGTTGGGGGAATCACTTTTTTTTCTCTTTTTCATCAAACCGCAGTTTTTGCAAGTTCCCGCAATTTTTGCAAGTTCCCGCAATTTTTGCAAGTTCCCGAAATTTAATCGCATAAAATTGCATAAATATCCCGCATATTCCATCGCATTTTTTAAGAAAACGTGCCGCATAATCAACGATTTTTGCCCGCAACAATCACCAAAAAACTCCGCGTTTTTCTGGAGGGACTGACTATAAATCCTTTATATGTGTGGCGGCTAGAGTCTTCTCGTCCTCTGGCTTGAGATGGCTGCCACCTATGGGTCAGATGATTGTCTGCCAGTATTAAGCAATTGGTAATTAAATATTTAATTTGTTTTCCCTAAACAGTGTAAAATTTTTGAAAAATTTTTTCACGAAAATTAATTGTCACACACAACGAGTCTGTGTGGAAAATGTCAGCTCGATTGGATCACGGGAAGTGGGTTAAAAAACGAGCGAAAGATTTGCATGGTCCTAAGCAAGCAAGCGAACGTAACATAAAGGATTTAAAAATATATTTGCCTGTGGAGGACGCGGGGATCGATCCCGCGACCTTTGGCATGGGAAGCGAGGGCGCTACCAACTGCGCTACTCCGCCACGGCCTGTGGAGGGGTTCCGCTCTGGGCTCCTACACTGTGACGTTCAGCCAAATCCATGAATGAGTTGTATTTGAATAAATGTAAAATAATTTTTTTTTGCCTAAAAAGTGTAAAATAAAAAAAAAAAATTACGAACATTAATTGTCTCGCACAACGAGTCTGTGTGAAAAATGTCAGCTCGATTGGATCACGGGAAGTGGGTTAAAAAACGAGCGAAAGATTTGCACGGTCCTAAGCAAGCAAGCAAGCACGCAAGCAAGCAAGCAAGCACGCAAGCAAGCAAGCAAACTTAATATAAAGGATTTAAAAAAAGGACAAAGATCCTCCACGTAGCCTTAACAGACTGTTGGGGAAAGTGCTGTTAGCGAGCACCTATAAAGGTCGGCACGGCACACGAGGGGGTGAGTGGCCAACACCACACCCGGCCACCTTTGTCTCCCCAGTGGCGATGTTTACGCATCGCGCCAGTTACTGATTTGAGGCTGAGTCGACCTAGGGGAGGCCCACGACCGGTTCAGATAATCGTAACCGGTGTTTACCGTGAACGGGAATCGAACCCGGGTCGCCAGGTTCGTAGCGCAGCGTAGCGCTAACCGCTACACTACCTTACCCCACCGACCAACACACTAACTCACCAACACACTCATTCACCCATCCAGTCACTCACTCACCCACTCATTCACTAACCCACCCATTCACTCACAAATTCACGCACTCACCCATTCACTCACTCACCCACCGATTCACTCACTCGCCCGTACACTCACTCACCCAACCACCAACTCAATCGCTCACTCATCCATGTGTAGTGGTTCAACGCGCGCATATTCGAGAACGGCTGCATGTCCGCGCTCGGCAGCCAGAAGAGGCGGTTGGTGAGCGTCATCATGGAAACGTCGAGAGCAGGCAGGGTCAGGATGACCGTTGGGGTAATTCCGTTGGGGTAAACAAGGGGAGGGGAGGGTTCGATTTAAAGCTTTCGTGACTGCAGGGATGCATCTTCTTGGTTCTTTCGGTAAAGTCACGTAGAAGTTAAATAATAAAATAATAAAAATACAAACATAATAAAATTATTCTCACGACGTTTCGGCCACAACGCAAGCAGCCGTCCTCAGGTGAAGAACAAGTCTGTCGGAAAGACAGCGTCTGAATGAACACCACCAGGCTTGGCAGCGTATATTTAAGATGGGTTAGGGGAGGAAGGGCGCCTTGACAAATGAATTTGCATATCAAGAGGAATTTAGCATATTTATGGGAAATGCAGATATGGGATTAGTCACTACTTGTGAAATGTGTAGGTGGGCGGGGGGTTTTCAAAGTCATATTATGCCCGTGCATTATGCAGGATTAGCAGCATCAAAGGGAGGGAGTAGGGTCAGCATTAATAAAGGGAAGCAATGTTAATAGTATGGAGCTTCAAAGTCATACTATGCCCGTGCATTAAGGGGGGGGAATTCAAAAGACCGGAATCTGCCAATTATAGAGGGATCTTGTGAAGAATGTCCTGGAAGGGATCGCGAGGGATATATAAGACGGGCAAAACGAGCCCGAGGATCAGTATGATGAAGACAGAAGACGAGAGAAGCTGAAGCCGAACCCGCCAAGCTAGTTAAGAGTATTCCTGGGCGAGAGTAGTCCTGTGTGGACCTGGGTAGGCTAGGATAGGGTCGCTAGGGACAAGCGCAGTCCGTACGTCGGCACGCTTGACCCCCCCCGGGGGCTACCGTGGTATCGACCCGCTGAGAGAGCACTCACTCACCCATTCACTCACTCACCCAACCACGCATTCACTCACCCATTCACTCACTCACCCAAACAAGCACTCACTCACTCACCCATTCACTCACTCACCCATTCACTCACTCACCCAACCACGCATTCACTCACCCATTCACTCACTCACCCAAACACGCACTCACCCATTCACTCACTCACCCAACCACGCACTCATTCACTCACTCACCCATCCACGCACTCACTCACCCATTCACTCACTCACTCACTCACTCACCCAACCACGCACGCACTCAATCACTCACCCATTCACTCATTCACTCACTCACCCATCCACGCACTCACTCACCCATTCACTCACTCACCCAACCACGCACTTACTCACTCACTCACCCATTCACTCACTCACCTAACCACGCACTCACTCACCACTGCTCCCTTTTCGATTTGACCAACTGGTTGAAAACAAATTCCAAGTCTGACACCCGAAGCCTCGACACCTGACACAACCCATTAACCAACACGATCCATGCCAGGCCATCTTCGTGTCTTCTTGCACAAAGGGCACAAAAAACAAAAAACAATATTTGTCGGTATGCTGACGTTTGTTTACCTGCCCCGTAATTACCATCGCTTTCGTACACGCACGCACACACACCTGTACACACCAACCAATATCCAACAAAACCGCCATTCGCCACGAAGTGACGGTGACGTCACCGCGTCGCCTGTGCCAGGCTAGGTGCACGTTGAGGCTGGCACGTGAAGTGTTGGAGGCTCGCTGCTGACAGGAGGAGGTCACGGGACAGACCCAACAGGTGCCATGGGTTGACTGCTGTGCCAGGCTAGGTGCAGGAGATCTCGGGACAGACCCTGCAGGTGCCATGGGTTGACTGCTGTGCCAGGCTAGGTGCAGGAGATCTCGGGACAGACCCTGCAGGTGCCATGGGTTGACTGCTGTGCCAGGCTAGGTGCAGGAGATCTCGGGACAGACCCTGCAGATGCCATGGGTTGGCCGACTGAGATGACCGGTAGATGCACCACCAGCTGTAACCCCCCTACTGTGCCAGGCTAGGTGCAGGAGGTTTTGGGACAGACCCTGCAGGTGCCATGGGTTGGCTGACTGAGATGACCGGTAGATGTACCACCGGCTGTAATCCCCAACTGTGCCAACTTGCTGCACTTTAGCCGCCCGGCGCTCCGCTCGTTGTTGTGAGCATCGCTCCTCTGACGCTCCGTTGTTGCCGCTGGAGGGGCGACTGCCTCCAGCTGCCCAGCAGCAGCGTCCTCAACGTGCACCTAGCCTGGCACTAGCTCAGCAGCAGCGTCCTCAACGTGCACCTAGCCTGGCACTAGCTCAGTAGCAGCGTCCTTCGCGAGCCTCCTCCTGCACAGAGGCCGATCTTGATACCGCTGGTACCGGTCATCCGCAAGTCCACTCAGCTCGACATCCTCCTGTACCACATCACTCAGTCTCTTCTCTAGTCCACCTCCACCACCTCCTCCACCACCTCCACCACAACCGCCACCATCACCACCCCCACCTCCACCCCCAACCACCACCCCCACCACCACCACCACCCACCATTACAGCCACCACCACCCCCACCACCTCCACACCCACTCCCACCAACCCCACTACCACCTCCACCACCTCCACCCCCACCACAACCCCCACCACCACCTCCACAACCTCCACCATCCCCCCCCACCACCACCCACACCACACCCACACCACCACCGCCACCACCACTACCTCCACCACCTCCACCATCCCCCCCACCACTACCCACACCACCACCACCCCCACCACCACCACCACCACCAACCACCACCACCCACACCACACCCACCACCCACCGACACCGCCCCCCCCCCCCCACGTTTATAAACCCTAGCGCCTCGTCTCGCCGTCAACGCTCGCACCGCGCTCGCACCGAGACAGATCGACGACCGAGAACAGAGAAGCAGCGAGAGAAAGAGGAGGAGGAAGAGGAGCAAGGAGGAGGCAGAGGAGGAAGCAAAGAGGAAGAGGAGACCAAAGGACCAGGGGGGTGGGTGGGGGAGCAGAAGAGGTGTCAAGAAACAGCATCGATGGCTGTGTCGAGAATTCTGTCGGTGGTGCCGCTGCTGCTCATCGCCATCTCGGTGCCCGCAGGTAACGGAAACTCAAGCGAGTGCACGAGGCAAAATAAGTGACATTTTAAAAAAATGAAATGGAAAAAAAAGCAAACGTAAAATCTACACCGGTATTCATCGTACGCCACGTGTCACGTACGTCACGTGGTACGTACGTCACGTGGTACGTACGTGACGTGTGTACGCATGTGACGTGTGTACGCATGTGACGTGTGTACGCATGTGACGTGTGTACGCATGTGCCATGTTACGTAACAATGTGGCATCGACTGCAAACTCGGTATACTTAAGTGTCATACTGATGACAATGCTATATTCTATCATTAAAAATAACAAAATGTAAACGATCTTTTTACGCGCTTTCTATTAACTCTCTCTCTGTTGTTGTTGTTGTTGTTGTCGTATCCTCAAATCTTGTAACTAAATTTTTACCCGCTTCCCAATGTGGTATCGACTGCAAACTTGGTATACTTAAGTGTCATACTGACGACAATACTATATTCTATCATTAAAAATGAAAAATATATTTTTAAACATTATTTTTTATATGTTATGTTTCGGCTTGGGTCTAATTTTCGATTTAAAGCTTTCGTGACTGCAGGGATTCATCTTCTTGGTTCTTTCGGTAAAGTCACGTAGAAGGGAAGTAATAAAATAATAAAAATAAAACATAATAAAACAATTCTCACGACGTTTCGGCCACAACGCAAGCAGCCTGAGGACGGCTGCTTGCGTTGTGGCCGAAACGTCGTGAGAATTGTTTTATTATGTTTTATTTTTATTATTTTATTACTTCCCTTCTACGTGACTTTACCGAAAGAACCAAGAAGGTTGGGTCTAATTGTCCACGGTCAACTGACGTTGGCTGTAATTGGCCACGGCCCCCTTACGTTGTGGCAAGCTTCGGGGCCACTTTCTGGAATCGTGGAGTTCTGCCATTACTCGTACGGTACATTTCATGAAAGAGTGTTTTGAAAAAAGTATTTTAAAAATATTACTTATTATACCTGGGTGACTTTACCGAAAGAACCAAAGAGTTTACCTCATCTTCTTGGTTCTTTCGGTAAAGTCACGTAGAAGGGAAATAAAAATATAATAAAAATAAAACATCATAAAATAATAAAAATAAAACATGATTAAATTTCGCTTGAAAGCTTTCGTAACTGCAGGGATTCATCTTCTTGGTTCTTTCGGTAAAGTCACGTAGAAGGGAAATAATAAAATAATAAAAATAAAACATAATAAAATAATAAAAATAAAACATAATAAAATTTCGCTTGAAAGCTTTCGTGACTGCAGGGATTCATCTTCTTTTGTTCTTTCGGTAAAGTCATCACGTAGAAGGGAAATAATAAAATAATAAAAATAAAACATAATAAAATAATAAAAATAAAACATAATAAAATTTCGATTGAAAGCTTTCGTCACTGCAGGGATTCATCTTCTTGGTTCTTTCGGTAAAGTCATCACGTAGAAGGGAAGTAATAAAATAATAAAAATAAAACATAATAAAATAATTCTCACGACGTTTCGGCCACAACGCAAGCAGCTGAAAACCAGGTCTGTCGGGGAAACAGCGTCTGAATGAAAAAAAACATGCGCTACTACTACGTGTAGGTTAATGCAGATGCGATTCCTTGCAAAAGGTTTCTGTTTGGTGTTTTAACACCCACAGCCCGTGTCTTATTGCCAGAGAGAGAGAAAAACCAATTCTCATACCAATACACAAATAGCCGCCATATCGCCACGAAGTGACGCTGACGTCACGTACGGCGCTCGTGCCAGGCTAGGTGCACTTTGAGGGAGCCACGTGAAGTTTCGAGGGCTCGCTGCTGGCAGGGAGGTCTCGGGACAGAACCAGCAGGTGCCATGGGTTGTACTGCTGTGCCAGGCTAGGTGCAGCAGGAGGCCACGGGACAGACCCAGCAGGTGCCATGGGTTGGCAGACTGAGATGACCACTGGTAGATGCACCACCAGCTGTAACCCCCCCTACTGTGCCAGGCTAGGTGCAGGAGGTCTCGGGACAGACCCAGCAGGTGCCATGGGTTGTACTGCTGTGCCAGGCTAGGTGCAGGAGGTCTCGGGACAGACCCAGCAGGTGCCATGGGTTGGCAGACTGAGATGACCACTGGTAGATGCACCATCAGCTGTAACCCCCCCTATTGTGCCAGGCTAGGTGCAGGAGGTCACGGGACAGACCCAGCAGGTGTCATGGGTCGACTGCTGTGCCAGGCTAGGTGCAGAAGGTCACGGGACAGACCCAACAGGTGCCATGGTTTGTACTGCTGTGCCAGGCTAGGTGCAAGAGGTCAAGGGACAAACCCAGCAGGTGTCATGGGTCGACTGCTGTGCCAGGCTAGGTGCAGGAGCTTTCGGGACAGACCCAGCAGGTGCCATGGCTTGACCTTACTGAGATGACCGGTAGATGCACCACCAGCTGAAACCCCCCTACTGTGCCAAGATAGGTGCAGGAGGTCACGGGACAGACCCAGCAGGTGCCATGGGTTGTACTGCTGTGCCAGGCTAGGTGCATGAGGTCAAGGTACAGACCCAGCAGGTGCCATGGCTTGACCTTACTGAGATGACCACTGGTAGATGCACCACCAGCTGTAACCCCCCCCTACTGTGCCAGGCTAGGTGCAGGAGGTCACGGGACAGACCCAGCAGGTGTCATGGGTTGTACTGCTGTGCCAGGCTAGGTGCAGGAGGTCACGGTACAGACCCAGCAGGTGCCATGGCTTGACCTTACTGAGATGACCACTGGTAGATGCACCACCAGCTGTAACCCCCCCTACTGTGCCAGGCTAGGTGCAGGAGGTCACGGTACAGACCCAGCAGGTGCCATGGCTTGACCTTACTGAAATGACCACTGGTAGATGCACCACCAGCTGTAACCCCCCCTACTGTGCCAGGCAATGTGCAGGAGGTCACGGGACAGACCCAGCAGGTGCCATGGGTTGACCTTACTGAGATGACCGCTAGATGCACCACCACCAGCCGTAACCCCCCCTTCCCCCCCGTGATGTCGCCCCCACAGTTCGCTCCCTGCAGTGCTACCAGTGCGTGTCCGTGGGCAGTCTGATTGACTGCGAACGGAACGGCACCGGGCCGTGCGGTGACGGTCAGGACACGTGCATGACCACGGCAGTGACGGTTCTGTCAGGTAAGGGGGAGGGGGGGACCCGCACACAGAGACCCATAGATTCATCATGCAGAGACCCATAGACTCATCACAAAGAGACCCATAGACTCATCACAAAGAGACCCATAGATGCATCTTACAGAGACCAATAGACTCATCACGCAGAGATCCATAGACTCATCACACAGAGACCCATAGACTCACTATACAGAAACCCATAGCCTCATCACACAGAGACCCATAGACTCATCACGCAGAGACCCATAGACTCATCACGCAGAGACCCATAGACTTACTACACAGAGACCCATAGACTCACCACACAGAGACCCATAGACTCACTACACAAAGACCCATAGACTGACCACACAGAGACCCATAGACTGACCACACAGATACCCATAGACTGACTACACAGAAACCTATAGACTCACCACACAGAGACCCATAGATTGACCACACAGAGACCCATAGACTGACCACACAGAGACCTATAGATTGACCACACAGAGACCCATAGACTGATCACACAGAGACCCATAGACTGACCACACAGAGACCTATAGACTCATCACACAGACACCAATAGAATCATCACGCAGAGACCCATAGACTCACTACACAGAGACCCATATACTCACCACACAGAGACCCATAGACTGACCACACAGAGAGCCATAGACTGACCACACAGAGACCCATAGACTCACCACACAGAGACCCATAGACTCACCACACAGAGACCCATAGACTCACCACACAGAGACCCATAGACTGACCACACAGAGACCCATAGACTGACCACACAGAGACCTATAGACTCATTACACAGACACCAATAGAATCATCACGCAGAGACCCATAGACTCACTACACAGAGACCCATAGACTCACCACACAGAAATCCATAGACTGACCACACAGAGACCTATAGACTCATCACACAGACACCAATAGAATCATCACGCAGAGACCCATAGACTCACTACACAGAGACCCATAGACTCACCACACAGAAACCCATAGACTGACCACACAGAGTTCCATAGACTCACTACACAGAAACCCATAGACTCACCACACAGAGACCCATAGACTGTCTACACAGAAACCCATAGACTCACCACACAGAGACCCATAGACTGGCCACACAGAGACCCATAGACTGACCACACAGAGACCCATAGACTGACCACACAGATACCTATAGACTGGCATAAATTGAAAAATCTGGTAAGAGGCAAACAGCACACAGAGTGTGCTGTCCAGGGGCTGAACTCTGGAAACAAGTAAACCCGTAAAAACAAAGTTTTTCACTATAAATCCTTTATATGCGTGGCGGCTAGAGTCTTCTCGTCCTCTGGCTTGAGATGGCTGCCACCTATGGGTCAGATGATTGTCTGCCAGTATTAAGCAATTGGTAATTAAATATTTCATTTGTTTTCCCTAAACAGTGTAACATTTTGGGATTTTTTTTTTCACGAACATTAATTGTCTCGCACAACGAGTCTGTGTGGAAAATGTCAGCTCGATTGGATCACGGGAAGTGGGTTAAAAAACGTCCAAAATATTTGCACGGTCGTAAGCAAGCAAGTACGCAAGCAAGCAAGCACGCAAGCAAGCAAGCGAACTTAATATAAAGGATTTAAAAATCCAGAACCTCGCCACGCTCTCCGGGAGACACGGGGGACCCGATCTTAATTTTTATTGTCATAATTTGCTACTTTAAAATGTTTTTTTTTTTTATCACAAATTATCGCTCAGCGAGGTGGCATGGCTTGAGGCGTCACGTTTACTCGGGAGATGTCGACTGCCTCGCCTGGTGTACGGGCGAATCGTAGGAGAATAGGATTTTCCCCTTTTTAAATCCTTTATATTAAGTTCACTTGCTTGCTTGCTTGCGCGCTTACGACCGTGCAAATCTTTCGGTCGTTTTTTAACCCACTTCCCGTGATCCAATCGAGCTGACATTTGCGCACAGACTCGTTGTGCGTGACGATTTATTTTCGTGAAAATTTTTTCCCCAAATGTTATACTTTTTAGGAAAAAATAAATTATATTTAATTACCAATTGCTTAATGGTGGCAGGCAATCATCTGACCCATAGGTGGCAGCCATCTCAAGCCAGAGGACGAGAGGACTCTAGCCGCCACGCTTATAAAGGATTTATAGTGAAAAACTTTGTTTTTACGGGTTATTTTTTTTTATTATGGCAACAAAAACAGCCGTTTTGAGATGTTAAAACACCAAACTGAAACCTTTTACGAGGAATCATGTCACTGCATTAACCACAATACTTGTGGTCGGAATGCAAGGCTTTTTGGCGTCCTCTGGTCTAACACCGAATTTGAGACGAGGCTCAAAATAAAGCTGTCTCTGGTGTGGACCAATCAGTTTCAAAGACGATGCATCATATACTATCAGAGCGTGTTTTTTCTCATATTTTCGTACTGGCAAAGGAGGTCCCATGAGTCGTAGGTTCGATCCGGACCATGACGACTCCTGCTGTATATTTGGAGTCTGCGTCTCCCCCCCCACCATCTCCACCCACCTCGCCCCACCCAACCTCTCCTCCCTTCTCCCTCCCCACCACCACCAAGTCACCACGTACACGAAATGCTACACAGCTCAGTGCGGCCTTACTTAATAAAATACAATTATTTAGTTGATGTTCTTGGGTTTTTTCGGTAAAGTCACGTAGGTAAAAAATAAAAATTAATAAAAGTAAAATAAAAATAAAATAAAAATCACGACGTTTCGGAGGCAACACAAGCTTCCGTCTTCAGGTGGAACCGTCACAGTACGCTTACTATATCACGTAAATGATTTTACCTACGTGACTTTACCGAAAAAAAACAAGAATATGAATCCTTGCAGTCACGAAAGCTTCAAATCTAGAATTATTTAGTTGATAGTTTCACGTTACCTCTTTCTTGTTCTTGCTCCCACCATCTTCCCCCACCTCCCCCCACCATCTCCACCCACCTCTCCCCACCTTCACCCACCCAACCTCTCCTCCCTTCTCCCCCCCCCCCTCCACCAAGTCACCACGTACACCAAGAGCTGCTCCCTGGCCAGCCTCTGCATCCCCACAGACGTGCACGTGGCCGGGATCGGCACCAAGGTCACATGCTGCACCACCGACCTGTGCAACGCGTCTGGGGCTGGGCCCGGCTTCGGACGTCGGACACCGACCACGGCGGGCCCCAGCCTCGCCTTGGCTTTGCTGGTGGCGGTGGCCGGCCGATGTTGACCACCTCGCCTGGTGTGCAGGAGGTCGTGGGTTCGATTCCCGTGACCCTCACGACCCCTGCTCTATGTTTGCAGTTTGCATCTCTCTCTCTCTCTCCCCCCTCTTGGAGATATATTATGATTGTATTCTTGGTTCTTTCGGTAAAGTCACGTAGAAGGGAAATAATAAAATAATAAAACAATTACATTCTCAGGACGTTTCGATTGCAACACAAGCACTCATCATCAGGTGTGAAAACCACGGCAAGGATTTTTTTGTTTAAAAAGTGGCGTTTTTTTCTTAACGTCAGCACCACAGACAGCGACTGGCAGTTGTTCAGATGGACGAGTCCATCTATGTTCGGAAAAGAGGAGGGGTGAGATGAGAATGGAACGCGGTCTGAAAGTCACCGTAAGCATGAACACAATCAATCAAGACCCAGACATGTTTGATCACATCCTTCCAATGATTGCTAAGCCAACAATCCATCTTCTCGGTTGAAATTGTCTCTGTGTTTGTATATGTGGATGGCCTCATGAACGAATCTCTCATGGAGATGTTGACTACCTCGCCTGGTGCGCAGGAGGTCGTGGGTTCGATCCCGTGACCCTCACGATGCCTGCTCGATATACAGGTGTAATAAAGGTCGTTGAGGCGACTTCTGGAATCCGGTCTTTTATTCACTTTGCATTACAGCTTTCCTTCACGCTGCTGACAGGCAGCGTGAGAGGGATAGACAGAGAGAGACGCACTGCCACGTGGCAACCCGGAGCCCCGCCCCCGCGTGGACCCTTTCCTCCGTTCGTTCCCGTTCTGACCACGTGTCGTTCGTCTCCACCCCTATTTAATACCCGGGTCACGTGGTACGTTTCCACCAATCCTGGTTAGCCTCTATGGAATCTTCCAGGCTCCCTCGTAGGCTCCCGGGACCACGCCCCTGACTCATCTCCCCATTGGCTGTGGCCAAAGCCAGCAGAACCAATCATCTACTTACAGCTGTCACCTTTCCATTACGTCAGGGCCACGCCCCTGACTCGTCTCCCCATTGGCTGTGGCCAAAGCCAGCAGAACCAATCATCTACTTGCAGCTGTCACCTTCCCGTGACGTCAGGGCCACGCCCCTGACTCGTCTCCCAATTGGCTGTGGCCAAAGCCAGCAGAACCAATCCTTACAGCTGTCACCTTTCCATTACGTCAGGGCCACGCCCCCTAGGCTTCCCCTCATTCATTGGCTATGGACCAGGACCGGCAGAGCCAATCATCGTGACGAGTTGTAATCCGTCAACGACCCGGATATAACCTCACATTACACAGGTAGTCCCCGACTTACGATGGAGATGCGTTACGACGACCCCATCGTAAGTCGAAAATATCGTAAGTCGAAGATGGCCTAGCCTACCCAGGAGTCTTAAAGAATGGTGATAATTTAGTAAAACAGAGCAATTTACAGTACCGTGCTGTATAAACTATATACTGTATATATTAATTGCAATACTGTATTGCACGGTAAAATGTAAAGTAAAAAAAGACAAGGTAAATTCTTAGCCTACCTATATGAACTGCAATTTAATAGAAAGTTTTTCAGGGAACAATCCTATCTGCTATATAAAAAAAAAGTTTTAACATGCATTGAACGTATCGCAGTGCCGGCCCGAGCCTCTTGGGGGCCCTAAGCAGAATTTGATTTGGGGGCCCCCCTCCCACCACGCAGACTCATCTGTGCTAGAAGATTATTGACACAAATGTCACACTATAATGTTATAGCGAATATTATAAACGAATACAGTGAGGTTATGTATTAATAAAAAATAAAAACAACACTTAAAATACTTCACTCTTTTATTAAAACTTCTGAATACAAACGGTCACAAAAAACATATTAAATAAATTATTTGCAAATGTGCATTAAATGTGCAATCTTTTAAATAAAACCAAAATAGACAAACATTAATCTAATCAAAAATAGAATGTTACAAAAAAAAAGATACTTAAATAATGAAAGCAAACATAAGAACAGCAAGGGTTCAACAATGTCAACTGTACAACAATGACCTCAAAATCGTTCCTTCCTAGCTTTTCTGGAGGCAAAGTCACTAATGACATCATTGTATGGTATTGCTTGGCCAACTTTGTTATTAATACTAATGACTGCAAGTCCACTTAGTCTTTCCTGGGCCATTGATGATCTCAAATATGTTTTTATCAATTTGAGCTTGGAAAAGCTCCTCTCTGCTGAGGCAACTGACACAGGCAGAGTGCAGGCTATCCTGAGAGCTACCCAAAGATTTGGGTAAAGCTCACACATCTCATTTTGTGAGAGGTATGTGAGAAGCTCAAAGGCAGTCATCATAGTTTGGGGAAGTTCAGGAAAAAAAAAAAAAAACGATTCGGGGGCCCCCTGGTGGCCAGGGGGCCCCAAGCAGCCGCTTAGTTCGCTTATGCCTCGGGCCGGCCCTGTCGTATCGTATCGTGGTAACCCTAAAATGAAATCGCTAAAGCTACGTATCATACATGCCTTGAACGCATCGTAACGTATCATATTGTGCTGTAGTTACCAAGTTTCTGTCCGTCGTCTGCATACTTGAACGTTGTTAGGGTTGTTGATGACATTTTTGTCGTATCGCTATCGCCATCGTAAGATCGAAATATCGCAAGTCGAACCATCGTAACTCGGGGACTATCTGTACATCGAGTTTGCATGTCTCTCTCTCCTCCTTGGAGATGTTGACTACCTCGCCTGGTGTGCAGGGGGTCGTGGGTGCCAACCCAGACGCTGACACCTGCTGCTGTATCTGTGGAGTCTGCACGTCTCATCCCCGTCTCTCTCTCTTCCCGTGGAGATGTTAACTCCCTCGCCTGCTATACAGGGGCTTGCGTGCCTTGTAAACATTAAACACATTTAATCGATTGAATGCAATACTCCTTCTTTGCCTCTCTCTGGGCCCAACACGGTGCCTTGCATGTCAATTCACTGCTGGATGAGTGTGTGGGAAGGGTGCCACGGTGGCTGGGGTAATGTTAACTATCTCGCCGGGTATACAGGAGGTTAAGTGGGTTGTAGGGGCAAGTGCTGTTAGCTAGCGAGTAGCAGCGGCAGTGTTTATGTACTACACACACCACACACACACAGACAAAGCTACCCCAGGTAGTCTCTAGCAGGGCTGTAGGAGCAAGTGCTGTTAGCGAGCGAGTAGCAGTGTCTTTGTACTACACACACCACACGCAGACAAAGCTACCCTACACACACTACACACACACACTACACACACTACACACACACACGACACACACTACACACATACTACACACCACACACACACCACACACACACAGACCACACACACACAGACTAGACACACACAATACACACACTACACACACACACGGCACACACACACGACACACACACACCACACACACAGACTACACACACACAATACACACACTACACAACACACTCCACACACACTCGACACACACTACACACACACACTACACACACAGACTACACACACACACTACACACACACTACACACACACACTACACACACGACACACTACACACACACAGACTACACACACACAGACTACACACACACACTGCACACACACACGACACACACACTACACACACACACTGCACACACACACTGCACACACACACTGCACACACACACACGACACACACTACACACACACACTACACACACACACTACACACACACTACACACACACACTACACACACACGGACTACACACAGACTACACACACACCACACACACACCTCACACACACACCACACACACACCACACACACACCACACACACATAGACTACACACAGACTACACACACACTACACACACAGCCTCTGTCGGCTCGGCCTGCAAGTAGGGAGGGAGAGAGGGAGGGAGCTGGCCAAGAACAATCCCAGACAACCCTCGTCTAGCCACGCTGCTGCCTCTCTCCTACACAGCTCCCTCCCCCTATCCTCTCCCCCCTCCCTCCATCCCCCCTCCTTCCTCTCCCTCCCTCCCTACTCCCTCCCCCCTCCATCCCACCCATCCCCCTCCACCCTCCTCCTCCCCCTCCATCCCCCTCCTCCCTCCCTCCTCCCCCCCTCCATTGCTCCCCCCTCTTCCTCCATCCCTCCCCCCCTCCTCCCTCCCTCCCTCTCATCCCTCCCCCTTCCTCCCCCTCCCTCCCCCTCCCTCCCCCTCTACCTTCCCCGACTCCCTCCTAATCCATCCTCCTACCCCTTTACCTTACACACCACACACACGATCCGATGGCGAGGAAGACGTCAACTAAAACTGCTTCGAACTAAAAAAAATATACCATTGGAACCTCATTTGCCAGTAAAAAAATTATAATTGGTTTTTTACCCTTCTATCTGGCAACAAAACTGACACTTTACTTTTTACAAGGAGTCATGTTTACATAGACCACAATACCTGCGGTCATAATGCAAACAAAAAACATAACTCTGATAATGTATGCACTGTCCTTGAAGTTGATTGGTCCACACCCGAGACAGCTTTCCTTAGAGCCTAGTCTCACATGGGTTGGACCAGATGACGCCAAAAGGCGCACATTATCAGAGTTATGTTTTTTGTTTGCATTATGACCGCAGGTATTGTGGTCTATGTAAACATGACTCCTTGTAAAAAAAAGGTGTCAGTTTTGTTGCCAGATAGAAGGGTAAAAAACCAATTATCATAAAAAATATGTTTATTTCACCACCTCTAAGGTCACACTGAGCTATATTTATACTTTTTCAAAAGTGACCCTGAACATCGCTAAATGATAGTAGTCGGGAAATGTCACGGTGGGCTACGTACGGTGCCAACGAAGTTCAACATACATACTACACTGCTATACACCACACTATACACTACACTACTATACACTACACTATACACTACACTATACACTACACTACTATAAACTACACTATACACTACACTACTATACACCGCAATACACAATCCACTATACACTACACTACTAAACACTCCACTTCTATGCACTACACTTCTATACACTACAATACTCTACACTACACTACCATACACTACACTACCATACACTAGACTACTATACACTACACTACTATACACTACACTACCATACATTACACTAGACTACTATACACTACACTACCATACACTACACTACTATACACTACACTATACACTACACTACGATACACTACACTACTATACACTACACTAATATACACTACTATACACTACACTAATATACACTACTATACACTACACTACCATACACTACACTAATATACACTACTATACACTACACTACTATACACTACACCACTATACACTACACTATACACTACACTATACACTACACTACTATACACTACACTATACACTACACTATACACTACACTACTATACACTACACTATACACTACACTATACACTACACTATACACTACACTACTATACACTACACTATACACTACACTACTATACAGCAGCTGAAGGTTGAGTCGCCACGTCGCCGATGGAGATGGCGGGGCAGCAGGGGCAGCAGGGGCAGCAGCGACGGGGAGCTCCTCTTGATCTTCAACACCGACCCAGGCCTCCGATTATATTCGCTCCCCGGCGTCTAAACCCCGCCTCTTGCCACGCCCCTCATAGAAACTTCGGGAGTGTTCCAGAGGCCTCCCGGTTGGCTCCGCCATTTTACCTTTGGCCGAGATGTACTCCTTCCCCTAAACAACCCATAACTGAAACGTCGTGAGAATTATTTTATTATGTTTTATTTTTATTATTTTATTACTTCCCTTCTACGTGACTTTACCGAAAGAACCAAGAAGATGAACCCATAACTGTATATCACCCCACACCCCACACATAATACAGGAGATGGCGCTCTCATTACAAAAGTATAGAAAATTGGCTGTTATTGTGCCCCACAAACTTTGCTTTTGTGACCGGGACTTCGCGTGACGGAATGACACGAATGCACGCCACGTTTTCTCAGTGACAATAGGAACATTTAAAAATATCCCTGTCGTGGTCACAAAAGCAAAGTTTGTGGGCCACAATAATAGCCAATTGACTGTACCTTTGAGACATAAGCAAGTTGGAAAAAAACCCTAACTACTCAGGAACAAAAAAAATATTATAAATTTGTTACAAAGTGTTCGAATCAACGTCGCCACGCTGCGGTTTAAGAGTAATTTTGCCCACTGCTATGCATGTCCACACAATGATGATGACGATGATACCAGCCAATTGTTTGAGATGCTGTCAAGGCGTGATGGCTTGTCTGAAAATCAAGCTACACAACAGCTGAGCGGGGCCTTACAGCTGGTAACGTAAACAGAGTTTAGTGTTCGTATGCGTCTCGATGAGTGTGGGTCTCTATGAGTGTGGATATCTGTGGGTCTCTACGGGTCCCTGTGATTCTAAATGAGTCTCTGAATCTCTGTGCATCTCTCCGAGTCTGGGTTCCTATGAGTACTGATCTGTATGGGTCTCATGAGTATGGGTCTCTATGCGTATGGGTTTCTATGAGTATGGGTCTCTATGAGTATGGATCTCTATGTGTTTCTATGAGCATGGGTCTCTGTGGGTCTCTATTAGTATGGGGTTCTGTGGGTCTATGTGGGTCTCTATGAGTTAAGGTCTCTATGTGTCTTTATAAGTATGGGTCTCTATGGGTTTCTATAAGTCTGTAGGAACGTGGGTTTAGAGTATTTGGCTGCTATGAATTCCCAAGTGATGATATCCGCCACTTAATTGAGCTATCAAGGTGTGATGGACAGTTCGCTTATGAAAAAGAGCTACACAGGGCAGTGGGGACTTAGCTGGTACAATAAATAAAATAGTTTCGTTTTAGTATGGGTCTCGATGAGTATGTGTTTTTGTGGGTTTCTGTGGGTCTCTATGAGTCTCTGGATCAATGTGCGGGTCGCTATGAGGATGGGTCTCCATGGATCTCTATAAATATTGGTCTCTGTGGGTCTCGGTGAGTATGAGTCTCTGTGGGTCTATGTGGGTTTCTGTGGGTCTCCATGGTTCTATATGAGTCTCCGAATCTCTGTGGGTCCCTATGGGACTCGATGAGTACGGGTCTCGATGAGTATCGGTCTCTGTGGGTCTCAATGAGTATGGGTCTCGATGGGTCTCTGTGGGTCTCTTTGGGTTTATATGAGTATGGATCTTTGTGTCTCTATGGGTCTATGGGTCTCTTTGAGTCTATGGGTCTCTATGGGTCTCTATTAATGTGGGTCTCTATGAGTGTGGGTCTCTATGAGTGTGGGTCTCTATGATTGTGGATCTCTGTGGGTCTATATGAGTATGGGTCTCTATGAGTGTGGGTCTCTATGAGTGTGGGTCTCTATGATTGTGGATCTCTGTGAGTCTATATGAGTATGGGTCTCTATGAGTGTGGGTCTTTATGAGAGTGGGTCTCTATGAGAGTGGGTCTCTATGAGCATGGGTCTCTGTGGGTCTCTATGAGTGTAGATCTCTGTGGGTCTCTATGAGTGTGGGTCTCTATGAGTGTGGGTCTTTATGGGTGTGGCTCTCTGTGGGTCTCTATGAGTGTCGATCTCTGTGGATCTCTATGGGTCTTAAAGAGTATGGGTGTCTGTAGGTCTCTATGGGTCTCTATGAGTATGAATCTCTGTGGGTCTCTAGGGGTCTCTATGAGTATGGATCTCTGTGGGTCTCTGTGGGTCTCTATGAGTATGGATCTTTGTGGGTCTCTACGAGTGTGGATGTCTGTGGGTCTCTATGAGTATAGATCTCTGTGGGTCTCTATGGGTCTCTATGAGTATGGATCTTTGTGGGTCTCTACGAGTGTGGGTCTCTATGAGTGTGGGTCTCTATGGGTGTAGATCTCTGTGGGTCTCTGAGTGTGGATCTCTATGAGTGTGGGTCTCTATGGGTGTGGATCTCTGTGGGTCTCTATGGGTCTTTATGAGTGTGGATCTCTGTGGGCTCTATGAGTGTGGGTCTCCATGAGTATCGATTGCTATGGGTCTCTATGAGTATGGATCTCTGGGTCTCTATGAGTGTTGGTCTCTATGAGTGTGAGTCTCTATGAGTGTGGGCATCTGAGTGTGGATATGTGGGTCTCTATGGGTCTCTATGGGTGGGTCTCTACGAGTGTTGATCTATGTGGGTCTCTATGAGTGTGGGTCTCTATGAGTATGGATCTCTGTGGGTGTCTATTGGTCTCTATGAGTATGGATCTTTGTGGGTCTCTACGAGTGTGGATGTCTGTGGGTCTCTATGAGTATAGATCTCTGTGGGTCTCTATGGGTCTCTATGAGTATGGATCTTTGTGGGTCTCTACGAGTGTGGGTCTCTATGAGTGTGGGTCTCTATGGGTGTAGATCTCTGTGGGTCTCTGAGTGTGGATCTCTATGAGTGTGGGTCTCTATGGGTGTGGATCTCTGTGGGTCTCTATGGGTCTTTATGAGTGTGGATCTCTGTGGGCTCTATGAGTGTGGGTCTCCATGAGTATCGATTGCTATGGGTCTCTATGAGTATGGATCTCTGGGTCTCTATGAGTGTTGGTCTCTATGAGTGTGAGTCTCTATGAGTGTGGGCATCTGAGTGTGGATATGTGGGTCTCTATGGGTCTCTATGGGTGGGTCTCTACGAGTGTTGATCTATGTGGGTCTCTATGAGTGTGGGTCTCTATGAGTATGGATCTCTGTGGGTGTCTATTGGTCTCTATGAGTGTGGGTCATTTGTGATTGACAGGTCGCTTCTGAAAACCCGCTACACAGTAGCTCAGTGGGGAACTTACACCTGGCAAAATAAAAAATAAAACGTTTGTAGTTTTTGGCTGCTACTACAAATGTCCACGCGACGATTAGCCACTTCGCTGAGCCGCTATGATTCATCACCACCGAAAAAGAGGCTACTACATAACCCAGTAGTGGGGTCTTGCACCTGGCAAAATAAAATACGGTTTCAGTATGGGCCTCCATGAGTATGGGTCTCTATGGTTCTTTGTGGGGATTATGTGGGTATCTATGGTTCTATATGAGTTCCTGGATCACTCTGGGTCTCTGAGTCTGGGTTTCTATGGTTATGGGTCTCTGTGGGTCTCTATGGGTCTCTATGAGTATGGATCTCTGTGGGTCTCTATATCATTATGGGTCTCTGTGGGTCACTATGAGTATGGGTCTATGTGGGTCTCGATGAGTATGGGTCTCTATGGGTCTCTTTGGGTCTCTATATCAGTATGGGTCTCTGTGGGTCTATGGGTCTCTATAGTTCTACATGAGTCTCTGTATCTCTGTGGGTTTCTATGAGTATGGGTCTATATGGATGTTTTGTGGGGATTCTGCGGGTCTCTATGGTTATCTATGAGTCTCTGGATCTCTGTGGGTCTCTATCAGTATGGTTCTCTATGGATCTTTGTGGGGATTCTGTTGGTCACTATAATTATGAGTATCTGGATCTCTCTGGGTCTCTGAGAATGGGTCTCTATGGGTCTCTATATCAGTATGGGTCTCTGTGGGTCTCTCTGAGTATGGGTCTCTGTGGGTCTCTCTGAGTCTGGGACTCTATGGGTCTATATGAGTCTGGGTCTCTGTGGGTCTCTCTGAGTCTGGGTCTCTGTGGGTTTCTATGAGTCTGGCACTCTATGGGTCTCTATGAATCTGGGTCTATGTGGGTCTCTATGAGTCTGGGTCTATGTGGGTCTCTCTGAGTCTGGGTCTATGTGGGTCTCTCTGAGTCTGGGTCTCTGTGGGTCTCTCTGAGTATGGGTCTCTGTGGGTCTCTATGAGTCTGGGTCTCTGTGGGTCTCTCTGAGTCTGGGTCTCTGTGGGTCTCTCTGAGTCTGGGTCTCTGTGGGTCTCTCTGAGTCTGGGTCTTCATGGTTCTCTGTGGGTCTCTATGTGGGTCTCTATGGTTCTATATGAGCCTCTGGATCTCAGTGGGTCTCCGAGTCTGTAGAAGCATCATTTCCCACTGATGATGATATCAGACACAACAGCTACACAGATCCGTATTTGAGGGCCGCACATCTGGCTAAACAAATGTTTTTTTAAAACCATTTCTGGTTTAGTTTTTTTTTATTCGGGGCGACTTCGCGGGGTAAACTGGGTAAGGAGCGGCCAGACGGAAGACATTGGAGGAGTGTCCACAGGGTGGGTGTGGTGATTTGAGTGGAAATCTACGCATGGTTCGACAGGGTAAAACATCGTATTCTTGGTTCTTTCGGTAAAAGTCACGTAGTTATGAAATAAAAGTAATAAATTGAAAATAATAAAAGCAAAAAAAACCGCCCACGACGTTTCGATCGTAACACAATAATAATAAAATAAAAAAATATTTTACAAATTTAATATTACATTTTATTACTTTTTTATTTTATATCTATGTGACGTCGTGGGGGGGGGGGTTGCTCTTCTTATTTTTAACGTTTTTTTTATATTTAAAATTTAATTATTTTTAATTTTTTATTTTCTATCTACGTCAACTTTACCTAAAGAACCGAAAATATGAATTCCCGCAGTCACGAAAATTTGAAATCAAAGGGTAAAAACATAAAAAAAAATTCAAACCCTCCCTCCCAGCCCAAACAAAACATTTCAGCGAGGCTTCAATGCCTCCCCTTATTGCCCCACTCGGGGATGTTGCAAACGAAGCTACCGCCCGACCACCATCACCACCACCACCACCACCGCCTCAACGTCCGTGAACTCTTTGAACGCAGAAGACATTGGACCCCCATTCAGACAGCCACCCATCACCCACCCCCCCCGCCCCAGAGTTGATATTTCGTCTGCCCACTTCCCCGGTGGGGGGGGGGGGGGGCATGGCGAGAAGTGGAGGGCAATTTGGGGGGGGGGGGTGGAGGTAGTCAAAACAGCTACGGGAATAGGGGGTCCCCTTGTGTGCTTTTCTGTGTTTTTTTTTGGGGGGGGGCAAGGGGAGAAAGCCGCCCACATCGATGGCCAAGCGACTCTCCGTCGGCCGGGTTGGCAAAGGAAGGCGGTGGGGGAGGGTGTGTGGGTGTGGGGGGGTGGGTGAGTGTGTGGGTGTGTGTGGATGTGTGGGTGTGTGTGTGTGAGTGTGTGAGTGTGTGTGTGGGTGGGTGTGGGGGGATGGGTGAGTGTGTGGATGGGTGTGTGAGTGTGTGTGTGGGTGTGTGGGTGTGGGGGAGGGTGTGTGGGTGTGTGTGGATGTGTGGGTGGGTGAGTGTGTGGGTGTGTGTGTGTGTGAGTGGGTGGATGTGTGTGTGAGTGGGTGAGTGTGTGAGTGTGTGTGTGGGTGTGGGGGGGTGGGTGAGTGTGTGGGTGTGTGGGTGTGGGGGGGTGGGTTAGTGTGTGTGTGGGTGTGTGTGGATGTGTGGGTGGGTGTGTGGGTGTGTGAGTGTGTGGGTGGGTGTGGGGGAGGGTGTGTGGGTGTGTGGGTGTGTGTGTGTGTGTGTGAGTGGGTGTGTGTGTGTGTGTGAGTGTGGATGTGTGGGTGGGTGTGTGAGTGTGTGGGTTTGTGAGTGTGTGTGTGTGGGGGAGGGTGTGGGTGGGTGTGTGGGTGTGGGGGAGGGTGTGTGGGTGGGTGTGGGTGTGAGTGTGTGGGTGTGTGTGGATGGGTGGGTGGGTGTGTGGGTGGGTGGCTGTGTGGGTGGGAGCGGGGGAGGGTGTGTGGGGGTGCGTGGGTGTGTGAGTGTGTGGGTGGTTATGTGGGTGTGTGTGGATGGGTGGGTGTGTGGGTGGGTGTGTGAGTGTGTGAGTGGGTGGGTGTGTGAGTGTGTGTGTGGGGGAGGGTGTGGTTGGGTGTGTGGGTGTGGGGGAGGGTGTGTGGGTGGGTGTGTGGGTGTGGGTGGGTGTGTGAGTGTGTGGGTGTGTGTGGATGGGTGGGTGGGTGTGTGGGTGGGTGGCTGTGTGGGTGGGTGTGGGGGAGGGTTTGTGGGTGTGTGGGGGTGGGTGGGTGTGTGAGTGTGTGGGTGGCTGTGTGGGTGTCTGTGGATGGGTGGGTGGGTGTGTGGGTGTGTGAGTGGGTGTGTGTGTGTGAGTGGGTGGGTGTGTGAGTGTGTGTGTGGGTGGGTGTGTGGGTGTAGGGGAGGGTGTGTGGGTGGGTGAGTGTGTGGGTGGCTGTGTGGGTGTGTGGATGGGTGTGTGGGTGTGTGGGTGGGTGTGTGGGTGTGTGAGTGTGTGAGTAGGTGGGTGTGTGAGTGGGTGGGTGGTGTGTGAATGTGTGTGTGGGTGTGTGGGAGGGTGTGTGGGTGGGTGTGTGGGTGGGGGTTTGGGTGGCTTTGTGGGTGGGTGTGGGTGAGGGTGTGTGTGTGTGTGGGTGTGTGGGTGTGTGGGTGGGTGTGTGGGTATCTGGGTGTGTGGGTATGTGGGTGGGTGTGGGTGTGTGGGTGGGTGTGTGGGTGGGTGTATGGGTGTGGTCGTGTGTGTGGGTCGCTGGGTGGGTGTCTGGATGTGTGGGTATGTGGGTGGGTGTGTGGGTGTGTGTGGGGTGTAGGTGTGTGGGTGGGTGTGTGGCTATGTGGGTGGGTGTGTGGGTGCGTGTGTGTGGGTGTGTGGTGTCTGGGTGTGTGGGCGTGTGTGATCGTGTGTGTGGGTGGCTGTGTGTGTGGGTGGGTGTGTGCGTGTGTGTGTGGGTGTTTGGGTGTGTGGGTATGTGGGTGGGTGTGTGAGTGTGTGGATGTGTGTGGGTGGGTGTGTGTGGGGGTGGGTTGGTGTGTGGGTGGATGTGTGGATGTGTGGGTGGATGTGTGGGTGTGTGTGTGGGTGTCTGTGTGGGCGTGTGTAGGTGTGTGGGCTGGTGTGTGGGTGTGTGTGTGGGGGTGAGATCTGTCGCAGGCCTAGCGTGTGTGTGTGTTGTGACGGTGTTATGATTACGATTCCGAGTTACGCATTTCGCAAAAAGTTGGACCTCCGTCCCCCCACACACACCACGCACAGACAAAGCTACCCCAGGTAGCCTCTAGCAGGGCTGTAGGGGCAAGTGCTGTTAGCGAGCACCTATGAAGGCTGGCACGGCAGACGAGGGGGTGGGTGGCCAGCACCACGCCCGGCCGCCTTTGTCTCTCCACCCAGTGCTGGCTGGCGATGTTCACTCCACACCGCTCCACCAGGTAACTAATTTTGAGGCTGAGTTGACCTAGGGGAGGCCCAAGTACCGGTCCAGAGAATCGAACCCGGGTCGCCAGGTTCGCAGCGCAGCGCTAATCACTGCATCACCACTCACGATGCACCTGTAACTCGAGGCTCAAGAAAAGATCCCCAATTCTGTTGCTCGATTGCATTGCTCTGCAATCGTGACGATGCATGATGGTGATGATTCGCTATAAATCACAGATTCATCGATACAAAAGTATCAGTTCCATCGACTTTGCCATCATCGGAGACTTTACATTTCGCTAAAGATGTATTTTTTGTGTATCTCTCTCTCTCTCTGCCTATGTCTGTAGTTACATGCACACCATTTATTTTTTTCTAACGTCGTCGCTTTTGCGATACTTTGAACATGAAAGCCGCGTTATAAAACAGGGGGTTATTATCGCTATTTAATGTATTCGCTTATTTATTTTAAAATTATGGGAGGAAAGGTGGGTGGTGGTGGTGGGGGAGTGAGTGAGTGGCTGGCTGGGTGAATGGGTCAGTGGACGTTTCAGCACCCAGTTATTTGAACAGCAAATACATTCGGAATTATTTCATTATTTTGCGCGCGCGCGCGCGCGCATGCTATCTGTGTGTGGACACCTCGCGTTTAACTTGACGGGGGCCATTTACCAGCCTCCATCCCTCCCAACCCCCCTATACACTGGCACCTATTGAGAAACCCTAGGCCCCCCCCCCTCTCTGTTTGCCGGCTGGCTGTGGGCGTCTTCTTCACCGAGTCTGGGTGCCAAGTCGTCGGTAGCCCATCTCGGTTCTGATCCGCCCCTTTAAAAAGGCACAAGCCTAGAACCTCGACACCCAGTCACTCCGAAGTTTCAACTTCTCAGTATCCTCGACGACTCAAGGGGTCCTCATCATCATCATCCTCCTCCTCCTCAGCGAAAGGCAGACGACTCACCAAGCTAGAAACATGTCTGGAGCCCTGCAAACTCTCTTCCTCCTCGCCCTTCTTCACCTCGCCACCCAGACACGTAAGTTTGGATGGTGATCTCTGCCTGTATGTGTGTGTGTAGTCTGCTGTGTGTGTGTGTAGTCTACTGTGTGTGTGTGTGTAGTCTGCTGTGTGTGTGTGTGTAGTCTGCTGTGTGTGTAGTCTGCTGTGTGTGTGTGGACTGTGTGTGTGTGTGGTGTGTGGTGTGTGGTGTGTGCGTGTGGTGTGTGCGTGTGTGGTGTAGTCTGCTGTGTGTGTGTAGTCTGCTGTGTGTGTGAACTGTGTGTGTGTGTAGTCTGCTGTGTGTGTGCAGTCTGCTGTGTGTGTGTAGTCTGCTGTGTGTGTGAACTGTGTGAGTGTGTGGTGTGTGTGTGCGTGTGGTGTGTAGTCTGCTGTGTGTGTAGTCTGCTGTGTGTGTAGTCTGCAGTGTGTGTGTGTAGTCTGCAGTGTGTGTGTGTAGTCTGCCGTGTGTGTGTAGTCTGCTGTGTGTGTGTGGTGTGTGTGTAGTCTGCAGTGTGTGTGTGTAGTCTGCAGTGTGTGTGTGTAGTCTGCCGTGTGTGTGTAGTCTGCTGTGTGTGTGTGGTGTGTATGTAGTCTGCTGTGTGTGTAGTCTGCTGTGTGTGTGTGGTGTGTGTGTAGTCTGCTGTGTGTGTGTAGTCTGTGTGTGTGTAGTCTGCAGTGTGTGTGTGTAGTCTGCTGTGTGTGTGTAGTCTGTGTGTGTGTGGTGTGTGTGTAGTCTGCTGTGTGTGTGTGTAGTCTGCTGTGTGTGTGTAGTCTGCTGTGTGTGTAGTCTGCTGTGTGTGTGTGTAGTCTGTGTGTGTATGTATTTATAGTCTGCTGTGTGTGTGTGTAGTCTGATGTGTGTGTGTGTAGTCTGCTGTGTGTGTGTGGTGTGTGTGTAGTCTGCTGTGTGTGTGTGTAGTTTTCTGTGTGTGTGTAGTCTGCTGTGTGTGTGTAGTTTGCTGTGTGTGTAGTCTGCTGTGTGTGTGTGTAGTCTGTGTGTGTATGTATTTGTAGTCTGCTGTGTGTGTGTGTAGTCTGATGTGTGTGTAGTCTGCTGTGTGTGTGGACTGTGTGTGTGTGTGGTGTGTGCGTGTGGTGTGGGTGGTGCGTGTGTGGTGTGTGTGTGTAGTCTGCTGTGTGTGTAGTCTGCTGTGTGTGTGTAGTCTGCTGTGTGTGTAGTCTGTGTGTGTGTGGAGTTTGCTGTGTGTGGTCTGCTGTGTGAGTGTGGACTGTGTGTGGTGTATGCGTGGTGTGTGCGTGTGGTGTGTGTGATGTGTGTGTAGTCTGCTGTGTGTGTGTAGTCTGCTGTGTGTGTGTGTAGTCTACTGTGTGTGTGGTGGAGCCATGGTGCCTGGGAGATGTTAACTACCTCTCCTGGTATACAGGAGGTCTTTGTGGGGTCCTGTGGGTCTCCATGGTTCTATGTGAGTCTCTGGATCTCTGTGGATCTCAATGAGTATGGGTCTCTATGGGCCTCTGTGGTTCTATGTGAATCTCTGGATCTCTGTGGATCTCAATGAGTATGGGTCTCTGTGGGGTTCTATGGGTCTCTATGGTTTTATGTGAATATATGGATCTCTGTTGATCTCAATGAGTATGGGCCTCTATGGGTGTCTATGGTTCTGTGTAAGTAACCCGCAGATACCCGAACTTCGATTCCCGTTCACGGCCAAAATCAGTGACGATTATCTGAACCGGTCCTGGGTCGCCCCGAGGTGAACTCAGCCTCAAATGAGTACCTTGTGCAGTGGTGGTGCTGGTGGTGGTGCAGTAAATATCGACACTGGGGAGAGACAAAGGCGGCCGGGTGTGGTGCTGGCCACCCACCCCCTCGTGTGTGCCACAGTGCCGGTAGCCTTCATAGGTACTGCTACTCGCTAGCTAACTGTACTTGCCCCGGAAGTATGTCAAGGCTACTCGGGGGATCTTTGGCTTTGTCTTATCACAGCTGTCAGTGCCAAGTCGAAGGTGAGCACTTTCAGGACCGGATTTCTGGGGCACGCAGTCGGTGAGTGAGAACTTTACACTCACCACCACACTCACCACCACCACCACACTCACCACAACACTCACCACCACACTCACCACCACCACCACACTCACCACCACCACCACACTCACCAGAACACTCACCACCACCTCCACACTCACCACCACACTCACCACCACCACCACACTCACCACAACACTCACCACCACCTCCACACTCACCACCACACTCACCACCACCACCAGACTCACCAGAACACTCACCACCACCTCCACACTCACCACCACCACCACACTCACTACCACCACCTCCACACTCACCACAACACTTCTCACACTCACCACCACTCTCACCACAACACTTCTCACCACCACCACCACCACACTCAATACAACACTTCTCACACTCACCACCACCACACTCACCACCTGAATGAGCCTATTCTATATAAATAAAAGCGTACACACATATCTTTAAACATATATACGCGCACACACGCTCTTTCTCCGGGTCCTTCGGTTTTTTCCTCCACTTTTAGAATCAACATCACGCATATTTGGCTGCTATAAATTTCCACGCGATAAGCTGCTCCATTGAACTATCATCTGTGATCGCTTCTGAAAGATAGCTACACAGCTCAGTGGGAACTTACTTGAACCTGACTCCACACACTCTCTATTCTATCCCCCCCTCTCCTCTCTCGCTCTTACAGGAGGTCTGGGCTATGGTGGTCTAGCCTATCCCGGAGCGGCGATTGCAAGAGGCTACAAGCACCACACAAGTAAGAAATCTCCCCAACCTCCCCCCCACCCACCCCCAACTAGCCCACACTCTCGAACCGGCTCACACACATCGCGTGTCCCGAACGACCACCTTAAATTATGCCCGGACAATTTTAGGCTCAGCTGCTCCATACAACTGAACGTCGAAACTCCGCCCACTTTGCATGGCCATGCCCACTCCACCACTAGCACCCCCCCCCCATCCCGTAGACCACCACCTACTCATCTTCCAGCCCCGCCCAGGCCACTACTCAGGTAGGCTCACTCCCATGCCCATATAAGAGGTTCATTACGAGTCTCAAATAAAACATTTTAGTAGTCCGGTACAAAATCAAAATTTTCATGGAAACAGTAGTTTATGGACCCATCGGGGGACGGTCCCAAGTGACAGCAGGGCGGCAGGTCAGCAGGCAGTCTTTAGCCGTTTGCCATAAGCCAAAGCCACGACCAACCCTATCAAATCAATCCCTCACCAATCTCACCACTGAACCCCCCCCCCCCCACCCCGTGCATTAAACACGAAACAACTGTGTCTCCCCGGCAGCTGGACTCGTCCAGTCTTATGGTGGGCTCGGATACCTTGGGGGCCCCTACCACCATGGTGGGTATGCCGCCGAATGTGCATGAGCTTGCATGTACCCCCTACCTCGCCCCTACCCCTTCCTAATTAACACATTCCTGCGGAGGGAACTGGTAGGAACGTTGGGTTGCTCGGTCAATGGCCAGGGTCAATGGCGGCGTGGTGTATTCCGCAAATATGGCCGACTGTGAGGGCGGGCACAAGCCGGCGTGAGTGGGTTAAATGTTGAGTTTTATAAGGGCACCACGGGGTGACCAGCCCCTCACCACCCAGCCCCACCCCTCCCACCCCCCACCCTCCCCACCCAGCCCCTCCCCACCCAGCCCCTCCCCACCCTTCCCACCTAGTCCCTCCCCACCCAGCCCCTCCCCACCCAGCCCCACCCCTCCCATTTTTGGATGCACGACGGACAGACGGACGGACGGACACAATAATCCCCTGTGGGCTGTTGGAACCAGGTGGTTCCTACCAGTAATATTTTCAATCCCTCCCCCCACTACCACTACCACGACGACATAGACGACGCGAGTCGCGGGCAAATTTGCTGCGATGAGTTCAGTCAACATTGAATTGATTACAGCAGAAAGGTGCCTATGGGAATGAGGTTTAAATCCCATTCTTATTCTAGTCATGGATAAAGGTACACCCCAACAACTGCCACTGGTTCACCAGAGGTAAACTCTTGAGAGGATATTTTCTTTGCCAGACTTAATTTTCCATGCCGGCACTGCGGCATCGACAGCGGTCGGAGTCAGAATCAGAATACTTATTTGCTCACGCTTTACCTCCACCACACGCATGTCTGCCGATGGACAAAAACTCTGCTGAACCCATTCTATATTGCCGGGTGAACAGGGGCAACGGAGGCATTGAGAAACTGGTCACATTGATTCATTCATAACGGTTAGCGAAACGGGAGTCGTAATCCGGAGAACGCCACTTCCGATTCGATTTTTTCCGACGCGACAGTTAAAACGATATCGCGATTAAACCCTTTCCAAATTTCGATGACGTGCGTACATACGTGTACATCATGCACTTTTCCTTAAGATTCTGTTCTGATGACGTTATATATGCGTCATCGGAACGGAATTGGAAAAGGCCATGCGCGGGAAGGGCGTGTGGCACACTTTTGGCGCCAGCTATCGTAGAGTGGGCGGCAGTCATGTCGCTATGGTTTATAAAAACAGCAGTGCTACTACTACTTCGCCTGTCTATATAAAATGAAGGCTGGGCCGCTTGCGCGTTCTGAGATTCGGCGGTGAACGGGACATCCACCACCATGCAAGTTGCAGACATCTCAGAACGGGAAATGGGTTAAATCCCTCCACCCACTTCCAACCGACCCACCTGTCCACCGCCTCTTGTCAATCCAGAACGTACTCCCAGATGTCGTTGGATATTGGAAGCTAAGCAGAGTTGAGCATGGACAGCGCCTGATTGGGTCACCAAATGCCATGCATGGACCCAGTGTTATAAGCTGCTGGAATTGAGTTTGTTTAGTTATTTCTGTGGCAATTAAATGCAATCCCTCTAACTTGCAGTACTCCACTCCCCCTACCCCACACCCCCCTCTCTATCTCTCCTCCCTGGCTCTTCTCCCCTCTCTTACCTATATAGCCTCTTGTTACAGAAGCCCTTTTGCCCACTTCAGCAATTGTTTCTTGCTGTGGTTGTCCCCCCTGATGACGGACGCTTGTGTTGCGCCCGAAACGTCGTGATTTAATTGATGTGATTTTATACCTACGAGACTTTACCGAAAGAACCAAAGAGTTTGGTTTTTGTTATGCTGCAGAAGTGTGGCTGGTTGAGGAGTTTTAACCTCTGACCTACGTTACGCATCCGTGATACCCGACCCCCACCCTCGGCCCATCCCACCCTGTCTTGTCTCTGCACGTTGTAGGCATCGGTGGACTTGGCTACCCACTGGGCGCCATTGGTGCCGGTGTCGTAGCAGCTCCCCACCTGGTGAACAGCAAAGTCGGCTACCCACTGGGCGCCATTCGTGCCGGTGTCGTAGCAGCTCCCCACCTGGTGAACAGCAAAGTCGGCTACCCCCTGGGCGTCGTTGGCGCCGGTGTCGTCGCTCCCCGCGTGGTCACGAGCAAAGTCGGCTACCCTCTGGGCGCAATTAGTGCCGGTGTCGTAGCAGCTCCCCACGTGGTGAACAGCAAAATCGGCTACCCCCTGGGCGTCGTTGGCGCCGGTGTCGTCGCTCCCCGCGTGGTCACGAGCAAAGTCGGCTACCCTCTGGGCGCCATTAGTGCCGGTGTCGTAGCAGCTCCCCGTGTGGTGAACAGCAAAGTCGGCTACCCCCTGGGTGCCTTTGGTGCCGGTGTCGTAGCAGCTCCCCACCTGGTGAACAGCAAAGTCGGCTACCCCCTGGGCGCCGGTGTCGTAGCAGCTCCCCACGTGGTCAACAGCAAAGTCGGTGAGGGGTTTCTCTTCATAATGCAGATTTTGTTTATGCGTTAGATCGCGAAAACATATAAATGTTGCGTCGTGAAATCCACCGCCACATGACACAGCTAATTAGTAAGCTTTAGTGTCATGTAAACAGAAGGTGGCCAATTTGTTACTGGTACAGCAGCCACACTGGTTGTGAATTGGAGAGCAAAGCCACATTGACAATCTGAGTATGGCGTTTTGCCAGTAATTACGAGCTTCAGCAGGCGACAGCCACAAATCTGGCTGTCGCCTAATGAAACTAGTTGTAATATTACACGACTATACACTACACTACTTATCAACCAATGGGGGTCTTGAAATGCACGGGAATTTCCCAATGCGTTCTCTTTTAATTTTTAGTAGTATTTTTTTTTTACTTTATCGATAATTAATAACTTAATTGAGTTTAATGAAGCAAATAACTCATGAACGCATGTTTAATAAGTACGTGTTATACGTTGAACTTCTTTTGTGCCGTACATAGACAACCGTGCAAATGCATCAACATCTCAAGAACATTGCTTATGGAAATAATAGATATTAATAACATTTAGTTCATTAACAGACTGGCTAAAGCGGATGGATTACATCATGTCGGCCATTTTTTAAAGGGGGGACGTCACGGCAGCCATTTTGCATGGGTGACATCATGGTGGCCATTTTGCACCGGTGACTTAATGATGGCAATGTTGCGTTGGAGGTTGTCTTCCTCGTAGCTGATTGGTCGACTGATGATATAAACCACAGTGTTGCAAACATCACTACAATATTGCCATCTCGATCCGTTTTCTCTTACATTCCAGATTTTTGCTATAATCGTAGCCTTCCAGAACTCAACAAATCTTATGAGCATTTTCTGCATTTAAGACCCCCTGCTGTGGAGTGTTTGTGTGGGTACATACGGGGCTTCCAGAATTTAATTCCCGCTCACAATCAATAACACGGACGAATATTTGTACCGGTCCTGGGCCTTCCCTAGGCTGACTGAGTCTCCAATGAGTGCTTGGTGCAGTGTGTAAACATTGCCACTGGGGAATCAAAGGCGGCCGGGCATGGTACTGGTCACCCATTCCCTCGTGTGCTATGCCGGCCTTTATAGGTGCTTGCTAACAGCACTTGCGCCAATAGTTTGATAAGGCTACACGGGGGGAATTTTTGTCTGTATGGAGATGTGATGTCATGGGATTCTCTCTCCCCTTGTTTGTAGCACAACCCTTAGCTGCTGTGGCCGCTCCCCACCTCCTGCCCGGTGAGTATGGGGCGCATGCACACACCCAGGATCCACTCCTTACATGGTTGGGGACTAGTGGCTAAGTGGGTGAGCCATTGGTAGAGAGGGCGGGGCTACCCCACAGTGAGTCGGGTTTCTGGGCAGTAGTCTTCATCTACTGAGAAAACAGGTGCAAAGTGTGATGTGGTGAATATTGTATCGAACAAAGACAGTCGCTGCATCACGCGCTTTCAGATGGGCTTCTGCGGCTGTCTGGAATGCTCCTCCTTCCGATATCAGAAAGCCACTGTGAGAGATGCAATTTTAATTCATTGAGACTAACAAACACATTTTTTCAGAACTGCTTTTTTGCGTTTAGTTTGTCTTTCCCTCACACCTCCGATTATCATGGTTGGCTATGTACGGTGCAAAAGAAGTTCAAAATACATACATATAACAGGCGTGCGTGAATCTTAGTGACCCGTTCAACTTTGCTTGTGGTGGTGGGTGTAGGTGCCGCGTATGCAGCTGCCCCCTTCGCACCCGCTGTTGCTGATCCCGGCCCCGAGGTGGTCGCTGGTAAGTGACGCTCGCAGAGACACAATAGGTTCACGCGGAGACCCATAACTTATCCAGAGACCCACACACGTATACAGAGACTCAAACACGTACCCAGACACCCATACACCTACCCAGAAACCCCATACATCTACCTAGAGACCCACACACTTATACAGAGACTCAAACACTTACCCAGGGATCCATACACCTACCCAGAGCCCCATAATAAACTATTTATAATTGACCAGATAAGGCCCCTGAGCTACATAGCTATTTTCAGAAGCGACCTGGTTATCACAAATTATAGCTCAACGAAGTGGCTCATCACGGGGAAATTGATAGCAGACAAATATTCTAGTCGCATGTTTCTAAATGTGGATGGAAAAACTGGAGGCCCTGGAGAAAAATTCACACGACCCCGGGGAGAACATGCAAACTCAAAATATACAACAGGCATCATCAGGGTCGGAACTGAACCGACGACCTCCTGCATACCAGGAGAGGAAGTTAACATCTCATAACCACCATAGCACGCTGAACTGTCGATGATACACGGGGTGGTAAGGATCAAAGTAACAAACATTACATCACAAGGAATCGTGAGAGTTGGTGGAGTGGCTTGTTTGGAGAGACAAAGAAGCGGAGGCCTTCATCCAGCAGTGGATTGACCCCAGCCAACGTTTGATCTATCTCGTTTCAGAGGAAGGCATTGATGTGGAGGTCGAGGAAGAGGCTCCTCTCCCCGTCATCCCTGAAGGTCAGTCTCTATTCGCTACTCCTCTAGAGAACGGATGAGTTGAGAGTATGTGTATAATAGTGTAGTGTATATTAGTGTAGTGTATAGTAGTGTAGTATGTTGAATACCCTGTCACACTGTACGTAACCAACCATTGCTAATCGGAGGTGCGAGTGAGTGAGCGAGTGTGCAGTTTTGTGGAGCAATGATGGAATTCATATTCCTGTGATTAAGACCCAAGAGACTCACACAGAGAGACGCACACATGCTGACTTGTACACAAAGCCAAACTGATTATCGTCCATCACTGCACTTGCCTGGTGAGTCCGACTGGAGTGGAACCGGTCAACAGTTGTCTGTCTGTTCCCTCCCGCGTCATGGAATGGCATCTGCTTCAGATCTGTCCTTGCAACTTGGTGGTCGAGACGATGATAATAATACGGCCACATTTTGAGCTCTCTTTCGAGTTGGTGGTCTCGACAAGGCCACCCACTCAATCATCTACCCACCCACAACACTCACCCACCCACCCACCACACAGCACCCAAACACCCACCGAATCACCCACCCAACCATGCACCCACCCACCGATTGGTTCAACCAACCCCCACCTCGTGTGCGCCAGTGCTGGCCTTCATAGGCGCTGCTGCTGCTCGCTAACGGCATTCACCCCCCCCCCCCAGCATTCTGTTGAAGACTATACTTTGTGTGTCTTTGTTCCTTGCATGTGCTCTGTCTCGGCTCTGCTGATGTGACGCTGCATGGTCGGGAACAATTGGTTCCGCTTCGGTGCTCGACAAAGATCGCTACTGACGGTGTGTGCTTGTAAACGGACGTCGTCATCACCGTGGTGACCTAACTCCTCGCGTGTCCATATTTTATATACACAAAGCACTCACCTGCGATTCATAATTAGTTTCTGTCACGTTAGATCGTCCTTAGATCCCTTCTCTCTCGCTCCCCCTCCTTGCACCCCTCCACTGGAGTCAACTTCCCCTGTACGTTAAGCGGCGCTGCCCCGTAGACTTAACGTTCTGACCCATAGACTCAACAATGTGACCCATAGACTCAACACTGTGACCCATAGACTCAACACTGCGACCCATAGACTCAACACTGTGACCCATAGACTCAACACTATGACCCGTATACTCAACACTGTGACCAATAGACTCAACACTGTGACCCATAAACTCAACACTGTGACCCATAGACTCAACACTGTGACCCATAGACTCAACACTGTGACCCATAGCCCCAAAACTGTGACCCATAGACTTAACAATGACCATAGACTCAACACTGTGACCCATAGACTCAACACTGAGACCCATAGACTCAACACTGTGACCCATAGACTCAACACTGTGACCCATAGACCCAAAACTGTGACCCATAGACTTAACAATGACCATAGACTCAACACTGTGACCCATAGACTCAACACTGTGACCCATAGACTCAACACTGTGACCCATAGACCCAACACTGTGACTTATAGACTTAACAATGACCATAAACTCAACACTCTGACCCATAGACTCAAAACTGTGACCCATAGACGTAACGCTGCAACATAGACTCAACACTGCCCTTGTACATTAAGCACCCCCCCCCCTCTTCCTCCTCAAATTCATTCCGTTCCTCTCTTCAGGCCTAATTTCTTCTCTATCACCCTTTATCTTTCCCTTCCCTCACCTCGCCCACTCCACTCTTTCCCATCCCTCCCCTAACCTTCCCTAACCCCGACATATCTCTCGACCGTGACCACCTCCCCTACCCTGTTCCCTCTATTGTGACCAGCTCCCCCTATTCCTCCCCTACCCTTCCCGATCCCCTACTCACCTCTATAGCGTGAATACCTCCGCTACCCTTTCTCAATCGCTGTTACTCGATCCTCGATACTGTAACCGCACCCCCCCCCCCCCCACCAATCAACCTGACGACAGAGCAAAAAAAACATTAAAAGGTGTCACGTCATTTGGGCAGGATACGCCAATTGCATTTGTGGCGATATTTGGAAAAGTTCGAGCGGAATTTCCGACTGATTTAATACGAACGGGCATGTTTTGATGTTTTGCCTGGGATTATCACAAGCAGCGTAAATATTCGTGTTAAAACACAAACCCATAACCAAATTGATTTGAAGCTTTCGTGACTGTAGGAATCCATACTCTTCGGTTCTTTCAGTAAAGTCACGTAGTTAGAAATAAAATAAATCACGTTTTGATCGCAACAAAGCGGTCGTCATCATCTCCTTTGCCTGATGACGACCGCTTGTGTTGCGATCAAAACGTCGTGATGTTTGATTTTATTTTATTTCTAACTATGTGCCTTCACCGAAAGAACCAAAGAGTACATAACCAAATTGGCAATATTTTTGCCCATTACGTGAAAACTTTGATTTTGTTGGCTCTGTCATTGGGTGCTGGGAGGTTATAGTTACAGCAAAAAGTGACATCATAACCTTACACGACGATCTAACCGTAAAGAAATCAATTATAAAATCACACTGGTTTTGAAAGCCTACATATAAAGTAAAGATAAACTTTGAGATATATTTTTTTTGAAAAAAGCAAATGCAGTTGTTGAGTCATTCGATTGTCCAGAGAGAATGCATTGTTTTTATCAGCTGGAATGATGTGGCTTTTAATCAAGTTGTTTAGAATGCAGCAAACCCTTCCCTCTCGCAGGTTTAGCTATCGCGATTTTTTGCGTCAAATCCATTGAGGTACCATTCACCCGATCACGCCTCGACCATTCGAGACTGACCGCGAGATTCCCATACGCCTCCTAACTGCACTGTCCGCGATGACGCTGCTGCTGCCGCCACGGATGAAGGCACGCAACGACTTCTTGTCTCCCATCTCGTCTCCATCCTGTCTGTCCTGTCTCTTGTCTCCATCCTGTCCCTGTCTTGTCCCCATCTTGCCTCCGTCTTGTTTCTATCGTCTCCATCCTGTCCATCTCCATCTTGTTTCCCATCTAATCTCCATTTTGTCTCTGTCGTCTCCATCCTGTTCCTGTCCCCATCTTGTTTCCCATCTCATCTCCGTCTTGTCTCTATCTTGTTTCCATCTTGTCTCCCTATCGTCTCCATCATGTCCCTGTCTTGTCTCCATCTTATTTCCCATCTTGTCTCTGTCGTCTACATCCTGTCCCCGTCTCCATCTTATCTCCGTCCTGTCTAACGTCTTGTCTCCCATCTTGCCTCCCATGTGGCCCTAGGCCACGCGGTGTCTTCCAGCCTCCAACGAGGCAGCGAAATTTGAGCCGTGCGATTTTCCTGTAGTGTAGAGCACTGTACTGTACACGGATACGTGTACAGTGCTGCACAGACACTGTACATACAGTACAGCATGCATATACTGTACGTGTACAGTATACTACATTAAAACTACATTAAAATTTAGACTTAAAATTTTCGTGACTGCAGGAATTCATATTCTTGGCTCTTTCGGTAAAGTCACGTTGATAGAAAATACAAATAAAATATTAATTAAAATAAAAAGCAAAAAACCACGATGTTTCGATCGCAACACAAGCGGTCTTCATCAAGCTTGTGTTATTGTTTTTTGTCTACGTGACTTTACGGAAAGAACCAAGAATATACTCCATTGATTTTTTTCTCATTCGATACATTTGCCGTACAAGTTGTATTTAACCCTAGAAAACATGAATCGGATTTTCCATTCAAAATGCTTTCCTGCTTCACGATTGGGTTAATGCAGAGTAACTTAAAACAAAAAGGTAGAGGAGGTGATGGGTGTCATTACGAACAGTTAACCAAACCTCTAGCTTTCCCATCGACGCCTTTGGATTCACGGATCGCGGATTTTGCCTATTGCCCGCTATTTTCAAGAACGTCACCGGACCCGCGTTTGCTGTGCATCTTTTTTGCCGAAGATAAATCTCCACAGCAATAGGAATACCAGTCTGTTCGCCGATGACGCGTGTTTTCACAACAATGTGTTAAGGGAACACATTTTTTTACTACGTAGATGCAAATTGGATATAACGCAATTGCGCGAGACATTGGGATGCTGCTGGATGGTTCCAGATGCTATCCACGCGCCTCAAGTCTTTGTTCGGCCTCCGTACGCATCTCGTGCCTTATCGCGGACTGCACTTAACCCTATTTTATATATTCTCATGATAAAGCCATTTTTACATAATGCAGTGTTCTTCAGGGTACGCAACTACTACTGCGTTATAGAATAGACTATATATATATCGTCTTTGGCGGCAGGCTGGCCACACACAGTGGTGTAACACTTAACAGCAAGGAGTCCTGACTCAGACATCCCGTTTTCTATGCAGAGTTTGCATCTCCTGCCCATGTTGGGCAGAGTGTGCCTGATCGATGCCCGGGTGTAGGCAAGAGGATGGCTCCCTATTGGTCAACCATGTTACATATGCTGATGATCTGGTGATTGCTGCTCACTCTCAGGAGTTGGAGACTCTATTGCTCAATTTGGAGCATGCTGCGAAGAGATGGGCAATTGCCACGAAGCCTGACCAAAACATGCTCCCATCTCTCCACTCTCCACGAATGATAAGGCAGAAAGTAGAGAAGTTTATGTACCTAGGGCCATGTGCGTATGACCAGCTCCGGTTTGACAGCTGAGGTCTCACTCAGAATCAGTTGAGTGGCATTGTTTTTTTATCAACTGAGTAACGTTGTGTGGAAGCTGCCTGGCCTATCACTCTCGACCACAGGAGCCTTCTAAGAGAACATCTGCGCTGGTTTGAAACATTCAGGTGAGCCTGCCTATGATCCATCCTGGGTTTAACCAGACTGGATCACAGTGTGAGGAGCTCACAGATCCTTCAAATATCTGGACAAAGGCACATCAGTGAGCTCCTCTGACAAGCGAGGCTGTATTAGCTGGAGTCACGTAGCCCGCATGCTTGGCCACTGTATGCCCATGCAGCTTCTGTTTCGCTGGATAGAGGGGCTAGTCCATGCCCCCTCTAAACAATAACGGTGGCGCGGGTTTAGAGAAGAGATGGGCCGATTCAGATTGGCCTCTGTGGAGCCTCGTAAAGGATGCTGCTGGACAATTGGAGGCAGTCACCCTCCAACCACAACGGAGGGCGGAGGAACGACGCTCACAACAACGAGAGGAGCGCCGGGCATCTAAAACGCAACAAGTTGGCACAGCGGGGAGCACAGGTGGTACATCTGCCAGTCTTTTCTGTCAATCAACCCACAGCACCTATGTATGTACGTATGTATGTTAAACCTCTATCGCACCATACGAAGCCAACTGCTAATTGTAGGTGCGGAACAGTCCTGGGTCTGTCTCATGACCTCATGCCAGCAGCAAGAGCCTTCCACACTTCACGTGATGGCCTCAAATGTGCACCTAGCCTGGCAAAAAAACGCTGTGATGACATCACCGCCACTTAGTGGCGATTGGCAGCTGTTGTGTAAATATGTTGTCTGTGTCTGTCCGTGTACAGTGGCACCAGGATTTCTGGGCAATCCTTGCCTCGCCGCACCAGGTAACTATTCTGTCTCATTGCATTGAATTACAGTCGGCACGCATTTGAAATGTATTGCTGCATGATACAGCATCTAAACTGCACCCAAAGAGTGACCGATTTCGAAGAAAAAGGTTGCACATAGAAGAAGAGGAGATGCAGGCAGTGATGAAATGGAAACTGGCACTATTTGGACACGGGACAATTAAAGGTGTTTTTTTCTTTTATTAAAAAAACAAAGCGAAGAAACACTTAACAGAGAATGGCTTGACGACAACTCAAGAGACCAGGAACCTCAAAGATCCACAAACTCAGATTCAGATATGTATGAAGTTATAGAGACCCATAGAGACTCGTAGAGACCCATTGCTATCCATTGAGAATCGTACAGAGACTCAGATCCATCAGGAACCAGAGACTTATAGAGACCCATTGAGACTCGTAGATACCCACTGAGACTCAGAGAGACCCATAGCTATATGTAGAGACTCACAGAGGAAGACCAAACTGAGAATGAGATAAGTGCCAGAAAGATGTGGCCGCTATTTGAGCAGATTTGCACAAGACAGAGGAAAGTGGAAACAACACACCGACTGCGGGGCTATGTGCACATGGGCCGTGATCATGATCACGAGACTCGGCACTAGTTAGCCTGTCGCCACAATCTGCGGCGTTACATTTGTGCCACCTGCTGCACTCATTTTGGTGCTATGTTTTAATTTCCTTAAATCAGTGGTTCTCAAAAGAGCCATCCCCGCTATCCACCAGTGGTCCGTGACGGTCCTCCCGAGTGGGGCCACGGTGGCTGTGATGCAAATGCAGCTCGATCCGGAAATGAAGTCTATTGTACCTTTTGTTTTCAGACGTAAATTTATATTTTACCCTCACGTGGATCTCACCCGCGAATCGACTGCCAATGGTAACATCGGAATGGCGAAAAGCCCTCCGCATTTGTTGACCGTGCCCGACCTAACAATGTGCGACGTGTGCGCGTGTGCCCAGCCCTGCGTCCCATCTGCAGTCACTTCGGCCAGAAGTGCTGCCTGTCGAAGGGACTCAAGACTCTGGTGAAGAAGTAACTTGATGACACGTTCCGGACAGATGCCGCCTACCATCCTCCCCACAGCTGCCCGCTTACTCGCTCGCTCACACCCCCCCACGCCATCCCATCAAGCGCTTCTAATTAGATCAACGTCCAAATCCACGAGCCCCGTCGCCTCTGTAAAGTCACAGCTCAGCCTCAGGAACCGACCCATTCCTGCCGGAGTGTTGAATTGACATGTTCACGATCTGAGGTCACAGCTCTGCGCCAGGCTAGGTGCACTCCCGAGGCCATGGTGCATTGTGATGCATCATGCACACACACAAACAGGTGCGCAGGTTCACGTGCACACAGCTCAGAATCTGTTGCTGCCACTGCTGATATCAATAATTCCATTCGAGTTGATTCAGCTGACATACGATCAGTCTGCGTGTGTGCATGTCAGTCATCTCAGTCAGTCAAACCCGTTGCACCTCCTGGGTCTGTCCCATGATATTCTCCTGTCAGCAACGAGCCTTCGACACTTCAAGTGATAGCCTGAATAGGTACCTGGCCTGACACAGGTGCCGTGGCGAATGGGGGTTATTGGTATTGGTCTGTGTGTGTCGGTGCATTGCCAAGTCTAAGTTCACCCGCGGACGCAAGCCTTGACTCTCGCACAAATTCTCACCGTGGGCGTGATGGTGTCGCTTCACCGTTCGTTAAGTTCCCTGACCACCCCTGCACGTGGGGCAGCGAGTCTAAATTTACATCCCACCTCCCTCCCCCTCCATTTTGCGATCGGCGAATTGTACCGGGGCTCGCGTTGAGTTGCAATAAAAACGTTTAAAATAAAAAAAAGTCTCTGACCAATCTATGCCAATTTCATACGGATCGGACCCTTGAAGTGTGAGTGAGCGAGCGAACGTATGGATGTTGGACTTCTTTCGCACCGTAATATAGCCAATCGTTGCTAATCGGAGGCGTGGGGGAAGGACAACAAACTCAACATATGTACGTATGTTGAACTTATTTCGCACTGTAACGTAGCCAACTGCACCAATCGGAGGTGCGGGGGGGGACAACAAACTAAACACAAAAAGCAGTTTTGAGTGAGTAAGTGAGCGAGCGAACCGGTGTATGTCCATGGAATACAAAAAACTAAATTTTTTTTATTAACCCTGGCGTTCATCATAAAAGTAAAAACCTGGTGATGGTGGGGGGGAGGGGGGGCTGCATTTCCACGGATTTCCGATTCAGCCATCGGGGGCACCGAATCGATTGGGCGGCTGAATTTAAGTCCGTTATTAAAGATATTTGCGCAAAACGAAACAATAGACCATTTAATTGAAATGGGGCCTAGGAACTGACCGTGTGACTCATCAGCGTTTAACGCAGTCACCTCAGCCTCCTCGGCAAGCCAGCAGACAACCACGTCAGAAACAGTGGAGTGTATCATCGCTGTGATGTCTCTATTAGTCTATGGGACTCTCTCTGAGCCTGAGTCTAAAAATAGACTCTGGGTCTGGGTCTCCACGGATCTCTGTGAGTCTCTATGAGTCTCTGTGAGTCGCTATGGGTCTGGGAGTCTCTGAACGTCTATGAGTCTGGATCTCGATGGGTATCTATGAGTCTCTTCCTCGTCCGTACGTCTGCTGATGTAGATGCAGAGACAACTACAATTTCACATTCAGGTGGTCAAGCTAAACAATCGCGTCAGGAGCAGCGGAATAGTGTATCATGGCTGCTGTGATGCCTCCTTCTTCGTACTTGTGGATGGGGCATTGCGTCGTTATACATTGTACGGTCTCTGTTCTGGGTGACCCACGGGGGCACACTTAAGGATAATGTCTTAATCTTACATTTGTAAATCAGGTATCATTCGCATCTTGCTGGTGCCATGGTGAACCAGTTACTCTAAGACGTCCGTACACCATGGCTTCCTAAGGCGCCCAGCCTTTCCATCTCTATACTCTTAGGTTTTTTCGGTAAAGTCACTAGGTAAAAAATCTAATTAATAAAAGTAAAATTAAAAATCACGACGTTTCGGAGGCAACACAAGCTTCCGTCTTCAGGTGGAACCGTCACAGCACGATTGCTCTCTCCATCTCTGTGTGTGCCCCCCCCCCGCCCGCACTGAGTATACGTCTATCATTATTTAGCTCTCGTCCGCTCCAGAGATTTGTTTTAATGAGTCGAAAAGTGAGGACACCTACAAATTCTCCCCTAAGAATTTGAGAACGTTGCGGGTCAAAGGTCCGGTCGACTTTTACCCCAAAACGTTTGATAGTGGTCGGTAGAAATTTGGCGACACCAGATTGTGTGCGTGTCTGCTAACCCCAACGGTCACGAACAGCTCCTGTGGTTTCGCCACTCGCGATTACGACGTTGGCTATGAAAATCAATCACATACTGCTGACGACGGACGTCGTTACGTTACCAGTGACTTCCTTGCGACGATTCGCAGAGGTGAGAGAACCGGTAAGCGACTGGTACTTGGAAGAGCAAACAAAAGAACCAAATTTTGTTTTATATTTTTTTTCTTCCAACTTTTGCCAAACCTACGCTTGGGTAATTGTGTGTACCTCCTCGTATCTGTGGGTTGAACGAGTTGGCATATGAGATTGTACGGGTGTCCGTGTGATAGTTTGAGAAAGGTTAATAAGTCCTTGATTGATCTCACGTGACTTGGGTGGGGGTGTTCTGTGCAATGTCCTTCTTGTGTTCTGGATTAAAATAAAAAATATGTACTCACTGCCCTTATGCGTACCATTGCCTGTGTCGTGCACCTATGATTGCATGTGTGTGTGTGCGCACGTGTATATGTAGAACTTCTTCGGCACTTTACATAGCCAACCGTGCTAATCTGAGGGGTGGGGGAAGGACAACAAACTAACCACAGGAAGTAGTAAAAAAGAAATGAGTTTTAAATCTAGATTTAAAAGTTGCAAAGCTCCCAGTGCCTTCCTTATATCGGAAGAGCATTCCAGTCGGCCACAGAAGCGCATCCGAAAGCGCGCGTTGCGGTGAACATCTTTTTCCGACGGTTAGCTAAAAGCCAATGCCAGGATGAGCAGAGTTCGCGTGATGATGGTTTTGATGAGATCAGCGAGGTATTGTGGTTCACTTGTAACAAGCACTGTGTGCGTGATGAGTATGACTTTATAACGCTATATTCCTTCGGTGAGCCCCGGACGGACACGGTCTGATATTGAAGTACCCCATCACCAAATAATTGAGCCTTGCAGATACTATGCTGCACGCCATCGTGTTGGCTATGATGAGAGGCTTGCCGAGCCCCAAGTGGTTTCACATTGGAGAGGTCCCAGACGCACTCCATATTTTCCGTCCATCTGCAATCTGAGTGGGACATACATTTATGCTTTATTGACCTGGTCAACAGCAACCTCCAAATAGTATGGTTGGCTACGTACGGTACAAAAGAAGTTCAACATACATACATGAGTACTGAGTTATTCTGCATGCTTTCAGAGTCCCTGCCCCTTTGCTCATAATCACCGTGGAGTCATTTAAAGGAGCATCTGCTTCAATATGAAAGATTCAGGCTGGATGTGTCTACAATAATTACTTCTGAATAAAGATGGCTAAACGGGCATGGCATTGTCTATCGAAGAAATGGACTGATACTGTAAAAGAGGATATGGAGTTGAGTGGACTTGCCAATGACTGGTACCAGCCGTGTTAAGATTGGCCTCTGGAGGAGGAGGCTCGTGAAGGACGCTCCTGGGCAGTCGGAGGCAGAGGAAAGACGCTCACAAAAACGAGCAGAGTACCGGGTGGCTAAAACAAAACAAGTTGGCACAGTGGGAAGTACTAATGGTATATCTGTCAGTCATCTCAGTCAGCAACCCATAGGACCTGGGTCTGTCCCGTGACCTCCGGCCAGCGGGCGTTTGACACTTCACGTGGCCTTAAAGTGCGCCTCGCCTGACACAAGCGCCGTGGTGATATTAAAGAATATATCATCACCACTTAGCGGCAAATGGCGGTTATTGTTGTATGGGGTTGAGAATGGTGGGGTTGGCCTGATAAGTGTGGGTGTGGTGAGGCTGAGGTGAGAGTGAGGAGGGGGTGTGTAAGTATATTATTGTGTAGTTAGTTTAGTGTAAGTATGTTGAACTTGCTTGGCACCCTACGTAGAGCTATGAAGGGGGAAGGACAACAACATTAAACACAAAAAGCCGTTACAAATACATTATTTTTCAATGTAGATTATATAAAAGTGCACAGTTCCAGTGGGTTCCTATCATCGGAATGGAAAGCATTCCGGACATCGATGCGCCCTAATATGAGTGTCTAATAACCCCTCCACCTGACACTTTATTTTGTTATCACACACCCCGATGAAAACAGCCAATTAAGCTTTGTGCTGGAGGCCCCGGGGGGATAGGAGTTTACGATCCCTTCTGGCCAAAGCCCATTTGACGGAGCCAGACTGAACCTCTCCCCTCCCCCCTTGGGGTTCCTCCAAAAACAGTTAAACCACTTTGGTTGGCCACGTGGAATATTCGCACTCTTACTGCAGAGGAGAGGCTGCCACTCCTCTTCTGTTGAGTTCTGGACCGATACTACCTGGACCTCTGAAATACAGGTCTGGTGGACTGGTTCTAGCTCCAATCACCACGAGGGGTGGACAGTTCTCCACTCAGGGCATACAACTGGGAGCGACATTGCGTTTAAACAAAATAATTATGTGGGTGGGGTGCTTGGAGGTGAGGTGTGGGAAAATGTCAGTCCCAGGCCACTGTGGGCTTGACTCATCAACAGGAGGCGAGGAATGGTAGTCGTTGCTTAACCCACACCTAAGATGAACATCAAAGGAGGGATGCAGGTAGAGTCGGATGCCTTCTATGACCTCCTGTCACAGGTGCTATCTATAGTGGCTTCTCCGGATAGTCATCCTGTTGGGTGAATGCAATGCCCGAGTTGGTCAAGATGCAAACACGTGGGACAGCGTGATTGTAAGACATGGGCCAGATTAGCTCAATAACAACGGTAGGAGGCTGCTCGACTTACGTGGAATGAGGAGGCTTACCACAGCCTTTGCTCGGTGGTTCAGAAAGCTGTGCGGCACTACACGGATGAGTGGTGGTCGCAGGTTGCTGAGGAGATACAAACTCCCTCAGTAGCACGCGATAATAAATCACTTTTTAACTCCATAACAATTGTAACTGACAGCGCCACACTTATTACTATCCTTAAGGAGAAGAACAACGGTAATGTAATCTGTAAGGTATTTGGAGGAGGGGAAACAATGCAAAATCATAGTGCAAGGTGGGGTTGATTCTTCTAGTGTTTTTGTGCCTCAAATATTAGAGAGATTTGCTGCTCACTGTGAGTGGTTTGGCTGAGGTGTCAGTTGTTGAGGAGGTTCGAAGGTCGCTCCGGAGCTTGAGACTAAGTAGAGTACCAAGTAGAGATGACCTCTCAAGCAAATTGCTGAGGGTGGCGTCTGTGTGCAGACTGCCGTGTGATATCATTATAACTGCCTGGTCCACAGGACGGGTTCCACAGAATTGGAAGAATGCCCTGGTGGTCCCCATTTTTGACAAGGGGCACTGCACTGATTGCAACAACTACCGAGGAATGTCCCTCCTCAGTGTGTCGGTAAAATCCTGGCAAGGAATATTCAACATCGCTTTGCCAGGCACGCTGAGAAGAGGCTTGTGGAGCCCCAATGTGGTTCAAAGCCAGGGCGGTCCTGCGCAGATACGATATTTTCTGTCCGTCTGCTACAGCAGAGGTGTAGGGAATTCCAACATGACCTACATCTCTGCTTTAAATCTATGATACCATCATCAATAGGCCACGGCTCTGGGTTGTTCTTCGTACTTTCAGGCTCCCTGACTGCTCACACTCACTAATAACCGTCATGATGATGGCCAGGCCCGGGTAAAGTTGCGTGGCCAGGAGTCAAGAGTAATTTTGCATTCCAGAATCTTTCCATGGATGTACCGGTGTAATTTCCATCTGCTATATATACAATGGGATCAATGCCCAATAGGGATGGCTCCCGATTGGTCAACCATCTTATGTATGTCGATGATCTCGTAATTGCTGCTGATTCAGAGGAGGAGTTGGAGGCACTGCTGCTGAACCTGGAGCATGCGACTAAGAGATTGGGCCTTGCCATCAGCCCCCTGAAAACAAAGCACCTGCCTGGGTATTTTATGTCATCAAATGCTCCCCTCTTTTTACTTTCCATGACTGATAAGGCAGAGAGTGGAGAAGTTTCTGTACCTGTGCCATGTGCGTATGACCAGCTCCAATTTGGCAGCCGAGGTCTCACTCCGAATAAGTTGAGTGGCATTTTTTTTTTATCAACTGAGTAACGTTGTGTGGAAGCTGCCTGGCCTATAACTCCATCAAAAGCTCCGGTTCTTCTAGATCACAGGAGCCTTCTAAGGGAATATCTGCGCTGGTTTGAAACATTCAGGCGAACCTGCCTATGAACCATCCTGGGTTTATCCTGAACAAAGTCCCATCAGTGAGCTCCTCTGGCAATCGAGGGTGCGTTGGCTGGGTCATGTAGCCCGCATACCCAAGCAGCTTGTGTTTGCTATGGGAACCTCATTTGCCAGTAAAAATATGATAATTGATTCTTTACCCTTCTATCTGGCAACAAAACTGACACCTTTTTACAAGGAGTCATGTTTGAATAGACCGCAATACCTGCAGTCATAATACAAACAAAAGAACATAACTCTGATAATGTGCACTGTCCTTGAAGTTGATTGGTCCACACCCGAGACAGCTTTCCTTAGAGCCTAGTCTCACATGGGTTGGACCAGATGACGCCAAAAGGCGCACAACTCAACGACAATGCACCATCAGAGTATGAGAGCTCGGGGCAAGCATCTACACTATGGGAACCTCATTTGCCAGTAAAAATATGATAATTGATTCTTTACCCTTCTATCTGGCAAATGAGGTTCCCATAGTGTAGATGCTTGCCCCGAGCTCTCATACTCTGATGGTGCATTGTCGTTGAGTTGTGCGCCTTTTGGCGTCATTTTGGCGTCATCTGGTCCAACCCATGTGAGACTAGGCTCTAAGGAAAGCTGTCTCGGGTGTGGACCAATCAACTTCAAGGACAGTGCACATTATCAGAGTTATGTTCTTTTGTTTGTATTATGACTGCAGGTATTGCGGTCTATTCAAACATGACTCCTTGTAAAAAGGTGTCAGTTTTGTTGCCAGATAGAAGGGTAAAGAATCAATTATCATATTTTTACTGGCAAATGAGGTTCCCATAGTGTAGATGCTTGCCCCGAGCTCTCATACTCTGATGGTGCATTGTCGTTGAGTTGTGCGCCTTTTGGCGTCATCTGGTCCAACCCATGTGAGACTAGGCTCTAAGGAAAGCTGTCTCGGGTGTGGACCAATCAACTTCAAGGACAGTGCACATTATCAGAGTTATGTTCTTTTGTTTGTATTATGACTGCAGGTATTGCGGTCTATTCAAACATGACTCCTTGTAAAAAGGTGTCAGTTTTGTTGCCAGATAGAAGGGTAAAGAATCAATTATCAGCTTGTGTTTGGTTGGAGAGAGGGGGCTAAACGGGCGCTGCACGGGCTAAAGAAGATATGGACTAATGCGGTAGGGAAGGATGTGCAGCTGATTGGACTTGCCGATGACCGGTACCAGCGGTGTTAAGAAGGCTCGTTAAGGATGATGCTGGGGAGTTAGAAGCAGTCACCGACCAGTAACAACGAAGGGCAGAGAAGCGATGCTCACAACAACAAGCAGAGCTTAGGACGAATACAATGCAGTAGAGCACAGTTGGTACATCTGACCGTCATCTCAGTCAGTCAACCCATTAAAGGTGGGTCCTTTCTGTGAGCTACTGCAAGGGGGCATTTGATACTTCACGTGGCCTTAAAGTGCACTTAGCATGGTGAAAGTGCTGGGAGAGATCATCACAATGTATTTTAACGGCAGTTGTTGTCTGTCTGCGAATGTGTACGTTTGTCTGTATGTCTTTGTATGTATGTAGAATATTCATGTGTGTGTGTATATATATCGAGTCCTTGTGAATGCGTGTGCATAAGTGAAAGTAAATACGTATAAGCGTACATACGTGAGTTTGTGTGTGTCTGTGTATATACAGTATGTGTTTATGTGTGATGACCGATGGCCAGAAATAACAGGCTGTGTGTAGACGCGATGAGTGAAGGCCAAACCAGCTCGTGAGTCTAAACTTGAAATAAAAACAATAAAGCATTAAAACGAATTAAAATAATCACACACTATGAATTAAGATGAATTATTTATAGGAACAATGTAGGTGTAAAAAGTATATATCATATATCTATGGGACCTTTTTCCCAGTATCAACGGTTCCATAGATGTATAAAAGTATATTTTGATATTGCCAAAAAAGGTATCCCATAGATATAGCTACTCAACCAGAGCTATACATGCTCTGATAATTGCATTGTATTTGTTTTCCTTTTGGCATTCTCTGGTCTGACATTGGTGAGGCAAGGCTACACAGAAGGCTGTCTCTAGTGTAGGCCAATCAGTTACAACGACAGCGCATTTATTATCAGAGTATCTTTCGTTGCATGTTTTATCACATGCAAAGAAAGATACGTGTGATTAAGGCAGACCTGACTCGTTAAATAAGGTATCTATATGTTGTTTGAGGATCTTAATACAACTCCTGTTTTATTGCCATAAAGGGTAAAACCTGTTCATATTTTATTGATACGTAGATGTGTATTGAAAAAACCTGCACCATTGCCCCCCATTCCCCGCAGGCCTAATTCCACGTGGCATAAGTTGTTAATATCATACGCTGTGCTGGAATTCACGAAGGTCGAACAAAGTTGCCAAGTTAATAAGCAGCCGACCAAGGCGTCGGAAGTCCTCAGTCGGGGTTTTAATATCGAGGCAAATGTGACATTCAGAGGTGTCGAGTGTAAATGTACAGAAGCTCCATTCAAAAAAACTAAGCCCAAAAACATTTAGTGAGACTTCAACGCCTCCCTGTTGGCTGTGTTTATCCGCCCAGTGTTCAAATGAAGTCCCTTATATGCGTTGAGAAAAAAGTTAAAAGACATGGTGCCCCATTCAGACGCAACCAGTTGACATTTCATCTGCCCAGCCTTTGGGAAAACAGGAACTGAAAGGTCCCTGTTTCTGTTTGGGAACATCTCTCAAAGAGGACGCCTCTTCATCGGCCAATGGCAGTAGTCTGAGGCCGCCCTCCATGTTTGTTATGGTATTATTTTTTGTATTAAGCTTTTCACAAAATGTTGGCTCTTCCGCATTTTAATTCTGAATGAATAAACTGGATCCCTTATTTCAATCGACTCCTGAATATTATTTAAAATATGTTATTTATGTTCAGGGGGAAGGAGAGAGAACGTTTCAGCGCTCATATTTTGACAGCAAATAAGAGCGAGCCTATTTTTTGCCTTGCTTTTGCTTTTGGCCTCAGCCAGCACTACACTGCACCTATTGAGGCCAGGCCTTGTCCTGGCTGGGTCAGAGCCAAGCCAGCCCCTTTAAAAGCCAGGGCTCAAACTCCAGGCTCGTCACTCCGAAGTGAAGCTTCATCAGCCTCAACTCAAGCCCTCCTCTCATTGTCGTCGACAGCGAAAAAAAAAATCTCTAAAATCAAAATGGCCGCCGCTATGCAAGCTCTGCTCGTCATCGCCCTCCTTCACCTCGCCACCGCGACGCGTAAGTTGGAAGGAATCTCTGTGTGAGTGTGAGTCTGTGTCTTTGTGTGTCTATCTGTGGATCTCTGTGTGAGCCTGTGTCTATGGATGTCTGTGTGTGAATCTATCTTTGACTGTATGTGTCTATGGATGTTTGAGTGTGAGTCTGTGTCTTTGACCTTTCACTTTGTGCGAGTCTGAATATGTGAGTATCCTTGACTTTGTCTTTGTGTCTATGCATGTCTGTGGGTCTCTGACTTTCTGTGTCTATACATGTGTGTGTTTGTGTCCTTTTATGTGCATGTGTCTATGGATGTCTGTGTACGTATCTGAGTGGGTCTGTGTGTCTATGCACTTGACCAAACATATCTTTAAGGCTATACGGGGACTCTTTGTTTAGTGTGGGGGCTAAGCAGTCATGAGATATTAACACCCTCGCCTGATTTGCAGGAGATCGTGACCCTGACGCCTGTATATTTGGAGTTTGCATGTCTCTCTCCTGGTAGTTGTGTGGATTTTATCCGTGTCCTCCAGTTTTTCCCTTCACATTCATAAACATGCATTTAGAGTATTTGGCTGCTACTATAAATTTCCACGTGCTAAGCCAGTTTGTTGAGCTACATAGGTCAGTGAACCTCATGTTGTAAAAAAAATTGCGTGAAAATATATCTTTGTCTATTTGTGTGTATTTGTGCACGCATCTGCGACTCTGTCTTTGTGTTAGTCTGTGTGTGCATGTGGTGCTGGCCACCCACCCCTTCGTGTGCTGTACCGGCCTTCATAGATGCTACTCGCTAACAGTGCTTGCCCCAACATGCTATGCAGGCCATGAAGGGGATTGTTTTTTTGTCTGTGTCTATTTGCGTTGCATGCGTGTCTCTGTCTTACCACAGCTGTCGTTACCAAGCAAAAAGTGAGCACTTTCAGTACTGGATATCTGGGACACCCTGTGGGTGAGTGATGTTCATCACACTCAAGACCACCAACACCACCACCACGCTCACTGAATCACGATGCTAAAAGGTTTAAACGGTGTTGCTGCCAGGGCATTGGAAAAATATCAATCACTCGAGTGCCCAATTCGTGTGGCTAAGATGCTCGCATGTCCGATTAGCACGGTTGGCGATTAACGGTGTGAAAAAAGTTCAACATACATAGTGGTGAATGCATATCGTACATTATATTGCTCTAAGGGGATTTCTGAGTTATCGTAGAGCGTGGTCTAAATAGACGAGGGGGCGACGGGGCATGATCAGGAAGTCCAAATAAGTGACTTCCAATTAAATTTAAAAAGCACAAATCTGCGACTCACAAAAAAAATGTCGACTTGTTAAAAACACACACACACAACCCATATAAAGGAGGAACCCCTCAAATATATGAAAGTAGAGCATCCAATAAGTCCAGCAGGCAGCAGAATCTTAATGCTTCAAATGTGGCCAAAGGCCAACGCGCACACTCATTCTCACGCATACATCCTAACTTACTCGCATTCTCACGCACCCAGACTCACACACACAAAGACAGTCAACGATCCCCATGTACAGTCTTAACAGACTGTTAGGGAAAGTGCTGTTCACGAGCACCTATGAAGGCTGGCATGGCACACGAGGTGATGAGTGACCAGCACCATGTCCGGCGGCCTTTGTCTCCCTAGTAGCGATGTTGTTCGTACAGCACCATATATTCAATTGAGACTGAGTCGACCTAGGAGAGGTCCAGGACAGGATCAAATAATCATGACCAGTGGTGGCCGTGAGAGGGAATTGAAATTGGGTTGCCGGGTTCGTAGCGCAGCACGCTAACTGCTAAACCTCGTCGTATTTCGTTTAAAGCCTGGATAAGCGAGTGGATGGGTGACCGCCATTATGCACAACACAGGTGTCATAGGCCACTTGCAACGACCATGCAATGTGGGGGGAGAACCTCATCCAGCAGCGGAATGAGGCTGAATCCACATTCTCCAAACTATCCCCCCTCGCTCTTACAGGAGCCCTGGGCTATGGAGGCCTGGGCTATGGAGGTCTGGGCTATGCTGGTCTAGGCTATGGTGGTCTGGGCTATCACGGAGCGGCCCTTGGAGGTGCCTACGCGCACCATGCTGGTAAGAGATCCATACGCTATGCCACACACTCGATCATCCATTAAAAACAAGTCATGGTCAAATTAGCATTGGAAATTCCACACTCCCATGGCAAGGGGCGAGTTGATCCACACGACAAACTATTGTTGATCTTCCCTAATAAGTGTACTTGTTTTAGCCATCAACCAATATTTGAACTCTCAACTTCATGATTGTGAGCTGCTCAGCTCTATGGCGGAGCCACCCGGTCAGTTAGGCTCAGCTGCTCCCTAAACGAACATCAGCACCCGCCCACTTCGGAGAGCCACGTCCACCCGCCCCCTAGCACCGCCCACTGATGACAGGTCCCACCTAAATATATTCTAACCCTGTTCACTTCTGAGAGAGACCCTCTCCTGTTGACAAAAGGAGTTGAACACGAGGCCAAAATATATTTTCTTAACTGGGCACATAAACCAGATTTTCATGAGAACATAAACAACCATCATGAACCCATTGGGACTGTGCCAGTCAAAGCAGAGTGCTTTGGTAGGCCCAGTAAGATATGCAGCTATTTTAAAGAACCGACCTGGCCACAAATGATAGCCCAACGAAATGTCTTATCATGTGGAAAATTAAACCAGGCAAACACTCTGAACGCATGTTTCTAAATGTGGAGGTGAAATAAAAACCCCACGCGACCCACGAACATCCTGTATACCAGGCGAGGTAGTTAACATCTCAAACACCGTTTCACATCTATCCCTCGTCAACCTCACATCGAACCTCCTCCCCCCGCGCATTAAACACGGAATTGTCTTTCCCTGGCAGCTGGGATCGTTCACCCTTATGGTGGGCTCGGATACCATGCGGCCCCCTATCACCACGGTGGGTATGCTGCATGTGCATGAGCTTGCATGTGGCCGCGACCTAAATGTTTGAATAAAGTATGAAAATCCACATTCCCCCCCCCCCCCCATTAACACCATCACGACACCCAAAGATGAACGTGAGTCACGACAAAAATTCGTTGCGATGATTTCAGTCAACATTTAATTATGGTAGAAGGGTGTAAAATGTATGGATGATAAAGGTATTATGGGAATAAGGGTGCAGCGAAACTACTGGCACTGGTGGCAGAAGGTGCCTTCTCCAGAGGTCAGCTCTAGAGGATCTTTTTTTTTTATCTGGCCTATTTTTCCATGCCGGCACAGAGGAGTTGACGGAGGTGGGAGTCACTTCCCACAGTTCCCCTCCACCACACGCAATCTGCCGATCGGCAAAATTGTGCCTGAGTCTATTTCAAATTTCCAGGTGAAAAGATGCAGAACCGCATCTGCCCAATGTCATCATATCTCAGAAGTAAAGCAGATGTTGAGCCTGGATAGTGCTTTGATTGAGCGACAAACCGCCAAGCAAGTACGGGGTGTCCAGGGCTGTTATAATTGTTTCCGTAAAGTTATCGCCACGTTAATTCAGTGGCCACCGCTTCTATTTGTGCGGAGCATTTTCGCTTCGAAACGCGAAGGTTCAAACGTTTAGGAATGTCGGGCCGGCGGTGGATGGGCGGTGGGGGGGGGATTATAACAAAATAGACTAATCTTTAACGATCATCATCGATATAATTAATTTCCACAACCACTGCTGTTGTTTTATAATGAGACCTAACCTGTATTTTGTCCGAGGTTATAGCAACAGCAGTGGGGCATGCGCACGGATGATGATACCTGGCGTCGATGATGATTTGTGTTGATCACAATAGTGATAATGCTCTTGTCATTATTGCTATTATCCTGACGGATAACAACACAGCTCGGGTCAATCAGCAGAAATAGTCTTTGCAGTGTTAGCTGTGAGCACCGCTAACGTTATTGCGAGTTTGCACAAGCCACGAGGCGAGTGGAAAGGGAGCCGCAAACCTGCAGCAAGTGATGGTGAGAGGGGACAGGTAGTAGTGTAGATGGAGAGAATAGAGCATTGATTATTTAAATCAGAGGAGCCTCAAGTAGGCCGATGACAAGACGCAAGTCGAACCATGAGTATTTTGTTGATTACCGAAGGCAGAGGAACCTTACATATGCCATCGGGATTAGGGAAAATCTGTTGATTCCTAAAAGAGAATGCAAACTTGATCTATAGCATAACACAAGTACGTATGTTGAACTTCCTTCGCATCGTACCTAGCCAACTTTGCTAATTGGAGGTGCGGAGGAAGGACAACTAAACAAAAGAAGTTCGCTAGAAATTAGTTTTCGATCTAGATGACATAAAAGTGCACAGCTCCAGTGGCTTCCTAATATCAGAAGAGCATTGCAGATGGCCGCATACGTGCATCTGAAAGGGCCGGGCGATGATGCGGTTACGGTCTTTGTTTGATGGCCAGCCAAAAGCCGCTGTGAGTGTGTGTATGTATGTTGCAAACCGTGCTAATATGGACGTGCGGAGGGAGTGTAGCTGGGTAAGGTTTAATTTGTAACCACTATTTAACCCTCCCTCCTGTGTGTGTGTGTTGTTTGCAGCCCTCGGCGGACTTGGCTACCCCCTGGGCATTGGCGCCGGTGTGGTGGCTCCTCATGTGGTGAACAGCAAAATCGGTGAGGATTTCTCTTTCCCACTGGCAAATGCCCGGCGCAAAAATGTTCATTCGTTTATACAGCTATGGAGTGTGTATTTAGCGCGTGTTTTGAGGACTGTGTTGGTTGACTCTGTTGGAGGCGTCATTTCCTCTAATCAAAGTCTGTTGTGGTCAATATTATATTGTAACACGCACGTGAATCTCCGTTAACCTTTGCCTGCAATGTGTGCCGCGTATGCAGCTGCCCCATTGGCGCCTGTTGTTGCTGCCATCTAGGTCTTCACCGGTAAGTGAAGCTCGCAGAGACACCAAAGACTCACGCAGAGACCCGTACACTAAGACAGAGACTCATACACCTACCCAGACTCCCAAAACACTTATCCAGAGACCCATAACTGTTCCCAGACATCCATACACTTACAGAAACTCAAAGACTTATGCAGAGATCCTCAAACTTGACAAAATAATAGCCAAAACCTCCCGAACCGAGTATAACCTTCCAAAATAGAGTATTGAAGCTTCTGGGTGGATTTGTTGCAAAGCGATTAAAAGTGTAGAGATGCACATTCCTCGACACAGTGGAGGGACACGTGGATTAGAGAACACATGAAGGTTATTGTCCCCCCCAACGACAACAATAGGGGGTAACACTCACAACAATGACCAGAACAACCAGGTGGATGCTAAAATGTGGTAAGTTAACATAGTGATGAGAACATCTGCAAGTCATCTCAGTCAGTCAGTACATAGCAGCTCCGTTTATAACCATGACCTGCCAGCATCAAGTTCCTCCCACACATCACCTGACCCCGTCAACGTGCACCTAGCCTGGCAAAAGCATCATTGTGACGTCACCATCACTTTAGTGGTGATTCGACCGGGGCTGTTGTTGCTGTTGTCTAAATGTGTCGTGTGTGTTTGTATGTTCGTGTACAGTGACAGAAGAATTGCTGGGCGATCGTTGACTTGCCACCCCAGGTAACTATTCCATGTAATTGTTCCATTATTCTTGGCACTAATTGACCCATGACCGCATTTGCGGCGTTAAGTTCGTGCTGCCTTCTGCACTTATTTTACGCGATGCTTTAATTTCCTTAGATCAACAGGGAAGTTCGTGGTTCACGAATTCCTCCTCTGTATGCGGAGTTTTATTCCCCAGGCCCCACCCCTCCGGAGGCCCCACCCCTTTATCACAAGGACTCACCCATTCTCCCAGACACAAGCATGGCTTGTTGTTTTTAAAGGAGGTGCCAATTTATTTTCACCCCATGTGGGATCTAGAAACTCTGGGCTAAACCCGAGTCGATTTCAGTGAGAAATTGTGAGAGGGTTTGATCGGGGTTGTGGAAGGTGAGGGGATAAGTTAAACTTCTTTGGCGCAGTACGTAGCCAACTGCGCTCATCGGAAGTGTTGGAGGACAACCAACTGAACACAAAAAGCTGGTCTAAAGAAATGAGTTATCAATCTAGATGATTTAAAAGTTTATAGCTCCAATGGTGAAGAGTTCTTATAGGATTCTTAGAGATACAGATTTGGTCTGATCTTTGTGTGGGCCTAACTCACAAATTGATTATTTATAATGCTGGCCATGAAGGCCGACTACGTTTGTTGATCTGTCATGCGTGCGTGTCTGTGCCCAGCCCTGCGTCCCTTCTGCAGTCTCTTCAAACAAAAGTGGTGACTGCGGAAGTGACTCAAGACTCTGGTGAAGAAGTGACTTGATGAAGGTTATGGACAGCCTCCTTCAACCACCACCCACCAAAGGGAGCATAGGTTCACCACCTACTCCCCTCCCTATCTTTTTGCCGTTCGTTAAGTTCCTGACCCCCTACTCCCATGTCAATTTCCTGCAAGTTACGCCATTCGGACCCTTGAGTGCATGAGTGTCATCGTGAGAGAGTGTCGTGATGCAAGTGGGTGGGCGGGTTTGCCGGCATCTGTCCATAATGTTTTTCTGAACTTCTCGGCATTAACACAAATGACGATGAATGAACACGACCTGGAAAACAAAATTTACCACGAATAGCAAAAAATATATATATTTTAAAACGAACCCTGACATTAATCGTAAAAAAATAAAAATCTGGTGGCGAGGGAAGCACGCACACGGATTCCGATTCTGAAATTTGGGGGAGTAAATAAATTTGGTGACTGAAATTAGTCTGTGATGAAAGCTGTTAAAGAAAAGATATTAACATTCTTATCATAATGGGACTTAGGAATCGACTGTTCGACTGGACAGAAACCAAAAATAAATCAGCTGGATTGGGATGGTGGGTGCAATGCCAATGGGAGTTTGATTCACAGATGAATATATATACGAATGATATCTGGGTTCCAAACGCCCCCTCCCCCATCTCTGTGTGTGCCCCCCTTCCCCTGTACTGAGTATACACCTATCGTTACTTAGCTTTTGTTAGCTCCAGAGTTTTGTTTTAACCGGTCGTGAAGTGAGGACACCTCCAAATCCTCCTCCAAGAATTCGAGATCATTGTGGGTCAAAGATCTGGTTGACTTTGGCCCCAAAACGTTTGATAGTGGTCGGTCTAAAATTTTCGACACCAGATTGTGTGTGTCTGCTAACGCCAAGGGTCATTAACAGCTGTCCTGGTTTTGTCATTCACGATTATGATTTCATTGGCCGGGAAGTCAGTTGCACTGTGGATAACGGATGTAAAGTTACGAGTGGCTTAACGATTGATTTACTCGGCCGATGAGATGGGACAGGTGTCTGTATGATAGTATGATAAAGGTTAAGTTCTGGATTGATCGGACGCGACTTGGGTGGGTGTGTTCTGTGAAACGTCCTTCTTGTGTTCCGGATTAAAACAAAAATCTGTACTCACTGACCTTACGTGTGCCATTGCGTCATAAACCAACTACCGTGTATGTGTGTAGTATTGTAAATTACGGCGGGAGACCACTTGACGGGTAGCACACTTTATTAACACTTGTCTTGCCACAATAACACGTGTGGTCACTACAGCTGACGCTACACGTTCCACCCGGCTACACACACACAGGCATTCCAGCCCCGTAGCATCCGGGGGAACCTACAGACCCACCCCAGCTTGGGTATGGGTCACGACCACTGGGTCCCGTGGCCCGGCCCTCACACGGAAGTCCGGCCCCGGGTCCCAAGGTCCCGCCTCTGAGCCACACAGGGTCCCGGTCCTTACAAGGACAGCGGGACTAGATGTCTCAGGGCCCTATCTCTTCCTCCTCCGTCTTCCGTCTTCACTGGTCACCAACTCCTCGAGCGCCTGCGCGCACCGCCTTATATAGCCCTCCGCTCCCGAGGAGACGGAGCCTATGCGGACCGCGATGTGAGCACCCACCCTAGTCGACCAATCACCACGCGCTGCCACACGATCCCTTTTTCCAGCTTGTGTCAGCGCACACAACCAATCACCACGCGCTGCCACACGATCCATCACTGTCAGCGCGCGTCACCACTACACAGCCAATCACCACGCGCTGCCCCACGATCCCTACTGCCAGCGCGTATCACCCCTACATGTGCATGCAAACGGGTGCGTGAAGTACATTGTTACACACCAACTCTCACATGACCCAATCGTTAACCAAAGCAACCAAAGTATGGAAATCGTACACAGTAGTAAACCGTTTACCTTCTAGTCCATTCACGTATAAAAGAAATTAACCTGCCAGACACCCGGTCACCCAGACTCTTGAATTACAGATACAGCTTGCACAGATTCAGCATAGCCACACAGCACATTAGCTTCACAAGAATTCTATGAAAGGGAAAAACCAGTGGAATCAGAGAAAAATCCACGCAAGCACGGGCAGAACATGCAAACTTCAAATATACATTCGTTAAGAGTCGGGATCGAACCCACATCCTCCTGTATACCAGGCAAGGTCGTTAACATACTGCCATTATGGCGAAATGCTGGGAGACCAGCACTGAGGCTTCAGGCCTGCAGTTTCTTCAGGTTGGCAATCAGAAACATGCTGATCCACCCTTATTGGACTTCTGTGAAAAAGAGCTTCATAGCTGATCGCATTCCTATAGTCTAAATAAAGATTCTGATTCTATTGGCATTTGAAATTTATTTCTACTGGAGCCAAAGAGTAACCAATGTCGAATTAAGAAAAGGGTCGCGCATAAAAGAAGACGAATTGATGATGCAGGCAGTAATGAGAAGGAAACTGGCACTATCCGGACACACATGAGGATGGACAAAAGGAAAATGTAAATTGTTAGGCAAAATTGAAGGAACCAGAAAGAGGAAGACACCCACTACGGGACATCTGCCCATGGATCATGATTCTTCTATCGTATATTCTTTGGGTCTTTCGGTAAAGTCACGGAGATTGTTTCAAATTTAATTAAATAAGCAAAAAAATATTTTATTTGTATCAATTTGAACCTATCTACGTGAATTTTTTTCTCTCCGCCTGATGACGACCACTTGTGTTGCGATGGAAACGTAGTTTTATTTTTTATTAATTTAACTTATCTACGTGACTTTACCGAAAGATGCAAATAATATGAATTTCTGCAGTCACGAAAGCTTTAAGTCAATATCTTCTTTCGTACATCATGGGAGGCGTGGGGGAGATTAGAAGCAACAGTTTGTACAGATGATGTCTTAGTTGAATGTCAAGGTTTTTCAATTATTCCATGGCAGCAGTAACTGCTGTACGGATTGCAGCGATACCGCCAGGGTGTGGAGTGGAAGGTGCAACTCTTCGGCTATGGGTTTGACGGTTTGGTGCTTCACCACGGTCGCAGTTTGGCGATTCTTTGACATTTTCTATTCATGGAACGACGTGTACGCCGAGCGTCTCCCGTGCTTGCTTCCGAGCGCGGTTCAGTGTGGGTCCACAGCTGTCGTCAAAGACAAAGGATCCCGATTACTTCCACTTTTGGGTGGTCGATAATTTTTTTGTTTGCTACGTTCATAGATGCCCCCACCATTCGGACCAATAGATTGTGACGATGAGACACTGCCCTATGTACGTGTGTATGTTGAACTTCTTTCAGACGGTAGGTAGCCAACCATACACATCGCAGGATGCTGGGAAGAACAAGAAACCAAATACAAAATCAGTTTTAAAGAAATGTTTTTACTACGAGTTTTCCTGTGTTCTCTGCTGCCCAAAGCCATCATGCAAAATCACACAATGGAAATGTCGGCGTGGGGTAGAAATAAACTTATTTAAAAAAGTTTTTGAAAAAAAACGGTTCGCTTACCTTACGGTCGAGAAGTACGTCAATGGCGCCTGAGACACGTGGCGCCTGTTCTTGTGCGAGCCGATTCCACAGTTTAGGGACCGCGGTGTTTTCTACATACACAAATATATAAATAATAAGGCGTTCACGCAAAATGTCAATTGCTAACACTTTATTCAAAAGTACTCTCCTGAGTCACTTTTGTATCTAAAACATTACACATTTTTACATTATCAAGTAAGACCGACTGAGCAACCTGGCTATCACAGATCACAGCTCAAGGAAATGACTCATCACGCGGCAAAAATACTTTAAATGCATGTTTCTACAAACTCAAGAGACCCAGGAGATCAAGATTCATATATAACCAGAGACCCACAGAAATCCAGAGACCTGTGAAGACCAAATGAGACCCATGCTCTTCGAGACTCATACTAAAATGAATCTATTTTTAATTTCTACCAGGCAAGGCCATCCCACTGGGAGATGAAGCTCTTTTTCAGAAACGACCTGGCCACAATATAATCGTTCAACTTAGTGCCTTGTCACGTGGAAATGTATAGCAGCCCAATACTCTTAAAAACACGACGATTATGAATATGGAGGGATATACCGGAGGACAGGTAAACAAAATCCACGCGACCACATGGAGAGAGAGACTTTTAGAAACAAATGATAGGCTAATGAAGTGGCTTATGTGGAAATTTAGAGCAGTAGCTAAATACTCTAAACCCGTTTTTGATTCTACATCTGGAGGAACCAGAAAAAAATCCGCACGACCACGGGGAGAACTTGCAACTCCAAATACGCAGCATGCCTAAGAGTCGATCGGTTTTGAAGCCACGATCTTCTGTATACCAGGCAAAGTAGTTAACATCTCATAGCCAACGTGGCGTTCTGGAACGGTGGCCAAGAGACATAAGCCGACACGCCACAAACACTTCCACTGTTCATTCCCCCAGTCGCTCCCACTGATCCAGCACTGAATGCATGTAAACACGTATATCGCAGACATTGTATATTGGTTTAGCCTAGATTTACTCTTCAAAAACGCTACATTTTACGTTAATAAAACATTTACTTGTAAAATATTATTTTACACATCTGTTGAGACAAATAATAGTGTTCTGATAACGAATTCATAAAATTACCTTTTTCTAATCTGAATCAACAATGAAAGTATTCTGTACCCATCAACGCATTAATCTGAATTTCAAGTCCGAGGATACAGGGCGGCCATTCTGCGCATTTTAAAAATGAAAACTGAAAAAATAAAAAACATTTAACAACCCGAATAATGGCCTCTGTTTTTTTGTTTGTTCACAAACCATAATGTATTAATCACCTTTCGATTACTGTATACGCCTTAATTCACCTCCGATTGACCAAAAACAGCGAAGTTATTGATGCTTGTGAACGTAATTCAACAAAGGCGGCCATTGAGGGGGATCTCGGACGCCATTTTGTTTTGATACACTTTGGGGGCCAAAAAACGAGGCCCGGCCAATTACACAAAAATAAACACCGAAAGATCAGATCTCGTCCCTGCAACAGTTGCCAAGAGACACCACATCGGCCCAAACGCCACGCAACATCACACTGCTCAATCCTCCCATAGACTGAATCAAGCAAAGAGGTGCTTTGTGGACGGACAGTATGTTGAAATTATTTTGCAGTGTACGTAGTCAACCATTTTGAGACCGCCGCTGCCAAAAATCGCCAGAGCTGCACATTCAAATGCCCAGAATCGACTATGAGCACATATATTCATCATTCATTATGCCTTCCAAGCCTCCCTTGCATCACAGGGGGAAAGGGTGAAATCTTATTAATGCCGGCACACAAGAACGACCCAACAGATGTCACTACTCAATAAAATCAACAGTCAGCATTGCTTTTTATTGAGATATTCTATTTTAACAATATTAATGACTGTCAATGATGTCCAGTAATTTTGGACGGGTCGCTGCAGCCAAACCTCTTGAGCACGAATCCGGGCAGGTGCCTGTCTGGGCGTGGCCTATACACGTGCACGTGCGGCTCAGGAGCCAATCCCCGAGTCGCCGTTTTGCGTCACGTGGCGGAGCACGCGACCGACCCTGTCAATTACACACCGAGAACGCAACGGCAGCAAGATGCAGGGCAAGACGAATACTACTGGGCACCGATGGACTGAAATAAAAACCCCAGCTTTGTTCGGTTTAACATTCAGGCCAAATAATAAAGTCTGTTTTGGGGGTTAGATCCCTTGAATATGAATGTCTCATTCAGACTCTGCCTTCTCGGCAGACCTGTTCTCCACCTGAAGACGGCTGCTTGCGTTGTGGCCGAAACGTCGTGAGAATTATTTTATGTTTTATTTTTATTATTTTCCTTCTACGTGACTTTACCGAAAGAACCAAGAAGTAATATGAATGTCTCGTTAACCCACCACCAGTCGACAGAATACGTTCACGGGTTTGTCACGCAAACGAAACGTATTAATTAAGTTACTTCGGCACTCGCTGGTGTTGTAAATGTTGTGGATTCAGAGAAAATAGGACTGCGTATCTTCGTCGTGTGAATATACTTTACGTGTGTGCATTTGGAAATATGACCGTACTGTATATACGCGTTGGTGTGTCCATGTGTATGTTTTAATTAGTGAGGTGCACTATAAAAACGTTGCCACTGGTGGAGACATGGGCGGTCGGAAGTGTTGGCTACAAACTCCCTCGTGTACGGTGTGGGCCGACAAGTGCTCGCTAACAGCACTTGCCCCAACAGTCTGTTAAGGCTATACGGGCGAGCTTTGTCTAATTAATGTACAAAGCTCATGCGAATATATTTTTGCATGTATATGTCTGCATGCTCTACGTGTGCGCGTGTATGTCAATTAATCTGAATCGGTGTATGTGGCAAGCTGTTAACTACCTCGCCTTGTACACAGGAAATCGTGGGTTCGATCTCGACCCTGATGCCTGTATATTTGGAGTTTGCATGTTCTCCCCGTGGTCGTGTGGATTTGTTTCCCTCCGCATTAAGAAACATGCGTTTAGAGTGGCTGCTGCTACAGTTTTACACGTGTTAAGCCACTTCATTAGCCAATTATTTGTGGGCAGGTCACTTCTGAAAAAGTGCTACCTCGCTCAATGCGTCTTACCTGAAAAAATAAAAAATAAACTTTTTTTTAATATGTGAAAGTAAATATAAGCTTATAAAAGTATGTGTACATATACACAGAATGTGTGTTTATGCGTGATGAACGGTGGCCAGGAAAAACAGGTTGTGCGTGGTGGCGGTTACAGAAGGCCAAGTCAAGTTGTGAGTTGAATGGTTAAAAGCAAACCCACCCCCCCCCCTAAAAACTAGTGCAAAACTAATATTAAGATCAATGAAATGAAATAGATTACTATATAAAAGGGTGAAAAAGATACGAAATAATAGCAGCCGGCAACAGAGGCATGCTTGCTTCTGCAGCCGTCTGGAACACTTCCGATACTAGGAAAGCACTGGGAGCTGTGCGCTCTTAAATCTCGATTGAAAACCAATTTCTAAAGAACTGCTTTTCGTGTTTAGTTGATTGTCCTTCCCTCACACCTCTAATTATCACGTTTTCAAACGTACGGCGCAGAAGAAGTTCAACATACATACACACGCTTTGGTTTTTTCAGTAAAGTCACAGTTCTTGCAGTCACGAAAGCTCCAAATCATTCATACACACATTCTTGTCCACGTCCCCTGCTAGTCTCATTTAATTTGGATGAGGTCCTAATACAATAATACCTCGATTCACATCTCCCCCTTTTGCATCGTTTCGCCAAGACTTCATCACTTTATGAATACCGCTCCCCGATTTGCGTCACCTCAATCCCATACTTGCGTCGACAGCATCGTTCATCCTTTCTCATTATCCGTCGTCTCTCAGCCTTCGCCTCCACCACCGTACCCTGTAGACCGCTTCATCAGCCACTTCGTTGTACTATCATTTGTGATGGCCAGGTTGTTTCTGAAAGAGCCATATTAACAGTGGACCTTACCTGGCAAAAAAAATAGTTTAGTTTTAGTTTAATATCGAGGCAAATGCGACATTTAGTGGTGTCGAGTGGAAATGTACTGAAACTCAAGTAAAAAAAACCCAAAACCCCATAAATATTTGGAGAGGCTTCAATGCCTCCCGTATTTTGACAGGAAATAGACGCGGTGCTTTGCTTTTGGCGTTTGCCAACGCTACACTGGAGCTATTGAGGCTCGGTCTTGTCTTGGCTGGGTCAAAGCCAAGCCAGCCCCTGGTTGCTGCCTTTAAAAGCTGGGGCTCAAACTCCAGGCTCGTCACTCCGAAGTGAAGCTTCATCAGCCTCAACTCAAGCCCTTCTTTCTTGTCGTCGACAGCGAAAGCAGAAAACCCCGAAAGCAAAATGGCCGCCGCTATTCAAGCTCTCCTCGTCCTCGCCCTCCTTCACCTCGCCACTGCGACGCGTAAGTTGGATGGAATCTCTGTGTGAGTGTGAGTCTGTGTCTTTGTGTGTCTATCTGTGGATCTCTGTGTGAGCCTGTGTTTATGGATATCTGTGTGTGAATCTATCTTTGACTGTATGTGTCTATGGATGTTTGAGTGTGAGTCTGTGTCTTTGATCTTTCACTTTGTGCGAGTCTGAGTATGAGTATCCTTGACTTTGTCTTTGTGTCTATGCATGTCTGTGAGTGTTTTTGTGTGTCTATCTGTGGATCTCTGTGAGTGCGAGACTGCGTCTGACTTTGAGTGTCTATGGATGACTCTGTGCGAGTCTGTGTGGTGGTGAGGATTTTTATCCAGGTTCTATAATTTTCCCCTCCACATTCAGAAACATGTGTTTAGAGTGTTTGGCTGCTGCTATACATTTTCACATCAGCCACTTTGTTAAGCTATCATTCGTGACCAGGTCGCTTCTGAAAAAAAGCTACATAGCTCAATCGACCTTACCTGGTAAAATAAAAAAAATATTAAGTCAGTGCATCTATTTGTGTGTCCGTGTGCACGCGTCTATGGCTGTCTTTATATTTTTGATTTCTGTGGTGCTGGTCATTCACCCGCTTGTGTGCCGTTACTTGCCTAAATAATTGCTACTCGTGAACGACACTTGCCCCACCAGTTTGTTAAGGCTATAGGGGGAATCCTTATGGGAGCATTGTGGTGTAGTGTTTAGCGCACTGTGCTATACACCAGTGACCTGAGTTCGATTCCCGCTCACAACTAATAACGGTGGAGAATATTTGAACTGGTCCTGGGCCTTTCTTTGACTCAGCATTAAATATAATTGTAGGGGTCAGTGTATAAACATCACCAGTGGGGAGACAAAGGCGGCTGGCCGTTGTGCATTCTAACAGCACTTGCCCCAACATGCTATGTAGGCAATGAAGGGGCTTGTTTTTGTCTCTGTGTCTATTTGTGTTGCGTGCGTGTCTCTGCCTTGCCACAGCTGTCATTGGCAAGCAGAGTGTGAGCACTGTATCTACGGGATATCTGGGCCACCCTGTGGGTGAGTGTGGTTCATTACAACTCACCACCACTACACTCACTAACTGAATCACAATGCTAAACGGTCTAAACAGTGCTAGTGCATTGGAAAAATGTGAATGAATGGAGTGCCCAATTAGTGCGGTTATGATGGCTCGAACCTTCGATTAACACGGTTGGCTCTGTAAGGTGCGAAAGATGTTCAACATAGTGACAGAGTCATATCGTATTTTATATTTCTCTAAGGCGATTTTAGTTAACGTCTAAAATTTAAATAGACATGTGGATGACGGGGCATGATGAGAAATGCCAAATAAGTGACCTCCAATTAAATAAATAAAAATCTGTAACTTGCAAAAAAAATCGCGACATGTTAAAAACACACACACACAACCCATATAAAGGAGGGACCATTCAAAGAAATGAAAGCATAGGCCAGCAGGCAGCATAGTTCAGCAGTCGGCAGAATCTTAATTCTTTAAATGTGGCCACAGGCCAACACGCACACTCATATTCTCACGCGTACATAGTCGCTCACATCCTAATACTCACTCACATTTTCATGCACCCACTCACACATGCTCACAAACACTCACACATTCTTACATGCACATAAACTCTCATTTGTGTACGCATTTGAACGTGTTTTTTTTACAATGTGTCTCCCTACCTCCCGATGTCTCATCGTTAACCCGTGGACAACTTATAGTGGGTAAAGCGTTGGCCCATTTTACTCACATCAGTCTCACGAATAACCCTGTTCTATATACATCTATATGCAACGCATGATAGAGCCTGAACCCACATTCTCCATTCAATACCCTCTCGCTATTATAGGAGGCCTGGGCTATGGAGGCCTGGGCTATGGAGGCCTAGGCTATGGAGGCCTGGGCTATGGAGGTCTGGGCTATGGAGGCCTGGGCTATGGAGGTCTGGGCTATGGTGGTCTGGGCTATGGTGGTCTCGGCTATCACGGAGCGGCCCTTGGAGGTGCCTACACGCACCATGCTTGTAACAGATCCATACACTATGCCACACACTCGACCACCCGTACAAAACAAGTCATGGTGAAATTAGCATTGGAAATTCCACACTCCCATGGCAAGGGGAGAGTTGATCCACACGACAAACCACTGTTGATCTTCCCTACTAAGTGTACTTGTTTTAGCCATCAACCAAGATTTTAACTCTCAACTTCATGATTGCGAGCTGCTCAGCTCTATGGCGGAGCCACCTGGTCAGTTAGGCTCAGCTGCTCTCTAAACGAACATCAGCACCCGCCCTCTTCGGACAGCCACGCCCACTCGACTCATCTGGACTGTGCCAGTCAAAGCAGAGCGGTTGGTAGGCCCACTAAGATATGCAGCTATTTATCAGAAGCGACCTGGCCACAAACGATAGCCCAACGAAATGTCTTATCACGTGGAAAATTAAATCAGGCAAACACTCTGAACGCATGTTTTTCAATGTGGAGGTGAAATACAACCCCCACGTGACCACCACGGGAGAGAACACACAAACTCCAAATACAGAACATGCATCGTCTGGGTCGGAATCGAACCCATGACCTCTTCTATACCAGGCGAGGTTGTTAACATCTCAACCACCGTTTCACATCAATCCCTCGTCAACCTTACATCGAATCTCCTCCCCCCGCCCATTAAACACAGAACTGTCTTTCCCTGGCAGCTGAGCTCGTTCACCCTTATGGTGGGCTCGGATACCATGCACCCCCTATCACCGCGGTGGGTATGCTGCATGTGCATGCCCTTGCATGTGCCCCCCACCCCTACCTAATTGTTTGAATTGAATCTTAAAATCCCCTCCCCTACTAACACCATCACCACGACATCCAAAGATGAACGTGAGTCACGAGCAAAATTGGTTTGCCATGATTGCAGTCAACATTGAATCTATTACGGTAGAAGGGAGTGGAAAAATGTATGTATAGGAATAAGGATACATCCTATTCTGAAGAATAGGTTTTCCCATTTTTTCTGGCAACAAAACAGGTGTTAAAATGTTAAAACACCAAACTTAAACCTTTTGCAAAGAATTATATCTGCATTAACCACATGTTCTTTTGGTGAAAATACAAACAAAAAACATGCTCTGAAAATATATGATGCATTGTCTTTGAAACTGATTGGTCCACACCAGAGAAAGCTTTCTTTTAGAGCTTAGTCTCAAACAGTGTTAGACCAGAGGACGCCAAATCATATTCTTATTCTCATCATGGATGAAGGTGCAGCAATACAACTGCCACCGGTGGCAGGTGCCTCAATGAGAGGTGAGCTCTACAGGATATTTGATTTATCCGGTTTAATTTTCAATGCCGGCACGTAGGAGTTCACGGAGGTGGGAGTCACTTCCCACAGTTCCCCTCCACCGCACGCAATCTGGCGATCGGCAAAAACTGTGCCGAGCCTATTTAATATTTCCGGGTGAAGAGATGCAGAACTGCATTTCCTCAATGAAATCATATCTCAGAAGTTAAGCAGATCTTGAGCCTGGATAGATCTTTGATTGGGCGAAAAACCGCCAAGCATGGACCGGGTGTCAAGGGCTGTTATAATTGGTTCTGTAAAGTTATTGCCACGTTAATTCAGTGGCGACCGGTTCTATTTGTGCGGAATATTTTCGCTTCGAAATGCAAAGGCTCAAACGTTCGGGAATGTCGTGTCGGTGGTGTATGGGGATTTAAACAGAATAGTCAAATCTTTAACGATCATCATCGATATCATTAATTTCAACAACCACTGTTGTTGTTTTATAATGAAACCTAACCGGTAGTTTGTCCGAGGTTAAAGCAACAGCAACCGATGACAAGACGGTAGTTGGACCATGAGTATTTTGTGGAATAAAAGTGACGACGTTTCGATCACAACACAAGCAATGACGATCGCTTGTGTTGTGATCGAAAACTCGTAATTTTAATTTAATTAACTTTTCGTTTTTATATTTTTTCATATCTACGTGACTTTACCGAAATAACCAAGAATATGAATTCCTGCAGTTTTAAGTCAAACCACAAAACACGTACCTAGCCAACTGTGCTAATCGGAGGTGTGGAGGAAGGACAACTAAATACGAGAAGTAGTTCGCAAGAAATCAGTTTTCAATCTAGATGATGTAAAATTACCACAGCTCCAGTGGCTTCCTAATATCGGAAGAGCGTTGCAGATGGCCGCAGAAGCCATCTGAAAGGGCCGCGCGATGATGCGGTGACGGTCTTTGTTCGATGGCCAGCCAAAAGCCGCTGCGAGCGTGTGTATGTTAGAACAACTATCACACCCGTTCGTTGCAAACCGTGCTAATTCGAAACGTGCTGGGTGAGGTTTAATGTTTAACCACCATTTAACCCTCCCTCCTGTGTGTGTTGTTTGCAGCCCTCGGCGGACTCGGCTACCCCCTCGGCATTGGCGCCGGTGTGGTGGCTCCTCACGCGGTGAAAGGCAAAATCGGTGAGGGTTTCTCTTTCCCGCCGGCAAATTCCCGGCGCATAAATGTTCCTTCGTTTATACAGCTCAGCTACGGAGTGTTGTTTAATGCGTGTATTAAGGACTGTGCTCGTTGACTGTTGGATGCGTCATTTACTCTCAAAAAAGTCTGCTGTGGTCAATATTATATTGTAACAGGCACGTGAATCTCCGTTAACCTTTGTACTGCGATATGTGCTGTGTATGCAGCTGCCCCGTTGGCGCCTTTTGTTGGTGCCATCTAGGTCGTCACCGGTAAGTGAAGGTCGCAGAGACACCAGAGGCTCACGCAGAGACCCGTACACTAAGACAGAGACTCATACACCTACCGAGACACCCTAAACACTTATCCAGAGACCCATAACTGTTCCCAGACAACCATACACTTACAGAAACTCAAAGACTTATGCAGAGATCCTCAAACTTGACAAAATAATAGCCAAAACCTCCCGAACCGAGTATAACCTTCCCAAATAGAGTATTGAAGCTCCTGGATGGATTGGTGGCAAAGCGATTAAAAGTGTAGAGATGCACATTTCTCGACACAGTGGAGGGACACGTGGATTAGAGATCACATGAAGGTTATTGTCCCCCCCAACGACAACAATAGGGGGTAACGCTCACAATGACCAGAGCAACCAGATGGATGATAAAATGTGTCAAGTTAACACAGTGATGAGCACATCTGCAAGTCATCTCAGTCAGTGCATAGCAGCTCGGTTTGTAACCATGACCTGCTAGCATCAAGTGCCTCCCAAACATCACCTGACCCCGTCAACGTGCACCTAGCCTAGCAAAAGCACCATTGTGACCATCACTTTAGTGGTGATTCGACCGGGGCTGTTGTTGCTGTTGTTGCTGTTGTCTAAATGTGTCGTGTATGTGTTTGTATGTCTGTGTACAGTGACAGAATTGCTAGGCGATCGTTGACTTGCCGCACCAGGTAACTATTCCATGTAATTGTTCCATTATTCTTGGCACCAATTGGCCCATGCCCGCATTTGCGGCATTAAGTTCGTGCTGCCTTCTGCACTTATTTGACGCGATGCATTAATTTCCTTAGATCATCTGGAAAGTTCGTGGTTCACGAATTCCTCCTCTGTATGTGGAGTTTTATTCCCCAGGCCCCATCCCTTTATCATTATGCCTCACCCATCCCCCCAGACAAGGCATGGCTTGTTCTTTTAAAAGGAAGTGGCAATTAGTTTTCACCCCACGTGGGAACTAGCAAACTCTGGGCTAAACCCGAGTCGATTTCAGTGAGAAATTGTGAGAGTGTATGATCGGGGTTGTGGAAGGAGGGGAGGGGACACGTATTATGTATATGTTGAACTTCTTTGGCGCCGTACGTAGCCAACCGCGCTCATCGGAAGTGCGGAAGGACAACCAACTGAACACAAAAAGTTGTTCTAAAGAAATGCATTATAAATCTAGATGATTTAAAAGTTTATAGCTCCAGTGGTGAAGGGTTCTTAAAATATTCTTAGAGATACAGGTTTGGTCCGATCTTTATGTGGGCCTAACCCACAGATTGATTTATAATGCTGGCTATGAAGGTAGACTACGTTTGTTGAGTGCAATTTAATGATCTGGGATGCGTGCGCGTCTGTGCCCAGCCCTGCGTCCCATCTGCAGTCACTTCAAACAGAAGTGGTGCCTGTGGAAGTGACTCAAGACTCCGGTGAAGAAGTGACTTGAGGAAGGTTATGGACAGCCTCGCCAACCACCCACCAAAGGGAGCATAGGTTCACCACCTACTCCCCTCCCATACCTGCCCATTCATACCGACTGACCCACCCATCCTACCCAAGCCCTTGACTCTCACACGAATTCTCATCGGTGCAATACTATCATTTCGCCGTTCGTTAAGTTCCTCACCCCCTACTCCTATGCCAATTTCCTGCAAATTACGCCATTCGGACCCTTGAGTGCGTGCGTGAGTGAGTGTGTCATCGTGTGACAGAGTGAGTGTCGTGATGCAAGTGGGTGGGCGGGTTTGCCGGCGTCTGTCCATAATGTTTTTCTGAACTTCTCGGCATTAACACAAATGACGATGAATGAAAACGACCTGGAAAACAAAATCTACCACGAATAGAAAAAAATATATATATATTCTTTTTTTAAAACGAACCCTGACATTAATCGTAAAAAAAAAATATCTGGTGGCGAGGGAAGCACGCACACGGATTCCGATTCTGAAATTTGGGGGAGTAAATACATTTGGTGGCTGAAATTAGTCTGTGATGAAAGCTGTTAAAGAAAATATATTAACATTTTAATCATAATGGGACTTAGGAATCGACTCTTCGACTGGACAGAAACCAAAAATAAATCAGCTGGATTGGGATGGTGGGTGCAATGCCAATGGGAGTTTGATTCACAGATGAATATATATACACGAATGATATCTGGGTTCCAAACGCCCCCTCCCCCATCTCTATGTGTGCCCCCCTCCCCCTGCACTGAGTATACACCTATCGTTACTTAGCTCTTGTCAGCTCCAGAGTTTTGTTTTAACCGGTCGTGAAGTGAGGACACTTCCAAATCCTCCTCCAAGAATTCGAGATCATTGTGGGTCAAATATCTGGTTGACTTTGGCCCCAAAACGCTTAATAGTGGTCGGTCGAAAATTTTCGACACCGGATTATGTGTGTCTGCTCACGCCAAGTGTCATTAACAGCTGTCGTGGTTTTGTCATTCACGATTATGATTTCATTGGCCGGGAATTCAGTTGCACTGTGGATAACGGATGTAAAGTTACGAGTGGCTTAACGATTGAATTACTCGGCCGATGAGATAGGACAGGTGTCTGTTGGATAGTATGATGAAGGTTGTTAAGTTCTGAATTGATCCGACGCGACTTGGGTGGGTATGTTCTGTGAAACGTCCTTCTTGTGTTCCGGATTAAAATAAAAATTTGTACTCACTGCCCTTACGCGTGCCATTGCGTCATAAACCAACTACCGTGTATGTGCATGCAAACGGGTGCGTGAAGTACATTGTTACACACCAACTCTCACATGACCCAATCGTTAACCAAAGTATGGAAATCGTACACAGTAGTAAACAGTTTACCTTCTAGTCCATTCACGTATAAAAGAGATTAACCTGCCATACACCTGGTCACCCAGACTCTTCAGTGCAGTTAAACTGTTACGGCTTGAATTAAAGATACAGCTTGCACAGATTCAGCATAGCCACACAGCACATTAGCTTCACAAGAATTATTTGAAAGGGAAAAACCAGAGGAATTAGAGAACAATCCACGCAAGCACGGGCAGAACATGCAAACTTCAAATATACAGTCCTTAAGAGTCGGGGTCGAACCCACATCCTCCTGTATACCAGGCAAGGTAGTAAACATACTGACATCATGGCGATATGCTGGGAGACCAGCGCTGAGGCTTCACGCCTGCAGTCTCTAACTTTAGGTAATATGCTGATCCGCCATTATTGGACTTACGTGAAAAAGAGCTTCATAGCTGATCCATTCCTCTCGTCTAAATAAAGGTTCTGATTCTATTGGTATTTGAAATGTATTGCTACAGGATACTGCGTCTGAACTGGAGCCATAGAGTAACCAATGTCGAAGTAAGAAAAGGGTCGCGCATAAAAGAAGACGAATTGATGATGCAGGCAGTAATGAGAAGGAAACTTGCACTATCCGGACACACATGAGGATGGACAAAAGGAACATGTAAATTATGTTAAGCAAAATTGAAGGAACCAGAAAGAGGAAGACACCCACTACGGGACCTCTGCCCATGGATCATGATTCTTCTATCGTATATTCTTTGGGTCTTTCGTTAAAGTCACGGAGATAGGTTCTAATTAAATGAAACAAAAAAATATTTTATTTTTTATCAATTTGAACCTATCTACGTGAATTTTTTTCTCTCCGCCTGATGACGACCACTTGTGTTGAGATGGAAACGTCGTAGTTTTATTTTATTTCTATTAATTTTAACCTATCTACGTGACTTTACCGAAAGATGCAAATAATATGAATTTCTGCAGTTACGAAAGCTTTAAGTCAATATGCTCTTTCGTACACCATGGGAGGCGTGGGGGAGATTAGAAGCAACAGTTTGTACAGATGACGTCTTAGTTGAATATCAAGGTTTTTTAATTATTCCATGGCAGCAGTAACTGCTGTACGGATTGCAGCGATACCGCCAGGGTGTGGAGTGGAAGGTGCAACTCTTCGGCTATGGGTTTGACGGTTTGGTGCTTCACCACGGTCGCAGTTTGGCGATTCTTTGACATTTTCTATTCATGGAACGACGTGTACGCCGAGCGTCTCCCGTGCTTGCTTCCGAGCGCGGTTCAGTGTGGATCCAGAGCTGTCGTCAAAGACAAAGGATCCCGATTACTTCCACTTTTGGGTGGTCGATAATTTTTTTGTTTGCTACGGTCATAGATGCCCCCACCATTCGGACCAATAGATTGTGACGATGAGACACTGCCCTATGTACGTGTGTATGTTGAACTTCTTTCAGACGGTAGGTAGCCAACCATACAAATCGCAGGATGCTGGGAAGAACAAGAAACCAAATACAAAATCAGTTTAAAAGAAATGTTTTTTTCTACGAGTTTTCCTGTGTTCTCTGCTGCCCAAAGCCATCATGCTAAACCACACAATGGAAAGATGTCGGCGTGGGGTAGAAATCAACTTATTTTAAAAAGTGTTTTGAAAACAATGGTTTTATTCAACGGTTCGATTAACTAACGGTCGAGAAGTACGTCAATGGCGCCTGAGACACGTGGCGCCTGTTTTTGTGCGAACCGATTCCATAGTTTAGGGACCGCGGCGTTTTTTACATACACAAATATATAAATAATAAGGCGTTCATGCAAAATGTCAATTGCTAACACTTTATTCAAAAGTATTCTCCTGAGTCACTTTGGTATCTAAAACATTACACATTTTTACATTATCAAGTAAGACCGACTGAGCAACCTGGCTATCACAGATCACAGCTCAAGGAAATTACTCATCACGCGGCAAAAATACTTTAAATGCATGTTTCTACAAACTCAAGAGACCCAGAGACCCAGGAGATCAAGATTCATATATAACCAGAGACCCACAGAAATCCAGAGACCTGTGAACACCAAATGAGACCCATGCTCTTCGAGACTCATACTAAAATGAATCTATTTTTAATTTCTATCAGGCAAGGCCATCCCACTGGGAGATGAAGCTCTTTTTCAGAAACGACCTGGCCACAATATAATCGTTCAACGAAGTGCCTTGTCACGTGGAAATGTATAGCAGCCAAATACTCTTAAACACACGCCGATTATGAATATGGAGGGATATACCGGACAGGTAAACAAAATCCACGCGACCACATGGAGAGACTTTTAGAAACAAATGATAGGCTAATGAAGTGGCTTATGTGGAAATTAGAGCAGTAGCTAAATACTCTAAACCAGTTTTTGATTCTACATCTGGAGGAACCAGAAAAAAATCCGCACGACCACGGGGAGAACTTGCAACTCCAAATACGCAGCATGCCTAAGGGTCGATCGGTATCGAAGCCACGATCTTCTGTATACCAGGCAAAGTAGTTAACATCTCATAGCCAACGTGGCGTTCTGGAACGGTGGCCAAGAGACATAAGCAGACACGCCACAAACACTACCACTGTTCATTCCCCCAGTCGCTCCCACTGATCCAGCACTGAATGCATGTAAACACGTATATCGCAGACATTGTATATTGGTTTAGCCTAGATTTACTCTTCAAAAACGCTAAATTTTACGTTAATAAAACATTTACTTGTAAAATATTTTACACATCTGTTGAGACAAATAATAGTGTTCTGATAACGAATTCATAAAATTACCTTTTTCTAATCTGAATCAACAATGAAAGTATTCTGTACCCATCAACGCATTAATCTGAATTTCAAGTCCGAGGATACAGGGCGGCCATTCTGCGCATTTTAAAAATGAAAACTGATAAAATAAAAAACATTTAACAACCCGAATAATGGCCTCTGTTTTTTGTTTGTTCACAAACCATAATGTATTAATCACCTTCCGATTACTGTATACGCCTTAATTCACCTCCGATTGACCAAAAACAGCGAAGTTATTGATGCTTGTGAACGTAATTCAACAAAGGCGGCCATTGAGGGGGATCTCGGATGCCATTTTATTTAGATACACTTTGGGGGCCAAAAAACACGGCCCGGCCAATTACACAAAAATAAACACCGAAAGTTCAGATCTCGTCCCTGCAAGTTGCCAAGAGACACCACATCAGCCCAAACGCCACGCAACATCACGCTGCTCAATCCTCCCATAGACTGAATCAAGCAAAGAGGTGCTTTGTGGATGGACAGTATGTTGAAATTATTTTGCAGTGTATGTAGTCAACCATTTTGAGACCGCTGCTGCCAAAAATCGCCAGAGCTGCACATTCAAATGCCCAGAATCGACTATGAGCACATATATTCATCATTCATTATGCCTTCCAAGCCTCCCTTGCATCACAGGGGGAAAGGGTGAAATCTGATTAATGCCGGAAACAAGAACGACCCAACAGATGTCACTACTCAATAAAATCAACAGTCAGCATTGCTTTTTATTGAGATATTCTAATTTGACAATATTAATGAGTGTCAATGAGTGTCAATGATCAGTTTAACACGTAGGCTTTCGCGAATGGATCCATTCTGGCGAATTGCCCAATGATGCTGGATGCAATTACCAGCGAAACGTCGTACTAAAATTGTAAATGTTGTGGTTTCACGTTTCAACACACCGGTGGGCTAAAGCAGTGAACTATTTGTCTTTTGTCAACGTGACACTTTTTTTTACTGATTGGCCGTGTCGGGTGGTGGAGGGTTACGACACATTTATAAATAACGCGATCTAAACCCAAAAATCGTTGATTATGAGTGTCAATGATGTCAGTAATTTTGGACGGGTCGCTGCAGCCAAACCGCTTGAGCACGAATCCGTGCAGGTGCCTGTCTGGGCGTGGCCTATACACGTGCACGTGACTCAGGAGCCAATCCCCGAGTCGCCGTTTTGCGTCACGTGACGGAGCGGGCGACCGACCCTGTCAATTACACACCGAGAACGAGAACGCATCGGCAGCGAGATGCAGGGCAAGACGAATACTACTGGGCACCGATGGACTGAAATAAAAACCCCAGCTTTGTTCGGTTTAACATTCAGGCCAAATAATAAAGTCTGTTTTGGGGGTCAGATCCCTTGAATATGAATGTCTCATTCAGACTCTGCCTTCTCGACAGACCTGTTCTCCACCTGAAGTGACCGAAACGTCGTGAGAATTAAATGTTTTATTTTTATTATTTTCCTTCTACGTGACTTTACCGAAAGAACCAAGAAGAAATATGAATGTCTCGTTAACCCACCACCAGCCGACAGAATACGTTAACGGGTTTGTCACGCAAACGAAACGTATTAATTAAGTTACCTCGGCACTCGCTGGTGTTGTAAATGTTGTGGATTCAGAGAAAATAGGACTGCGTGTCTTCGTCGTGTGAATATACTTTGCGTGTGCGCATTTGGAAATATATGACAGTACTGTATATATGCGTTGGTGTGTCCATGTGTATGTTTTAATTAGTGATGTGCACTATAAAAACGTTGCCACTGGTGGAGACAAAGGCGGTCGGAAGTGTTGGCCAAAAACTCCCTCGTGTACGATGTGGGCCGACATAAGTGCTCGCTAACAGCACTTGCCCCAACAATCTGTTAAGGCTATACGGTGGAGCTTTGTCTAATTAATGTACAAAGCTCATGCGACTATTTATTTGCTTGTATGTCTGTGCATGCTCTGTCTGTGCATATCAGAATTCATCTTAATCAGTGTATGTATGTGGCAAGCTGTTAACTACCTCGCCTTGTACACAAACTCCCTCGTGTACGGTGCGGGCCGAAAAAAGTGCTCGCTAACAGCACTTGCCCCAACAGTATGTTAAGGCTATACGGGGGAGCTTTGTCTTATTAATCTACGAAGCTCAGGCTGATATATATGTGCATGTATATATGTCTGTGCATGCTCTATGTGTCCGTGTGTATGTCAGAATTCATCTGAATCTGTGTATGCATGTGGCAAGATGTTAACTACCTCGCCAGTTACACAGGAAATCGTCCGTTCGATCTCGACCCTGATGCCTGTATATTTGGAGTTTGCATGTTCTTCCCGTGGTCGTGTGGATTTTTATCCGGGTCCTCTAGTTTTTCCCTCCGCATTAAGAAAAATGCGTTTAGAGTGGCTGCTGCTACAGTTTTACACGTGTTAAGCCACTTCATTAGCCAATCATTTGTGGGCAGGTCACTTCTGAAAAAGTGCTACCTCGCTCAGTGCGTCTTACCTGGAAAAATAAAACTTTTTTTTAATATGTGAAAATAAACATAAGCTTATAAAAGTATGTGTACATATACACAGAATGTGTGTTTATGCGTGATGAACGGTGGCCAGGAAAAACAGGTTGTGCGTGGTCGCAGTTATAGAAGGCCAAGTCAGGTTGTGAGTTGAATGGTTAAAAGCAAACCCACCCCCCCCCTAAAAACTAGTGCAAAACTAATATTAAGATCAATGAAATGAAATAGATTACTATATAAAAGGGTGAAAAAGATACGAAATAATAGCAGCCGGCAACAGAGGCATGCTTGATTCTGCAGCCGTCTGGAACACTATTCCGATACTAGGAAAGCACTGGGAGCTGTGCGCTCTTAAATCTCGATTGAAAACCAATTTCTAGAGAACTGCTTTTCGTGTTTAGTTGATTGTCCTTCTCTCGCACCTCTAATTAGCACGTTTTCAAACGTACGGTGCAGAAGAAATTCAACATACATACACACGCTTTGGTTTTTTCAGTAAAGTCACAGTTCCTGCAGTCACGAAAGCTCCAAATCATTCATACACACATTCTTGTCCACGTCCCCTGCTGGTCTCATTTAATTTGGATGAGTTCCTAAAACAATAATACCTCGATTCACATCTCCCCCTTTTGCATCGTTTCGCCAAGACTTCATCACTTTATGAATACCGCTCCCCGATTTGCGTCACCTCAATCCCATACTTGCGTCGACAGCATCGTTCATCCTTTCTCATTATCCGTCGTCTCTCAGCCTTCGCCTCCACCACCTTACCCTGTAGACCGCTTCATCAGCCAATTCGTTGTACTATCATTTGTGATGGCCAGGTTGTTTCTGAAAGAGCCATATTAACAGTGGACCTTACCTGGTAAAAACAAATAGTTTAGTTTTAGTTTAATATCGAGGCAAATGCGACATTTAGTGGTGTCGAGTGGAAATGTACTGAAACTCAAGTAAAAAAAACCCAAAAACCCATAAATATTTGGAGAGGCTTCAATGCCTCCCGTATTTTGACAGGAAATAGACGTGGTGCTTTGCTTTTGGCGTTTGTCAACGCTACACTGGAGCTATTGAGGCTAGGTCTTGTCTTGGCTGGGTCAAAGCCAAGCCAGCCCCTGGTTGCTGCCTTTAAAAGCTGGGGCTCAAACTCCAGGCTCGTCACTCCGAAGTGAAGCTTCATCAGCCTCAACTCAAGCCCTTCTTTCTTGTCGTCGACAGCGAAAGCAGAAAACCCCGAAAGCAAAATGGCCGCCGCTATTCAAGCTCTCCTCGTCCTCGCCCTCCTTCACCTCGCCACTGCGACGCGTAAGTTGGATGGAATATCTGTGTGAGTGTAAGTCTGTGTCTTTGTGTGTCTATCTGTGGATCTCTGTGTGAGCCTGTGTCTATGGATATGTGTGTGAATATATCTTTGACTGTATGTGTCTATGGATGTGTGAGTCTGTGTCTTTGATCTTTCACTTTGTGCGAGTCTGAGTATGTGAGTATCCTTGACTTTGTCTTTGTGTCTATGCATGTCTGTGAGTGTTTTTGTGTCTCTCTGTGGATCTCTGTGAGTGCGAGACTGCGTCTGACTTTGCGTGTCTATGGATGTATCTGTGCGAGTCTGTGTGGTGGTGAGGATTTTTATCCAGGTTCTCTAATTTTCCCCTCCACATTCAGAAACATGTGTTTAGAGTGTTTGGCTGCTGCTATACATTTTCACATCAGCCACTTTGTTAAGCTATCATTCGTGACCAGGTCGCTTCTGAAAAAAAGCTACATAGCTCAATCGACCTTACCTGGTAAAATAATACAATATTAAGTCAGTGCATCTATTTGTGTGTCCGTGTGCACGCGTCTATGGCTGTCTTTATCTTTTTGATTTCTGTGGTGCTGGTCATTCACCCGCTTGTGTGCCGTTACTTGCCTAAATAATTGCTACTCGTGAACGACGCTTGCCCCAACAGTTTGTTAAGGCTATAGGGGGAATCCTTGTGGGAGCGTTGTGGTGTAGTATTTAGCGCACTGTGCTATACACCAGTGACCTGAGTTCGATTCCCGCTCACAACTAATAACGGTAGAGAATATTTGAACTGGTCCTGGGCCTTTCTTTAACTCAGCATTAAAAATAATTGTAGGGGTCAGTGTATAAACATCACCAGTGGGGAGACAAAGGCGGCTGGCCGTTATGCCTTCTAACAGCACTTGCCCTAACATGCTATGCAGGCTATGAAGGGGATTGTTTTTGTCTCTGTGTCTATTTGTGTTGCGTGCGTGTCTCTGCCTTGCCACAGCTGTCGTTGGCAAGCAGACTGTGAGCACTTTATCTACGGGATTCCTGGGCCACCCTGTGGGTGAGTGAAGTTCATTACAACTCAGCGAAACTACACTCAATGAATCACAATGCTAAACGGTCTAAACAGTGATGTTGCCAGTGCATTGGAAAAATGTGAATGAATGGAGTGCCCAATTAGTGCGGTTATGATGGCTCTAACCTTCGATTAACACGGTTGGCGATGTAGGGTGCGAAAGATGTTCAACATAGTGACAGAGTCATATCGTATATTATATTGCTCTAAGGCGATTTTAGTTAACGTGTTGCATGGTCTAAAATCTAAATAGACAAGTGGGCGACGGGGCATGATGAAAAAGCCCAAATAAGTGACCTCCAATTAAAAAAAAAAATCTGTAACTTGCAAAAAAATGGCGACATGTTAAAAACACACAAACAACCCATATAAAGGAGGAACCCTTCAAATAAATGAAAGCATAGGCCAGCAGGCAGCATAGTTCAGCAGGCGGCAGCATCTTAATGTTTCAAATGTGGTCACAGGCCAACACGCACACTCATATTGTCACGCATACATAGTCGCTCACATCCTAACACTCACTCACATTTTCATGCACCCACTCACACATGCTCACAAACACTCACACATTCTTACATGCACTTAAACACTCATTTGTGTACGCATATAAACGTGTTTTTTTTACAATGTGTCTCCATACCTCCCGATGTCTCATCGTTAACCCGTGGACAACTTATAGTGGGCAAGTCGTTGGCCCATCTCACTCACATCAGTCTCACGAATAACCCTGTTCTATATACTTCTATATGCAACGCATGATAGACATAATCAACGTTTTTGGGTTTAGATCGCGTTATTTATAAATGTGTCGTAACCCTCCACCACCCGACACGGCCAATCAGTAAAAATGTGTCACGTTGACAAAAGACAAATAGTTCACTGCTTTAGCCCACCGGTGTGTTGAAGCCACAACATTTACAATTTGAGTACGACGTTTCGCTGGTAATTGCATCCAGCATCATCGAGCAATTCGCCAGAATTGCCCGATGATGCTGGATGCAATTACCGGCCGTGTCGGGTGGTGGAGGGTTACGACACATTTATAAATAACGCGATCTAAACCCAAAAATGTTGATTATGAATAACATTGGTCGCGAAAGCCTACGTGTTAAACTAACGCATGATAGAGCCTGAACCCACATTCTCCATTCTATTCCCTCTCGCTATTACAGGAGGTCTGGGCTATGGAGGCCTGGGCTATGGAGGCCTAGGCTATGGAGGCCTGGGCTATGGAGGCCTGGGCTATGGAGGTCTGGGCTATGGTGGTCTGGGCTATGGTGGTCTGGGCTATGGTGGTCTCGGCTATCACGGAGCGGCCCTTGGAGGTGCCTACACGCACCATGCTTGTAACAGATCCATACACTATGCCACACACTCGACCACCCGTACAAAACAAGTCATGGTGAAATTAGCATTGGAAATTCCACACTCCCATGGCAAGGGGAGAGTTGATCCACACGACAAACCACTGTTGATCTTCCCTACTAAGTGTACTTGTTTTAGCCATCAACCAAGATTTTAACTCTCAACTTCATGATTGCGAGCTGCTCAGCTCTATGGCGGAGCCACCTGGTCAGTTAGGCTCAGCTGCTCTCTAAACGAACATCAGCACCCGCCCTCTTCGGACAGCCACGCCCACTCGACTCATCTGGACTGTGCCAGTCAAAGCAGAGCGGTTGGTAGGCCCACTAAGATATGCAGCTATTTATCAGAAGCGACCTGGCCACAAACGATAGCCCAACGAAATGTCTTATCACGTGGAAAATTAAATCAGGCAAACACTCTGAACGCATGTTTTTCAATATGGAGGTGAAATGCAACCCCCACGTGACCACCACGGGAGAGAACACACAAACTCCAAATACAGAACATGCATCGTCTGGGTCGGAATCGAACCCATGACCTCTTCTATACCAGGCGAGGTTGTTAACATCTCAACCACCATTTCACATCAATCCCTCGTCAACCTTACATCGAATCTCCTCCCCCCGCCCATTAAACACAGAACTGTCTTTCCCTGGCAGCTGAGCTCGTTCACCCTTATAGTGGGCTCGGATACCATGCACCCCCTATCACCGCGGTGGGTATGCTGCATGTGCATGCCCTTGCATGTGCCCCCCACCCCTACCTAATTGTTTGAATTGAATCTTAAAATCCCCTCCCCTACTAACACCATCACCACGACATCCAAAGATGAACGTGAGTCACGAGCAAAATTGGTTTGCCATGATTGCAGTCAACATTGAATCTATTACGGTAGAAGGGAGTGGAAAAATGTATGTATAGGAATAAGGATACATCCTATTCTGAAGAATAGGTTTTCCCATTTTTTCTGGCAACAAAACAGGTGTTAAAATGTTAAAACACCAAACTTAAACCTTTTGCAAAGAATTATATCTGCATTAACCACATGTTCTTTTGGTGAAAATACAAACAAAAAACATGCTCTGAAAATAGATGATGCATTGTCTTTGAAACTGATTGGTCCACACCAGAGAAAGCTTTCTTTTAGAGCTTAGTCTCAAACAGTGTTAGACCAGAGGACGCCAAATCATATTCTTATTCTCATCATGGATGAAGGTGCAGCAATACAACTGCCACCGGTGGCAGGTGCCTCAATGAGAGGTGAGCTCTACAGGATATTTGATTTATCCGGTTTAATTTTCAATGCCGGCACGTAGGAGTTCACGGAGGTGGGAGTCACTTCCCACAGTTCCCCTCCACCGCACGCAATCTGGCGATCGGCAAAAACTGTGCCGAGCCTATTTAATATTTCCGGGTGAAGAGATGCAGAACTGCATTTCCTCAATGAAATCATATCTCAGAAGTTAAGCAGATCTTGAGCCTGGATAGATCTTTGATTGGGCGAAAAACCGCCAAGCATGGACCGGGTGTCAAGGGCTGTTATAATTGGTTCTGTAAAGTTATTGCCACGTTAATTCAGTGGCGACCGGTTCTATTTGTGCGGAATATTTTCGCTTCGAAATGCAAAGGCTTAAACGTTCGGGAATGTCGTGTCGGTGGTGTATGGGGATTTAAACAGAATAGTAAAATCTTTAACGATCATCATCGATATCATTAATTTCAAAAACCACTATTGTTGTTTTATAATGAAACCTAACCGGTAATTTGTCCGAGGTTAAAGCAACAGCAACCGATGACAAGACGGTAGTTGGACCATGAGTATTTTGTGGAATAAAAGTGACGACGTTTCGATCACAACACAAGCAATGACGATCGCTTGTGTTGTGATCGAAAACTCGTAATTTTAATTTAATTAACTTTTCGTTTTTATATTTTTTCATATCTACGTGACTTTACCGAAATAACCAAGAATATGAATTCCTGCAGTTTTAAGTCAAACCACAAAACACGTACCTAGCCAACTGTGCTAATCGGAGGTGTGGAGGAAGGACAACTAAATACGAGAAGTAGTTCGCAAGAAATCAGTTTTCAATCTAGATGATGTAAAATTACCACAGCTCCAGTGGCTTCCTAATATCGGAAGAGCGTTGCAGATGGCCGCAGAAGCGCATCTGAAAGGGCCGCGCGATGATGCGGTGACGGTCTTTGTTCGATGGCCAGCCAAAAGCCGCTGCGAGCATGTGTATGTTAGAACAACTATCACACCCGTTCGTTGCAAACCGTGCTAATTCGAAACGTGCTGGGTGAGGTTTAATGTTTAACCACCATTTAACCCTCCCTCCTGTGTGTGTTGTTTGCAGCCCTCGGCGGACTCGGCTACCCCCTCGGCATTGGCGCCGGTGTGGTGGCTCCTCACGCGGTGAAAGGCAAAATCGGTGAGGGTTTCTCTTTCCCGCCGGCAAATTCCCGGCGCATAAATGTTCCTTCGTTTATACAGCTCAGCTACGGAGTGTTGTTTAATGCGTGTATTAAGGACTGTGCTCGTTGACTGTTGGATGCGTCATTTACTCTCAAAAAAGTCTGCTGTGGTCAATATTATATTGTAACAGGCACGTGAATCTCCGTTAACCTTTGTACTGCGATATGTGCTGTGTATGCAGCTGCCCCGTTGGCGCCTTTTGTTGGTGCCATCTAGGTCGTCACCGGTAAGTGAAGGTCGCAGAGACACCAGAGGCTCACGCAGAGACCCGTACACTAAGACAGAGACTCATACACCTACCGAGACACCCTAAACACTTATCCAGAGACCCATAACTGTTCCCAGACAACCATACACTTACAGAAACTCAAAGACTTATGCAGAGATCCTCAAACTTGACAAAATAATAGCCAAAACCTCCCGAACCGAGTATAACCTTCCCAAATAGAGTATTGAAGCTCCTGGGTGGATTGGTGGCAAAGCGATTAAAAGTGTAGAGATGCACATTTCTCGACACAGTGGAGGGACACGTGGATTAGAGATCACATGAAGGTTATTGTCCCCCCCAACGACAACAATAGGGGGTAACGCTCACAATGACCAGAGCAACCAGATGGATGATAAAATGTGTCAAGTTAACACAGTGATGAGCACATCTGCAAGTCATCTCAGTCAGTGCATAGCAGCTCGGTTTGTAACCATGACCTGCTAGCATCAAGTGCCTCCCAAACATCACCTGACCCCGTCAACGTGCACCTAGCCTAGCAAAAGCACCATTGTGACCATCACTTTAGTGGTGATTCGACCGGGGCTGTTGTTGCTGTTGTTGCTGTTGTCTAAATGTGTCGTGTATGTGTTTGTATGTCTGTGTACAGTGACAGAATTGCTAGGCGATCGTTGACTTGCCGCACCAGGTAACTATTCCATGTAATTGTTCCATTATTCTTGGCACCAATTGGCCCATGCCCGCATTTGCGGCATTAAGTTCGTGCTGCCTTCTGCACTTATTTGACGCGATGCATTAATTTCCTTAGATCATCTGGAAAGTTCGTGGTTCACGAATTCCTCCTCTGTATGTGGAGTTTTATTCCCCAGGCCCCATCCCTTTATCATTATGCCTCACCCATCCCCCCAGACAAGGCATGGCTTGTTCTTTTAAAAGGAAGTGGCAATTAGTTTTCACCCCACGTGGGAACTAGCAAACTCTGGGCTAAACCCGAGTCGATTTCAGTGAGAAATTGTGAGAGTGTATGATCGGGGTTGTGGAAGGAGGGGAGGGGACACGTATTATGTATATGTTGAACTTCTTTGGCGCCGTACGTAGCCAACCGCGCTCATCGGAAGTGCGGAAGGACAACCAACTGAACACAAAAAGTTGTTCTAAAGAAATGCGTTATAAATCTAGATGATTTAAAAGTTTATAGCTCCAGTGGTGAAGGGTTCTTAAAATATTCTTAGAGATACAGGTTTGGTCCGATCTTTATGTGGGCCTAACCCACAGATTGATGATTTATAATGCTGGCTATGAAGGTAGACTACGTTTGTTGAGTGCAATTTAATGATCTGGGATGCGTGCGCGTCTGTGCCCAGCCCTGCGTCCCATCTGCAGTCACTTCAAACAGAAGTGGTGCCTGTGGAAGTGACTCAAGACTCCGGTGAAGAAGTGACTTGAGGAAGGTTATGGACAGCCTCGCCAACCACCCACCAAAGGGAGCATAGGTTCACCACCTACTCCCCTCCCATACCTGCCCATTCATACCGACTGACCCACCCATCCTACCCAAGCCCTTGACTCTCACACGAATTCTCATCGGTGCAATACTATCATTTCGCCATTCGTTAAGTTCCTCACCCCCTACTCCTATGCCAATTTCCTGCAAATTACGCCATTCGGACCCTTGAGTGCGTGCGTGAGTGAGTGTGTCATCGTGTGACAGAGTGAGTGTCGTGATGCAAGTGGGTGGGCGGGTTTGCCGGCGTCTGTCCATAATGTTTTTCTGAACTTCTCGGCATTAACACAAATGACGATGAATGAAAACGACCTGGAAAACAAAATCTACCACGAATAGAAAAAAATATATATATTCTTTTTTTAAAACGAACCCTGACATTAATCGTAAAAAAAAAATATCTGGTGGCGAGGGAAGCACGCACACGGATTCCGATTCTGAAATTTGGGGGAGTAAATACATTTGGTGGCTGAAATTAGTCTGTGATGAAAGCTGTTAAACAAAATATATTAACATTTTAATCATAATGGGACTTAGGAATCGACTCTTCGACTGGACAGAAACCAAAAATAAATCAGCTGGATTGGGATGGTGGGTGCAATGCCAATGGGAGTTTGATTCACAGATGAATATATATACACGAATGATATCTGGGTTCCAAACGCCCCCTCCCCCATCTCTGTGTGTGCCCCCCTCCCCCTGCACTGAGTATACACCTATCGTTACTTAGCTCTTGTCAGCTCCAGAGTTTTGTTTTAACCGGTCGTGAAGTGAGGACACTTCCAAATCCTCCTCCAAGAATTCGAGATCATTGTGGGTCAAATATCTGGTTGACTTTGGCCCCAAAACGTTTAATAGTGGTCGGTCGAAAATTTTCGACACCGGATTATGTGTGTCTGCTCACGCCAAGTGTCATTAACAGCTGTCGTGGTTTTGTCATTCACGATTATGATTTCATTGGCCGGGAATTCAGTTGCACTGTGGATAACGGATGTAAAGTTACGAGTGGCTTAACGATTGAATTACTCGGCCGATGAGATAGGACAGGTGTCTGTTGGATAGTATGATGAAGGTTGTTAAGTTCTGAATTGATCCGACGCGACTTGGGTGGGTATGTTCTGTGAAACGTCCTTCTTGTGTTCCGGATTAAAATAAAAATCTGTACTCACTGCCCTTACGCGTGCCATTGCGTCATAAACCAACTACCGTGTATGTGCATGCAAACGGGTGCGTGAAGTACATTGTTACACACCAACTCTCACATGACCCAATCGTTAACCAAAGTATGGAAATCGTACACAGTAGTAAACAGTTTACCTTCTAGTCCAGGGGTCGGCAACCTGCGGCTCCGGAGCCGCATGCGGCTCTTTTGAACCTTGACCGCGGCTCCGGGGCGGATGCTAGCGAGGGGAGGAGGCGCACTGTGACACCTGCTCTGGCGTTGCCGCTGCTGACAGGTCGCCGCTCCGCTCCACACTGCCCGCCCGGTGACAGGCAATAACGTTGCCGTTGCTTTGTCACATGTTTGGAAGAAGTAAAAACCTTCCTGGGCAGCAAAGAGCTCACCTTTGCTGAGCTGGAACAGCCAGCGTGGCTGGAAAAATTACATTTTATGGTAGACATGACAGCACATCTAAACACGCTAAATACAACCCTTCAGGGGAAAGGAGGCACAGCCCTGCACATGCTGGAGGAGGTTTTGGCATTCGAGCGCAAGTTGACAGTGTTTGTCAAAGATTTACAGAGAGGTACACTGTCTCACTTTCCCTCTTTGAGAGAGTTCAAACAAAGTCATGATACGATAAATTTGGAATATTTCAAGTCTGCAATCACCACAATGCAAAGTTCGTTTGGGAAACGATTCTGTGAGTTCAGAGAGGAAAAAACGACATTATCCTTCCCTGTCACTCCCCTGGCGATCGATCCATCCCTATTGAATATGACTGCATTTGCAGGTGTAAGTCAACCTGATCTTGAGATGGAACTGGCCGATATAGCCGACAAAGATATATGGGTGTCCAAGTTCAAATGCTTGACCGCTACTCTTGAGGATGTTGCCCGTCAGAAGGCCATTCTGGCTCAGAATCATAAATGGAGTGATATTGAAAACCTTCCCAAACAGGACAAACTTGTATTCGAAACATGGAATGCCATCCCCAACACTTATATAAACATGAAAAAGTATGCATTTGGAGTCCTGTCGATCTTCGGCTCCACATATGTATGTGAGCAGGTCTTCTCCAACATGAACTATATTAAAAACAAACATCGATCACGCCTCACAGATGACAGCTTGCAAGCCTGTGTGAAAATGAAGGTGACGTCTTACAGCCCTGATGTGCAGACACTGTGCACTGAGGTTCAGGAGCAAAAATCCCATTAACCAGGTAATTTAGCTATTAATTTGCAAAAATATATTTTACATTGTTAAGTGAAAAAGTCCTTTTTTAATTCAGATTGACAGCTGACTGCACGATCCTGTATATAGCAATAAGGTAAGAAACAATATATGCAGTGTTATATTTGTTTTAAATGTTGCAATGGTTTTGCGGCTCCCAGTTTATTTTTTCCTTCGGAAACGGGTCCAAGTGGCTCTTTATGTCTTAAAGGTTGCAGACCCCTGTTCTAGTCCATTCACGTATAAAAGAGATTAACCTGCCATACACCTGGTCACCCAGACTCTTCAGTGCAGTTAAACTGTTACGGCTTGAATTAAAGATACAGCTTGCACAGATTCAGCATAGCCACACAGCACATTAGCTTCACAAGAATTATTTGAAAGGGAAAAACCAGAGGAATTAGAGAACAATCCACGCAAGCACGGGCAGAACATGCAAACTTCAAATATACAGTCCTTAAGAGTCGGGGTCGAACCCACATCCTCCTGTATACCAGGCAAGGTAGTAAACATACTGACATCATGGCGATATGCTGGGAGACAAGCACTGAGGCTTCACGCCTGCAGTCTCTAAATTTAGGTAATATGCTGATCCGCCATTATTGGACTTACGTGAAAAAGAGCTTCATAGCTGATCCATTCCTCTCGTCTAAATAAAGGTTCTGATTCTATTGGTATTTGAAATGTATTGCTACAGGATACTGCGTCTGAACTGGAGCCATAGAGTAACCAATGTCGAAGTAAGAAAAGGGTCGCGCGTAAAAGAAGACGAATTGATGATGCAGGCAGTAATGAGAAGGAAACTTGCACTATCCGGACACACATGAGGATGGACAAAAGGAACAAGTAAATTATGTTAAGCAAAATTGAAGGAACCAGAAAGAGGAAGACACCCACTACGGGACATCTGCCCATGGATCATGATTCTTCTATCGTATATTCTTTGGGTCTTTCGTTAAAGTCACGGAGATAGGTTCTAATTAAATGAAACAAAAAATATTTTATTTTTTTATCAATTTGAACCTATCTACGTGAATTTTTTTCTCTCCGCCTGATGACGACCACTTGTGTTGAGATGGAAACGTCGTAGTTTTATTTTATTTCTATTAATTTTAACCTATCTACGTGACTTTACCGAAAGATGCAAATAATATGAATTTCTGCAGTTACGAAAGCTTTAAGTCAATATGCTCTTTCGTACACCATGGGAGGCGTGGGGGAGATTAGAAGCAACAGTTTGTACAGATGACGTCTTAGTTGAATATCAAGGTTTTTTAATTATTCCATGGCAGCAGTAACTGCTGTACGGATTGCAGCGATACCGCCAGGGTGTGGAGTGGAAGGTGCAACTCTTCGGCTATGGGTTTGACGGTTTGGTGCTTCACCACGGTCGCAGTTTGGCGATTCTTTGACATTTTCTATTCATGGAACGACGTGTACGCCGAGCGTCTCCCGTGCTTGCTTCCGAGCGCGGTTCAGTGTGGATCCAGAGCTGTCGTCAAAGACAAAGGATCCCGATTACTTCCACTTTTGGGTGGTCGATAATTTTTTTGTTTGCTACGGTCATAGATGCCCCCACCATTCGGACCAATAGATTGTGACGATGAGACACTGCCCTATGTACGTGTGTATGTTGAACTTCTTTCAGACGGTAGGTAGCCAACCATACAAATCGCAGGATGCTGGGAAGAACAAGAAACCAAATACAAAATCAGTTTAAAAGAAATGTTTTTTTCTACGAGTTTTCCTGTGTTCTCTGCTGCCCAAAGCCATGATGCTAAACCACACAATGGAAAGATGTCGGCGTGGGGTAGAAATCAACTTATTTAAAAAAGTGTTTTGAAAACAATGGTTTTATTCAACGGTTCGATTAACGGTCGAGAAGTACGTCAATGGCGCCTGAGACACGTGGCGCCTGTTTTTGTGCGAACCGATTCCATAGTTTAGGGACCGCGGCGTTTTTTACATACACAAATATATAAATAATAAGGCGTTCATGCAAAATGTCAATTGCTAACACTTTATTCAAAAGTATTCTCCTGAGTCACTTTGGTATCTAAAACATTACACATTTTTACATTATCAAGTAAGACCGACTGAGCAACCTGGCTATCACAGATCACAGCTCAAGGAAATTACTCATCACGCGGCAAAAATACTTTAAATGCATGTTTCTACAAACTCAAGAGACCCAGAGACCCAGGAGATCAAGATTCATATATAACCAGAGACCCACAGAAATCCAGAGACCTGTGAACACCAAATGAGACCCATGCTCTTCGAGACTCATACTAAAATGAATCTATTTTTAATTTCTATCAGGCAAGGCCATCCCACTGGGAGATGAAGCTCTTTTTCAGAAACGACCTGGCCACAATATAATCGTTCAACGAAGTGCCTTGTCACGTGGAAATGTATAGCAGCCAAATACTCTTAAACACACGCCGATTATGAATATGGAGGGATATACCGGACAGGTAAACAAAATCCACGCGACCACATGGAGAGACTTTTAGAAACAAATGATAGGCTAATGAAGTGGCTTATGTGGAAATTAGAGCAGTAGCTAAATACTCTAAACCAGTTTTTGATTCTACATCTGGAGGAACCAGAAAAAAATCCGCACGACCACGGGGAGAACTTGCAACTCCAAATACGCAGCATGCCTAAGGGTCGATCGGTATCGAAGCCACGATCTTCTGTATACCAGGCAAAGTAGTTAACATCTCATAGCCAACGTGGCGTTCTGGAACGGTGGCCAAGAGACATAAGCAGACACGCCACAAACACTACCACTGTTCATTCCCCCAGTCGCTCCCACTGATCCAGCACTGAATGCATGTAAACACGTATATCGCAGACATTGTATATTGGTTTAGCCTAGATTTACTCTTCAAAAACGCTAAATTTTACGTTAATAAAACATTTACTTGTAAAATATCATTTTACACATCTGTTGAGACAAATAATAGTGTTCTGATAACGAATTCATAAAATTACCTTTTTCTAATCTGAATCAACAATGAAAGTATTCTGTACCCATCAACGCATTAATCTGAATTTCAAGTCCGAGGATACAGGGCGGCCATTCTGCGCATTTTAAAAATGAAAACTGATAAAATAAAAAACATTTAACAACCCGAATAATGGCCTCTGTTTTTTGTTTGTTCACAAACCATAATGTATTAATCACCTTCCGATTACTGTATACGCCTTAATTCACCTCCGATTGACCAAAAACAGCGAAGTTATTGATGCTTGTGAACGTAATTCAACAAAGGCGGCCATTGAGGGGGATCTCGGATGCCATTTTATTTAGATACACTTTGGGGGCCAAAAAACACGGCCCGGCCAATTACACAAAAATAAACACCGAAAGTTCAGATCTCGTCCCTGCAAGTTGCCAAGAGACACCACATCAGCCCAAACGCCACGCAACATCACGCTGCTCAATCCTCCCATAGACTGAATCAAGCAAAGAGGTGCTTTGTGGATGGACAGTATGTTGAAATTATTTTGCAGTGTATGTAGTCAACCATTTTGAGACCGCTGCTGCCAAAAATCGCCAGAGCTGCACATTCAAATGCCCAGAATCGACTATGAGCACATATATTCATCATTCATTATGCCTTCCAAGCCTCCCTTGCATCACAGGGGGAAAGGGTGAAATCTGATTAATGCCGGAAACAAGAACGACCCAACAGATGTCACTACTCAATAAAATCAACAGTCAGCATTGCTTTTTATTGAGATATTCTAATTTGACAATATTAATGAGTGTCAATGAGTGTCAATGATCAGTTTAACACGTAGGCTTTCGCGAATGGATCCATTCTGGCTAATTGCCCAATGATGCTGGATGCAATTACCAGCGAAACGTCGTACTAAAATTGTAAATGTTGTGGTTTCACGTTTCAACACACCGGTGGGCTAAAGCAGTGAACTATTTGTCTTTTGTCAACGTGACACTTTTTTTTACTGATTGGCCGTGTCGGGTGGTGGAGGGTTACGACACATTTATAAATAACGCGATCTAAACCCAAAAATCGTTGATTATGAGTGTCAATGATGTCAGTAATTTTGGACGGGTCGCTGCAGCCAAACCGCTTGAGCACGAATCCGTGCAGGTGCCTGTCTGGGCGTGGCCTATACACGTGCACGTGACTCAGGAGCCAATCCCCGAGTCGCCGTTTTGCGTCACGTGACGGAGCGGGCGACCGACCCTGTCAATTACACACCGAGAACGAGAACGCATCGGCAGCGAGATGCAGGGCAAGACGAATACTACTGGGCACCGATGGACTGAAATAAAAACCCCAGCTTTGTTCGGTTTAACATTCAGGCCAAATAATAAAGTCTGTTTTGGGGGTCAGATCCCTTGAATATGAATGTCTCATTCAGACTCTGCCTTCTCGACAGACCTGTTCTCCACCTGAAGTGACCGAAACGTCGTGAGAATTAAATGTTTTATTTTTATTATTTTATTATTTTCCTTCTACGTGACTTTACCGAAAGAACCAAGAAGAAATATGAATGTCTCGTTAACCCACCACCAGCCGACAGAATACGTTAACGGGTTTGTCACGCAAACGAAACGTATTAATTAAGTTACCTCGGCACTCGCTGGTGTTGTAAATGTTGTGGATTCAGAGAAAATAGGACTGCGTGTCTTCGTCGTGTGAATATACTTTGCGTGTGCGCATTTGGAAATATATGACAGTACTGTATATATGCGTTGGTGTGTCCATGTGTATGTTTTAATTAGTGATGTGCACTATAAAAACGTTGCTACTGGTGGAGACAAAGGCGGTCGGAAGTGTTGGCCAAAAACTCCCTCGTGTACGATGTGGGCCGACATAAGTGCTCGCTAACAGCACTTGCCCCAACAATCTGTTAAGGCTATACGGTGGAGCTTTGTCTAATTAATGTACAAAGCTCATGCGACTATTTATTTGCTTGTATGTCTGTGCATGCTCTGTGTGTGCATATCAGAATTCATCTTAATCAGTGTATGTATGTGGCAAGCTGTTAACTACCTCGCCTTGTACACAAACTCCCTCGTGTACGGTGCGGGCCGAAAAAAGTGCTCGCTAACAGCACTTGCCCCAACAGTATGTTAAGGCTATACGGGGGAGCTTTGTCTTATTAATCTACGAAGCTCAGGCTGATATATATGTGCATGTATATATGTCTGTGCATGCTCTATGTGTCCGTGTGTATGTCAGAATTCATCTGAATCTGTGTATGCATGTGGCAAGATGTTAACTACCTCGCCAGTTACACAGGAAATCGTCCGTTCGATCTCGACCCTGATGCCTGTATATTTGGAGTTTGCATGTTCTTCCCGTGGTCGTGTGGATTTTTATCCGGGTCCTCTAGTTTTTCCCTCCGCATTAAGAAAAATGCGTTTAGAGTGGCTGCTGCTACAGTTTTACACGTGTTAAGCCACTTCATTAGCCAATCATTTGTGGGCAGGTCACTTCTGAAAAAGTGCTACCTCGCTCAGTGCGTCTTACCTGGAAAATAAAACTTTTTTTTAATATGTGAAAATAAACATAAGCTTATAAAAGTATGTGTACATATACACAGAATGTGTGTTTATGCGTGATGAACGGTGGCCAGGAAAAACAGGTTGTGCGTGGTCGCAGTTATAGAAGGCCAAGTCAGGTTGTGAGTTGAATGGTTAAAAGCAAACCCACCCCCCCCCTAAAAACTAGTGCAAAACTAATATTAAGATCAATGAAATGAAATAGATTACTATATAAAAGGGTGAAAAAGATACGAAATAATAGCAGCCGGCAACAGAGGCATGCTTGATTCTGCAGCCGTCTGGAACACTATTCCGATACTAGGAAAGCACTGGGAGCTGTGCGCTCTTAAATCTCGATTGAAAACCAATTTCTAGAGAACTGCTTTTCGTGTTTAGTTGATTGTCCTTCTCTCGCACCTCTAATTAGCACGTTTTCAAACGTACGGTGCAGAAGAAATTCAACATACATACACACGCTTTGGTTTTTTCAGTAAAGTCACAGTTCCTGCAGTCACGAAAGCTCCAAATCATTCATACACACATTCTTGTCCACGTCCCCTGCTGGTCTCATTTAATTTGGATGAGTTCCTAAAACAATAATACCTCGATTCACATCTCCCCCTTTTGCATCGTTTCGCCAAGACTTCATCACTTTATGAATACCGCTCCCCGATTTGCGTCACCTCAATCCCATACTTGCGTCGTCGACAGCATCGTTCATCCTTTCTCATTATCCGCCGTCTCTCAGCCTTCGCATCCACCACCGTACCCTGTAGACCGCTTCATCAGCCACTTCGTTGTACTATCATTTGTGATGGCCAGGTTGCTTCTGAAAAAGAGCCATATTATCAGTGGACCTTACCTGGTAAAAAATAATAATTTAGTTTTAGTTTAATATCGAGGCAAAGGAAACATTTAGTGGTATCGAGTGGAAATTTACTGAAACTGAAGTAAAAAAAACCCAAACCCCATAAATATTTGGAGAGGCTTCAAAGCCTCCCGTATTTTGACAGGAAATAGACGCGGTGGTTTGCTTTTGGCGTTTGCCAGCGCTACACTGGAGCTATTGAGGCTAGGTCTTGTCTTGGCTGGGTCAAAGCCAAGCCAGCCCCTGGTTGCTGCCTTTAAAAGCTGGGGCTCAAACTCCAGGCTCGTCACTCCGAAGTGAAGCTTCATCAGCCTCAACTCAAGCCCTTCTTTCTTGTCGTCGACAGCGAAAGCAGAAAACCCCGAAAGCAAAATGGCCGCCGCTATTCAAGCTCTCCTCGTCCTCGCCCTCCTTCACCTCGCCACTGCGACGCGTAAGTTGGATGGAATATCTGTGTGAGTGTAAGTCTGTGTCTTTGTGTGTCTATCTGTGGATCTCTGTGTGAGCCTGTGTCTATGGATATGTGTGTGAATATATCTTTGACTGTATGTGTCTATGGATGTGTGAGTCTGTGTCTTTGATCTTTCACTTTGTGCGAGTCTGAGTATGTGAGTATCCTTGACTTTGTCTTTGTGTCTATGCATGTCTGTGAGTGTTTTTGTGTCTCTCTGTGGATCTCTGTGAGTGCGAGACTGCGTCTGACTTTGCGTGTCTATGGATGTATCTGTGCGAGTCTGTGTGGTGGTGAGGATTTTTATCCAGGTTCTCTAATTTTCCCCTCCACATTCAGAAACATGTGTTTAGAGTGTTTGGCTGCTGCTATACATTTTCACATCAGCCACTTTGTTAAGCTATCATTCGTGACCAGGTCGCTTCTGAAAAAAAGCTACATAGCTCAATCGACCTTACCTGGTAAAATAATACAATATTAAGTCAGTGCATCTATTTGTGTGTCCGTGTGCACGCGTCTATGGCTGTCTTTATCTTTTTGATTTCTGTGGTGCTGGTCATTCACCCGCTTGTGTGCCGTTACTTGCCTAAATAATTGCTACTCGTGAACGACGCTTGCCCCAACAGTTTGTTAAGGCTATAGGGGGAATCCTTGTGGGAGCGTTGTGGTGTAGTATTTAGCGCACTGTGCTATACACCAGTGACCTGAGTTCGATTCCCGCTCACAACTAATAACGGTAGAGAATATTTGAACTGGTCCTGGGCCTTTCTTTAACTCAGCATTAAAAATAATTGTAGGGGTCAGTGTATAAACATCACCAGTGGGGAGACAAAGGCGGCTGGCCGTTATGCCTTCTAACAGCACTTGCCCTAACATGCTATGCAGGCTATGAAGGGGATTGTTTTTGTCTCTGTGTCTATTTGTGTTGCGTGCGTGTCTCTGCCTTGCCACAGCTGTCGTTGGCAAGCAGACTGTGAGCACTTTATCTACGGGATTCCTGGGCCACCCTGTGGGTGAGTGAAGTTCATTACAACTCAGCGAAACTACACTCAATGAATCACAATGCTAAACGGTCTAAACAGTGATGTTGCCAGTGCATTGGAAAAATGTGAATGAATGGAGTGCCCAATTAGTGCGGTTATGATGGCTCTAACCTTCGATTAACACGGTTGGCGATGTAGGGTGCGAAAGATGTTCAACATAGTGACAGAGTCATATCGTATATTATATTGCTCTAAGGCGATTTTAGTTAACGTGTTGCATGGTCTAAAATCTAAATAGACAAGTGGGCGACGGGGCATGATGAAAAAGCCCAAATAAGTGACCTCCAATTAAAAAAAAAAATCTGTAACTTTCAAAAAAATGGCGACATGTTAAAAACACACAAACAACCCATATAAAGGAGGAACCCTTCAAATAAATGAAAGCATAGGCCAGCAGGCAGCATAGTTCAGCAGGCGGCAGCATCTTAATGTTTCAAATGTGGTCACAGGCCAACACGCACACTCATATTGTCACGCATACATAGTCGCTCACATCCTAACACTCACTCACATTTTCATGCACCCACTCACACATGCTCACAAACACTCACACATTCTTACATGCACTTAAACACTCATTTGTGTACGCATATAAACGTGTTTTTTTTACAATGTGTCTCCATACCTCCCGATGTCTCATCGTTAACCCGTGGACAACTTATAGTGGGCAAGTCGTTGGCCCATCTCACTCACATCAGTCTCACGAATAACCCTGTTCTATATACTTCTATATGCAACGCATGATAGACATAATCAACGTTTTTGGGTTTAGATCGCGTTATTTATAAATGTGTCGTAACCCTCCACCACCCGACACGGCCAATCAGTAAAAATGTGTCACGTTGACAAAAGACAAATAGTTCACTGCTTTAGCCCACCGGTGTGTTGAAGCCACAACATTTACAATTTGAGTACGACGTTTCGCTGGTAATTGCATCCAGCATCATCGAGCAATTCGCCAGAATTGCCCGATGATGCTGGATGCAATTACCGGCCGTGTCGGGTGGTGGAGGGTTACGACACATTTATAAATAACGCGATCTAAACCCAAAAATGTTGATTATGAATAACATTGGTCGCGAAAGCCTACGTGTTAAACTAACGCATGATAGAGCCTGAACCCACATTCTCCATTCTATTCCCTCTCGCTATTACAGGAGGTCTGGGCTATGGAGGCCTGGGCTATGGAGGCCTAGGCTATGGAGGCCTGGGCTATGGAGGCCTGGGCTATGGAGGTCTGGGCTATGGTGGTCTGGGCTATGGTGGTCTGGGCTATGGTGGTCTCGGCTATCACGGAGCGGCCCTTGGAGGTGCCTACACGCACCATGCTTGTAACAGATCCATACACTATGCCACACACTCGACCACCCGTACAAAACAAGTCATGGTGAAATTAGCATTGGAAATTCCACACTCCCATGGCAAGGGGAGAGTTGATCCACACGACAAACCACTGTTGATCTTCCCTACTAAGTGTACTTGTTTTAGCCATCAACCAAGATTTTAACTCTCAACTTCATGATTGCGAGCTGCTCAGCTCTATGGCGGAGCCACCTGGTCAGTTAGGCTCAGCTGCTCTCTAAACGAACATCAGCACCCGCCCTCTTCGGACAGCCACGCCCACTCGACTCATCTGGACTGTGCCAGTCAAAGCAGAGCGGTTGGTAGGCCCACTAAGATATGCAGCTATTTATCAGAAGCGACCTGGCCACAAACGATAGCCCAACGAAATGTCTTATCACGTGGAAAATTAAATCAGGCAAACACTCTGAACGCATGTTTTTCAATATGGAGGTGAAATACAACCCCCACGTGACCACCACGGGAGAGAACACACAAACTCCAAATACAGAACATGCATCGTCTGGGTCGGAATCGAACCCATGACCTCTTCTATACCAGGCGAGGTTGTTAACATCTCAACCACCATTTCACATCAATCCCTCGTCAACCTTACATCGAATCTCCTCCCCCCGCCCGTTAAACACAGAACTGTCTTTCCCTGGCAGCTGAGCTCGTTCACCCTTATAGTGGGCTCGGATACCATGCACCCCCTATCACCGCGGTGGGTATGCTGCATGTGCATGCCCTTGCATGTGCCCCCCACCCCTACCTAATTGTTTGAATTGAATCTTAAAATCCCCTCCCCTACTAACACCATCACCACGACATCCAAAGATGAACGTGAGTCACGAGCAAAATTGGTTTGCCATGATTGCAGTCAACATTGAATCTATTACGGTAGAAGGGAGTGGAAAAATGTATGTATAGGAATAAGGATACATCCTATTCTGAAGAATAGGTTTTCCCATTTTTTCTGGCAACAAAACAGGTGTTAAAATGTTAAAACACCAAACTTAAACCTTTTGCAAAGAATTATATCTGCATTAACCACATGTTCTTTTGGTGAAAATACAAACAAAAAACATGCTCTGAAAATATATGATGCATTGTCTTTGAAACTGATTGGTCCACACCAGAGAAAGCTTTCTTTTAGAGCTTAGTCTCAAACAGTGTTAGACCAGAGGACGCCAAATCATATTCTTATTCTCATCATGGATGAAGGTGCAGCAATACAACTGCCACCGGTGGCAGGTGCCTCAATGAGAGGTGAGCTCTACAGGATATTTGATTTATCCGGTTTAATTTTCAATGCCGGCACGTAGGAGTTCACGGAGGTGGGAGTCACTTCCCACAGTTCCCCTCCACCGCACGCAATCTGGCGATCGGCAAAAACTGTGCCGAGCCTATTTAATATTTCCGGGTGAAGAGATGCAGAACTGCATTTCCTCAATGAAATCATATCTCAGAAGTTAAGCAGATCTTGAGCCTGGATAGATCTTTGATTGGGCGAAAAACCGCCAAGCATGGACCGGGTGTCAAGGGCTGTTATAATTGGTTCTGTAAAGTTATTGCCACGTTAATTCAGTGGCGACCGGTTCTATTTGTGCGGAATATTTTCGCTTCGAAATGCAAAGGCTCAAACGTTCGGGAATGTCGTGTCGGTGGTGTATGGGGATTTAAACAGAATAGTCAAATCTTTAACGATCATCATCGATATCATTAATTTCAAAAACCACTATTGTTGTTTTATAATGAAACCTAACCGGTAGTTTGTCCGAGGTTAAAGCAACAGCAACCGATGACAAGACGGTAGTTGGACCATGAGTATTTTGTGGAATAAAAGTGACGACGTTTCGATCACAACACAAGCAATGACGATCGCTTGTGTTGTGATCGAAAACTCGTAATTTTAATTTAATTAACTTTTCGTTTTTATATTTTTTCATATCTACGTGACTTTACCGAAATAACCAAGAATATGAATTCCTGCAGTTTTAAGTCAAACCACAAAACACGTACCTAGCCAACTGTGCTAATCGGAGGTGTGGAGGAAGGACAACTAAATACGAGAAGTAGTTCGCAAGAAATCAGTTTTCAATCTAGATGATGTAAAATTACCACAGCTCCAGTGGCTTCCTAATATCGGAAGAGCGTTGCAGATGGCCGCAGAAGCGCATCTGAAAGGGCCGCGCGATGATGCGGTGACGGTCTTTGTTCGATGGCCAGCCAAAAGCCGCTGCGAGCGTGTGTATGTTAGAACAACTATCACACCCGTTCGTTGCAAACCGTGCTAATTCGAAACGTGCTGGGTGAGGTTTAATGTTTAACCACCATTTAACCCTCCCTCCTGTGTGTGTTGTTTGCAGCCCTCGGCGGACTCGGCTACCCCCTCGGCATTGGCGCCGGTGTGGTGGCTCCTCACGCGGTGAAAGGCAAAATCGGTGAGGGTTTCTCTTTCCCGCCGGCAAATTCCCGGCGCATAAATGTTCCTTCGTTTATACAGCTCAGCTACGGAGTGTTGTTTAATGCGTGTATTAAGGACTGTGCTCGTTGACTGTTGGATGCGTCATTTACTCTCAAAAAAGTCTGCTGTGGTCAATATTATATTGTAACAGGCACGTGAATCTCCGTTAACCTTTGTACTGCGATATGTGCTGTGTATGCAGCTGCCCCGTTGGCGCCTTTTGTTGGTGCCATCTAGGTCGTCACCGGTAAGTGAAGGTCGCAGAGACACCAGAGGCTCACGCAGAGACCCGTACACTAAGACAGAGACTCATACACCTACCGAGACACCCTAAACACTTATCCAGAGACCCATAACTGTTCCCAGACAACCATACACTTACAGAAACTCAAAGACTTATGCAGAGATCCTCAAACTTGACAAAATAATAGCCAAAACCTCCCGAACCGAGTATAACCTTCCCAAATAGAGTATTGAAGCTCCTGGGTGGATTGGTGGCAAAGCGATTAAAAGTGTAGAGATGCACATTTCTCGACACAGTGGAGGGACACGTGGATTAGAGATCACATGAAGGTTATTGTCCCCCCCAACGACAACAATAGGGGGTAACGCTCACAATGACCAGAGCAACCAGATGGATGATAAAATGTGTCAAGTTAACACAGTGATGAGCACATCTGCAAGTCATCTCAGTCAGTGCATAGCAGCTCGGTTTGTAACCATGACCTGCTAGCATCAAGTGCCTCCCAAACATCACCTGACCCCGTCAACGTGCACCTAGCCTAGCAAAAGCACCATTGTGACCATCACTTTAGTGGTGATTCGACCGGGGCTGTTGTTGCTGTTGTTGCTGTTGTCTAAATGTGTCGTGTATGTGTTTGTATGTCTGTGTACAGTGACAGAATTGCTAGGCGATCGTTGACTTGCCGCACCAGGTAACTATTCCATGTAATTGTTCCATTATTCTTGGCACCAATTGGCCCATGCCCGCATTTGCGGCATTAAGTTCGTGCTGCCTTCTGCACTTATTTGACGCGATGCATTAATTTCCTTAGATCATCTGGAAAGTTCGTGGTTCACGAATTCCTCCTCTGTATGTGGAGTTTTATTCCCCAGGCCCCATCACTTTATCATTATGCCTCACCCATCCCCCCAGACAAGGCATGGCTTGTTCTTTTAAAAGGAAGTGGCAATTAGTTTTCACCCCACGTGGGAACTAGCAAACTCTGGGCTAAACCCGAGTCGATTTCAGTGAGAAATTGTGAGAGTGTATGATCGGGGTTGTGGAAGGAGGGGAGGGGACACGTATTATGTATATGTTGAACTTCTTTGGCGCCGTACGTAGCCAACCGCGCTCATCGGAAGTGCGGAAGGACAACCAACTGAACACAAAAAGTTGTTCTAAAGAAATGCGTTATAAATCTAGATGATTTAAAAGTTTATAGCTCCAGTGGTGAAGGGTTCTTAAAATATTCTTAGAGATACAGGTTTGGTCCGATCTTTATGTGGGCCTAACCCACAGATTGATGATTTATAATGCTGGCTATGAAGGTAGACTACGTTTGTTGAGTGCAATTTAATGATCTGGGATGCGTGCGCGTCTGTGCCCAGCCCTGCGTCCCATCTGCAGTCACTTCAAACAGAAGTGGTGCCTGTGGAAGTGACTCAAGACTCCGGTGAAGAAGTGACTTGAGGAAGGTTATGGACAGCCTCGCCAACCACCCACCAAAGGGAGCATAGGTTCACCACCTACTCCCCTCCCATACCTGCCCATTCATACCGACTGACCCACCCATCCTACCCAAGCCCTTGACTCTCACACGAATTCTCATCGGTGCAATACTATCATTTCGCCGTTCGTTAAGTTCCTCACCCCCTACTCCTATGCCAATTTCCTGCAAATTACGCCATTCGGACCCTTGAGTGCGTGCGTGAGTGAGTGTGTCATCGTGTGACAGAGTGAGTGTCGTGATGCAAGTGGGTGGGCGGGTTTGCCGGCGTCTGTCCATAATGTTTTTCTGAACTTCTCGGCATTAACACAAATGACGATGAATGAAAACGACCTGGAAAACAAAATCTACCACGAATAGAAAAAAATATATATATTCTTTTTTTAAAACGAACCCTGACATTAATCGTAAAAAAAAATATCTGGTGGCGAGGGAAGCACGCACACGGATTCCGATTCTGAAATTTGGGGGAGTAAATACATTTGGTGGCTGAAATTAGTCTGTGATGAAAGCTGTTAAAGAAAATATATTAACATTTTAATCATAATGGGACTTAGGAATCGACTCTTCGACTGGACAGAAACCAAAAATAAATCAGCTGGATTGGGATGGTGGGTGCAATGCCAATGGGAGTTTGATTCACAGATGAATATATATACACGAATGATATCTGGGTTCCAAACGCCCCCTCCCCCATCTCTATGTGTGCCCCCCTCCCCCTGCACTGAGTATACACCTATCGTTACTTAGCTCTTGTCAGCTCCAGAGTTTTGTTTTAACCGGTCGTGAAGTGAGGACACTTCCAAATCCTCCTCCAAGAATTCGAGATCATTGTGGGTCAAATAGCTGGTTGACTTTGGCCCCAAAACGTTTAATAGTGGTCGGTCGAAAATTTTCGACACCGGATTATGTGTGTCTGCTCACGCCAAGTGTCATTAACAGCTGTCGTGGTTTTGTCATTCACGATTATGATTTCATTGGCCGGGAATTCAGTTGCACTGTGGATAACGGATGTAAAGTTACGAGTGGCTTAACGATTGAATTACTCGGCCGATGAGATAGGACAGGTGTCTGTTGGATAGTATGATGAAGGTTGTTAAGTTCTGAATTGATCCGACGCGACTTGGGTGGGTATGTTCTGTGAAACGTCCTTCTTGTGTTCCGGATTAAAATAAAAATCTGTACTCACTGCCCTTACGCGTGCCATTGCGTCATAAACCAACTACCGTGTATGTGCATGCAAACGGGTGCGTGAAGTACATTGTTACACACCAACTCTCACATGACCCAATCGTTAACCAAAGTATGGAAATCGTACACAGTAGTAAACAGTTTACCTTCTAGTCCATTCACGTATAAAAGAGATTAACCTGCCATACACCTGGTCACCCAGACTCTTCAGTGCAGTTAAACTGTTACGGCTTGAATTAAAGATACAGCTTGCACAGATTCAGCATAGCCACACAGCACATTAGCTTCACATGAATTATTTGAAAGGGAAAAACCAGAGGAATTAGAGAACAATCCACGCAAGCACGGGCAGAACATGCAAACTTCAAATATACAGTCCTTAAGAGTCGGGGTCGAACCCACATCCTCCTGTATACCAGGCAAGGTAGTAAACATACTGACATCATGGCGATATGCTGGGAGACCAGCACTGAGGCTTCACGCCTGCAGTCTCTAACTTTAGGTAATATGCTGATCCGCCATTATTGGACTTACGTGAAAAAGAGCTTCATAGCTGATCCATTCCTCTCGTCTAAATAAAGGTTCTGATTCTATTGGTATTTGAAATGTATTGCTACAGGATACTGCGTCTGAACTGGAGCCATAGAGTAACCAATGTCGAAGTAAGAAAAGGGTCGCGCGTAAAAGAAGACGAATTGATGATGCAGGCAGTAATGAGAAGGAAACTTGCACTATCCGGACACACATGAGGATGGACAAAAGGAACATGTAAATTATGTTAAGCAAAATTGAAGGAACCAGAAAGAGGAAGACACCCACTACGGGACCTCTGCCCATGGATCATGATTCTTCTATCGTATATTCTTTGGGTCTTTCGTTAAAGTCACGGAGATAGGTTCTAATTAAATGAAACAAAAAAAATATTTTATTTTTTATCAATTTGAACCTATCTACGTGAATTTTTTTCTCTCCGCCTGATGACGACCACTTGTGTTGAGATGGAAACGTCGTAGTTTTATTTTATTTCTATTAATTTTAACCTATCTACGTGACTTTACCGAAAGATGCAAATAATATGAATTTCTGCAGTTACGAAAGCTTTAAGTCAATATGCTCTTTCGTACACCATGGGAGGCGTGGGGGAGATTAGAAGCAACAGTTTGTACAGATGACGTCTTAGTTGAATATCAAGGTTTTTTAATTATTCCATGGCAGCAGTAACTGCTGTACGGATTGCAGCGATACCGCCAGGGTGTGGAGTGGAAGGTGCAACTCTTCGGCTATGGGTTTGACGGTTTGGTGCTTCACCACGGTCGCAGTATGGCGATTCTTTGACATTTTCTATTCATGGAACGACGTGTACGCCGAGCGTCTCCCGTGCTTGCTTCCGAGCGCGGTTCAGTGTGGATCCAGAGCTGTCGTCAAAGACAAAGGATCCCGATTACTTCCACTTTTGGGTGGTCGATAATTTTTTTGTTTGCTACGGTCATAGATGCCCCCACCATTCGGACCAATAGATTGTGACGATGAGACACTGCCCTATGTACGTGTGTATGTTGAACTTCTTTCAGACGGTAGGTAGCCAACCATACAAATCGCAGGATGCTGGGAAGAACAAGAAACCAAATACAAAATCAGTTTAAAAGAAATGTTTTTTTCTACGAGTTTTCCTGTGTTCTCTGCTGCCCAAAGCCATCATGCTAAACCACACAATGGAAAGATGTCGGCGTGGGGTAGAAATCAACTTATTTTAAAAAGTGTTTTGAAAACAATGGTTTTATTCAACGGTTCGATTAACTAACGGTCGAGAAGTACGTCAATGGCGCCTGAGACACGTGGCGCCTGTTTTTGTGCGAACCGATTCCATAGTTTAGGGACCGCGGCGTTTTTTACATACACAAATATATAAATAATAAGGCGTTCATGCAAAATGTCAATTGCTAACACTTTATTCAAAAGTATTCTCCTGAGTCACTTTGGTATCTAAAACATTACACATTTTTACATTATCAAGTAAGACCGACTGAGCAACCTGGCTATCACAGATCACAGCTCAAGGAAATTACTCATCACGCGGCAAAAATACTTTAAATGCATGTTTCTACAAACTCAAGAGACCCAGAGACCCAGGAGATCAAGATTCATATATAACCAGAGACCCACAGAAATCCAGAGACCTGTGAACACCAAATGAGACCCATGCTCTTCGAGACTCATACTAAAATGAATCTATTTTTAATTTCTATCAGGCAAGGCCATCCCACTGGGAGATGAAGCTCTTTTTCAGAAACGACCTGGCCACAATATAATCGTTCAACGAAGTGCCTTGTCACGTGGAAATGTATAGCAGCCAAATACTCTTAAACACACGCCGATTATGAATATGGAGGGATATACCGGACAGGTAAACAAAATCCACGCGACCACATGGAGAGACTTTTAGAAACAAATGATAGGCTAATGAAGTGGCTTATGTGGAAATTAGAGCAGTAGCTAAATACTCTAAACCAGTTTTTGATTCTACATCTGGAGGAACCAGAAAAAAATCCGCACGACCACGGGGAGAACTTGCAACTCCAAATACGCAGCATGCCTAAGGGTCGATCGGTATCGAAGCCACGATCTTCTGTATACCAGGCAAAGTAGTTAACATCTCATAGCCAACGTGGCGTTCTGGAACGGTGGCCAAGAGACATAAGCAGACACGCCACAAACACTACCACTGTTCATTCCCCCAGTCGCTCCCACTGATCCAGCACTGAATGCATGTAAACACGTATATCGCAGACATTGTATATTGGTTTAGCCTAGATTTACTCTTCAAAAACGCTAAATTTTACGTTAATAAAACATTTACTTGTAAAATATCATTTTACACATCTGTTGAGACAAATAATAGTGTTCTGATAACGAATTCATAAAATTACCTTTTTCTAATCTGAATCAACAATGAAAGTATTCTGTACCCATCAACGCATTAATCTGAATTTCAAGTCCGAGGATACAGGGCGGCCATTCTGCGCATTTTAAAAATGAAAACTGATAAAATAAAAAACATTTAACAACCCGAATAATGGCCTCTGTTTTTTGTTTGTTCACAAACCATAATGTATTAATCACCTTCCGATTACTGTATACGCCTTAATTCACCTCCGATTGACCAAAAACAGCGAAGTTATTGATGCTTGTGAACGTAATTCAACAAAGGCGGCCATTGAGGGGGATCTCGGATGCCATTTTATTTAGATACACTTTGGGGGCCAAAAAACACGGCCCGGCCAATTACACAAAAATAAACACCGAAAGTTCAGATCTCGTCCCTGCAAGTTGCCAAGAGACACCACATCAGCCCAAACGCCACGCAACATCACGCTGCTCAATCCTCCCATAGACTGAATCAAGCAAAGAGGTGCTTTGTGGATGGACAGTATGTTGAAATTATTTTGCAGTGTATGTAGTCAACCATTTTGAGACCGCTGCTGCCAAAAATCGCCAGAGCTGCACATTCAAATGCCCAGAATCGACTATGAGCACATATATTCATCATTCATTATGCCTTCCAAGCCTCCCTTGCATCACAGGGGGAAAGGGTGAAATCTGATTAATGCCGGAAACAAGAACGACCCAACAGATGTCACTACTCAATAAAATCAACAGTCAGCATTGCTTTTTATTGAGATATTCTAATTTGACAATATTAATGAGTGTCAATGAGTGTCAATGATCAGTTTAACACGTAGGCTTTCGCGAATGGATCCATTCTGGCGAATTGCCCAATGATGCTGGATGCAATTACCAGCGAAACGTCGTACTAAAATTGTAAATGTTGTGGTTTCACGTTTCAACACACCGGTGGGCTAAAGCAGTGAACTATTTGTCTTTTGTCAACGTGACACTTTTTTTTACTGATTGGCCGTGTCGGGTGGTGGAGGGTTACGACACATTTATAAATAACGCGATCTAAACCCAAAAATCGTTGATTATGAGTGTCAATGATGTCAGTAATTTTGGACGGGTCGCTGCAGCCAAACCGCTTGAGCACGAATCCGTGCAGGTGCCTGTCTGGGCGTGGCCTATACACGTGCACGTGACTCAGGAGCCAATCCCCGAGTCGCCGTTTTGCGTCACGTGACGGAGCGGGCGACCGACCCTGTCAATTACACACCGAGAACGAGAACGCATCGGCAGCGAGATGCAGGGCAAGACGAATACTACTGGGCACCGATGGACTGAAATAAAAACCCCAGCTTTGTTCGGTTTAACATTCAGGCCAAATAATAAAGTCTGTTTTGGGGGTCAGATCCCTTGAATATGAATGTCTCATTCAGACTCTGCCTTCTCGACAGACCTGTTCTCCACCTGAAGTGACCGAAACGTCGTGAGAATTAAATGTTTTATTTTTATTATTTTATTATTTTCCTTCTACGTGACTTTACCGAAAGAACCAAGAAGAAATATGAATGTCTCGTTAACCCACCACCAGCCGACAGAATACGTTAACGGGTTTGTCACGCAAACGAAACGTATTAATTAAGTTACCTCGGCACTCGCTGGTGTTGTAAATGTTGTGGATTCAGAGAAAATAGGACTGCGTGTCTTCGTCGTGTGAATATACTTTGCGTGTGCGCATTTGGAAATATATGACAGTACTGTATATATGCGTTGGTGTGTCCATGTGTATGTTTTAATTAGTGATGTGCACTATAAAAACGTTGCCACTGGTGGAGACAAAGGCGGTCGGAAGTGTTGGCCAAAAACTCCCTCGTGTACGATGTGGGCCGACATAAGTGCTCGCTAACAGCACTTGCCCCAACAATCTGTTAAGGCTATACGGTGGAGCTTTGTCTAATTAATGTACAAAGCTCATGCGACTATTTATTTGCTTGTATGTCTGTGCATGCTCTGTGTGTGCATATCAGAATTCATCTTAATCAGTGTATGTATGTGGCAAGCTGTTAACTACCTCGCCTTGTACACAAACTCCCTCGTGTACGGTGCGGGCCGAAAAAAGTGCTCGCTAACAGCACTTGCCCCAACAGTATGTTAAGGCTATACGGGGGAGCTTTGTCTTATTAATCTACGAAGCTCAGGCTGATATATATGTGCATGTATATATGTCTGTGCATGCTCTATGTGTCCGTGTGTATGTCAGAATTCATCTGAATCTGTGTATGCATGTGGCAAGATGTTAACTACCTCGCCAGTTACACAGGAAATCGTCCGTTCGATCTCGACCCTGATGCCTGTATATTTGGAGTTTGCATGTTCTTCCCGTGGTCGTGTGGATTTTTATCCGGGTCCTCTAGTTTTTCCCTCCGCATTAAGAAAAATGCGTTTAGAGTGGCTGCTGCTACAGTTTTACACGTGTTAAGCCACTTCATTAGCCAATCATTTGTGGACAGGTCACTTCTGAAAAAGTGCTACCTCGCTCAGTGCGTCTTACCTGGAAAAATAAAACTTTTTTTTAATATGTGAAAATAAACATAAGCTTATAAAAGTATGTGTACATATACACAGAATGTGTGTTTATGCGTGATGAACGGTGGCCAGGAAAAACAGGTTGTGCGTGGTCGCAGTTATAGAAGGCCAAGTCAGGTTGTGAGTTGAATGGTTAAAAGCAAACCCACCCCCCCCCTAAAAACTAGTGCAAAACTAATATTAAGATCAATGAAATGAAATAGATTACTATATAAAAGGGTGAAAAAGATACGAAATAATAGCAGCCGGCAACAGAGGCATGCTTGATTCTGCAGCCGTCTGGAACACTATTCCGATACTAGGAAAGCACTGGGAGCTGTGCGCTCTTAAATCTCGATTGAAAACCAATTTCTAGAGAACTGCTTTTCGTGTTTAGTTGATTGTCCTTCTCTCGCACCTCTAATTAGCACGTTTTCAAACGTACGGTGCAGAAGAAATTCAACATACATACACACGCTTTGGTTTTTTCAGTAAAGTCACAGTTCCTGCAGTCACGAAAGCTCCAAATCATTCATACACACATTCTTGTCCACGTCCCCTGCTGGTCTCATTTAATTTGGATGAGTTCCTAAAACAATAATACCTCGATTCACATCTCCCCCTTTTGCATCGTTTCGCCAAGACTTCATCACTTTATGAATACCGCTCCCCGATTTGCGTCACCTCAATCCCATACTTGCGTCGACAGCATCGTTCATCCTTTCTCATTATCCGTCGTCTCTCAGCCTTCGCCTCCACCACCTTACCCTGTAGACCGCTTCATCAGCCAATTCGTTGTACTATCATTTGTGATGGCCAGGTTGTTTCTGAAAGAGCCATATTAACAGTGGACCTTACCTGGTAAAAACAAATAGTTTAGTTTTAGTTTAATATCGAGGCAAATGCGACATTTAGTGGTGTCGAGTGGAAATGTACTGAAACTCAAGTAAAAAAAACCCAAAAACCCATAAATATTTGGAGAGGCTTCAATGCCTCCCGTATTTTGACAGGAAATAGACGTGGTGCTTTGCTTTTGGCGTTTGTCAACGCTACACTGGAGCTATTGAGGCTAGGTCTTGTCTTGGCTGGGTCAAAGCCAAGCCAGCCCCTGGTTGCTGCCTTTAAATGCTGGGGCTCAAACTCCAGGCTCGTCACTCCGAAGTGAAGCTTCATCAGCCTCAACTCAAGCCCTTCTTTCTTGTCGTCGACAGCGAAAGCAGAAAACCCCGAAAGCAAAATGGCCGCCGCTATTCAAGCTCTCCTCGTCCTCGCCCTCCTTCACCTCGCCACTGCGACGCGTAAGTTGGATGGAATATCTGTGTGAGTGTAAGTCTGTGTCTTTGTGTGTCTATCTGTGGATCTCTGTGTGAGCCTGTGTCTATGGATATGTGTGTGAATATATCTTTGACTGTATGTGTCTATGGATGTGTGAGTCTGTGTCTTTGATCTTTCACTTTGTGCGAGTCTGAGTATGTGAGTATCCTTGACTTTGTCTTTGTGTCTATGCATGTCTGTGAGTGTTTTTGTGTCTCTCTGTGGATCTCTGTGAGTGCGAGACTGCGTCTGACTTTGCGTGTCTATGGATGTATCTGTGCGAGTCTGTGTGGTGGTGAGGATTTTTATCCAGGTTCTCTAATTTTCCCCTCCACATTCAGAAACATGTGTTTAGAGTGTTTGGCTGCTGCTATACATTTTCACATCAGCCACTTTGTTAAGCTATCATTCGTGACCAGGTCGCTTCTGAAAAAAAGCTACATAGCTCAATCGACCTTACCTGGTAAAATAATACAATATTAAGTCAGTGCATCTATTTGTGTGTCCGTGTGCACGCGTCTATGGCTGTCTTTATCTTTTTGATTTCTGTGGTGCTGGTCATTCACCCGCTTGTGTGCCGTTACTTGCCTAAATAATTGCTACTCGTGAACGACGCTTGCCCCAACAGTTTGTTAAGGCTATAGGGGGAATCCTTGTGGGAGCGTTGTGGTGTAGTATTTAGCGCACTGTGCTATACACCAGTGACCTGAGTTCGATTCCCGCTCACAACTAATAACGGTAGAGAATATTTGAACTGGTCCTGGGCCTTTCTTTAACTCAGCATTAAAAATAATTGTAGGGGTCAGTGTATAAACATCACCAGTGGGGAGACAAAGGCGGCTGGCCGTTATGCCTTCTAACAGCACTTGCCCTAACATGCTATGCAGGCTATGAAGGGGATTGTTTTTGTCTCTGTATCTATTTGTGTTGCGTGCGTGTCTCTGCCTTGCCACAGCTGTCGTTGGCAAGCAGACTGTGAGCACTTTATCTACGGGATTCCTGGGCCACCCTGTGGGTGAGTGAAGTTCATTACAACTCAGCGAAACTACACTCAATGAATCACAATGCTAAACGGTCTAAACAGTGATGTTGCCAGTGCATTGGAAAAATGTGAATGAATGGAGTGCCCAATTAGTGCGGTTATGATGGCTCTAACCTTCGATTAACACGGTTGGCGATGTAGGGTGCGAAAGATGTTCAACATAGTGACAGAGTCATATCGTATATTATATTGCTCTAAGGCGATTTTAGTTAACGTGTTGCATGGTCTAAAATCTAAATAGACAAGTGGGCGACGGGGCATGATGAAAAAGCCCAAATAAGTGACCTCCAATTAAAAAAAAAAATCTGTAACTTGCAAAAAAATGGCGACATGTTAAAAACACACAAACAACCCATATAAAGGAGGAACCCTTCAAATAAATGAAAGCATAGGCCAGCAGGCAGCATAGTTCAGCAGGCGGCAGCATCTTAATGTTTCAAATGTGGTCACAGGCCAACACGCACACTCATATTGTCACGCATACATAGTCGCTCACATCCTAACACTCACTCACATTTTTATGCACCCACTCACACATGCTCACAAACACTCACACATTCTTACATGCACTTAAACACTCATTTGTGTACGCATATAAACGTGTTTTTTTTACAATGTGTCTCCATACCTCCCGATGTCTCATCGTTAACCCGTGGACAACTTATAGTGGGCAAGTCGTTGGCCCATCTCACTCACATCAGTCTCACGAATAACCCTGTTCTATATACTTCTATATGCAACGCATGATAGACATAATCAACGTTTTTGGGTTTAGATCGCGTTATTTATAAATGTGTCGTAACCCTCCACCACCCGACACGGCCAATCAGTAAAAATGTGTCACGTTGACAAAAGACAAATAGTTCACTGCTTTAGCCCACCGGTGTGTTGAAGCCACAACATTTACAATTTGAGTACGACGTTTCGCTGGTAATTGCATCCAGCATCATCGAGCAATTCGCCAGAATTGCCCGATGATGCTGGATGCAATTACCGGCCGTGTCGGGTGGTGGAGGGTTACGACACATTTATAAATAACGCGATCTAAACCCAAAAATGTTGATTATGAATAACATTGGTCGCGAAAGCCTACGTGTTAAACTAACGCATGATAGAGCCTGAACCCACATTCTCCATTCTATTCCCTCTCGCTATTACAGGAGGTCTGGGCTATGGAGGCCTGGGCTATGGAGGCCTAGGCTATGGAGGCCTGGGCTATGGAGGCCTGGGCTATGGAGGTCTGGGCTATGGTGGTCTGGGCTATGGTGGTCTGGGCTATGGTGGTCTCGGCTATCACGGAGCGGCCCTTGGAGGTGCCTACACGCACCATGCTTGTAACAGATCCATACACTATGCCACACACTCGACCACCCGTACAAAACAAGTCATGGTGAAATTAGCATTGGAAATTCCACACTCCCATGGCAAGGGGAGAGTTGATCCACACGACAAACCACTGTTGATCTTCCCTACTAAGTGTACTTGTTTTAGCCATCAACCAAGATTTTAACTCTCAACTTCATGATTGCGAGCTGCTCAGCTCTATGGCGGAGCCACCTGGTCAGTTAGGCTCAGCTGCTCTCTAAACGAACATCAGCACCCGCCCTCTTCGGACAGCCACGCCCACTCGACTCATCTGGACTGTGCCAGTCAAAGCAGAGCGGTTGGTAGGCCCACTAAGATATGCAGCTATTTATCAGAAGCGACCTGGCCACAAACGATAGCCCAACGAAATGTCTTATCACGTGGAAAATTAAATCAGGCAAACACTCTGAACGCATGTTTTTCAATATGGAGGTGAAATACAACCCCCACGTGACCACCACGGGAGAGAACACACAAACTCCAAATACAGAACATGCATCGTCTGGGTCGGAATCGAACCCATGACCTCTTCTATACCAGGCGAGGTTGTTAACATCTCAACCACCATTTCACATCAATCCCTCGTCAACCTTACATCGAATCTCCTCCCCCCGCCCATTAAACACAGAACTGTCTTTCCCTGGCAGCTGAGCTCGTTCACCCTTATAGTGGGCTCGGATACCATGCACCCCCTATCACCGCGGTGGGTATGCTGCATGTGCATGCCCTTGCATGTGCCCCCCACCCCTACCTAATTGTTTGAATTGAATCTTAAAATCCCCTCCCCTACTAACACCATCACCACGACATCCAAAGATGAACGTGAGTCACGAGCAAAATTGGTTTGCCATGATTGCAGTCAACATTGAATCTATTACGGTAGAAGGGAGTGGAAAAATGTATGTATAGGAATAAGGATACATCCTATTCTGAAGAATAGGTTTTCCCATTTTTTCTGGCAACAAAACAGGTGTTAAAATGTTAAAACACCAAACTTAAACCTTTTGCAAAGAATTATATCTGCATTAACCACATGTTCTTTTGGTGAAAATACAAACAAAAAACATGCTCTGAAAATATATGATGCATTGTCTTTGAAACTGATTGGTCCACACCAGAGAAAGCTTTCTTTTAGAGCTTAGTCTCAAACAGTGTTAGACCAGAGGACGCCAAATCATATTCTTATTCTCATCATGGATGAAGGTGCAGCAATACAACTGCCACCGGTGGCAGGTGCCTCAATGAGAGGTGAGCTCTACAGGATATTTGATTTATCCGGTTTAATTTTCAATGCCGGCACGTAGGAGTTCACGGAGGTGGGAGTCACTTCCCACAGTTCCCCTCCACCGCACGCAATCTGGCGATCGGCAAAAACTGTGCCGAGCCTATTTAATATTTCCGGGTGAAGAGATGCAGAACTGCATTTCCTCAATGAAATCATATCTCAGAAGTTAAGCAGATCTTGAGCCTGGATAGATCTTTGATTGGGCGAAAAACCGCCAAGCATGGACCGGGTGTCAAGGGCTGTTATAATTGGTTCTGTAAAGTTATTGCCACGTTAATTCAGTGGCGACCGGTTCTATTTGTGCGGAATATTTTCGCTTCGAAATGCAAAGGCTCAAACGTTCGGGAATGTCGTGTCGGTGGTGTATGGGGATTTAAACAGAATAGTCAAATCTTTAACGATCATCATCGATATCATTAATTTCAAAAACCACTATTGTTGTTTTATAATGAAACCTAACCGGTAGTTTGTCCGGGGTTAAAGCAACAGCAACCGATGACAAGACGGTAGTTGGACCATGAGTATTTTGTGGAATAAAAGTGACGACGTTTCGATCACAACACAAGCAATGACGATCGCTTGTGTTGTGATCGAAAACTCGTAATTTTAATTTAATTAACTTTTCGTTTTTATATTTTTTCATATCTACGTGACTTTACCGAAATAACCAAGAATATGAATTCCTGCAGTTTTAAGTCAAACCACAAAACACGTACCTAGCCAACTGTGCTAATCGGAGGTGTGGAGGAAGGACAACTAAATACGAGAAGTAGTTCGCAAGAAATCAGTTTTCAATCTAGATGATGTAAAATTACCACAGCTCCAGTGGCTTCCTAATATCGGAAGAGCGTTGCAGATGGCCGCAGAAGCGCATCTGAAAGGGCCGCGCGATGATGCGGTGACGGTCTTTGTTCGATGGCCAGCCAAAAGCCGCTGCGAGCGTGTGTATGTTAGAACAACTATCACACCCGTTCGTTGCAAACCGTGCTAATTCGAAACGTGCTGGGTGAGGTTTAATGTTTAACCACCATTTAACCCTCCCTCCTGTGTGTGTTGTTTGCAGCCCTCGGCGGACTCGGCTACCCCCTCGGCATTGGCGCCGGTGTGGTGGCTCCTCACGCGGTGAAAGGCAAAATCGGTGAGGGTTTCTCTTTCCCGCCGGCAAATTCCCGGCGCATAAATGTTCCTTCGTTTATACAGCTCAGCTACGGAGTGTTGTTTAATGCGTGTATTAAGGACTGTGCTCGTTGACTGTTGGATGCGTCATTTACTCTCAAAAAAGTCTGCTGTGGTCAATATTATATTGTAACAGGCACGTGAATCTCCGTTAACCTTTGTACTGCGATATGTGCTGTGTATGCAGCTGCCCCGTTGGCGCCTTTTGTTGGTGCCATCTAGGTCGTCACCGGTAAGTGAAGGTCGCAGAGACACCAGAGGCTCACGCAGAGACCCGTACACTAAGACAGAGACTCATACACCTACCGAGACACCCTAAACACTTATCCAGAGACCCATAACTGTTCCCAGACAACCATACACTTACAGAAACTCAAAGACTTATGCAGAGATCCTCAAACTTGACAAAATAATAGCCAAAACCTCCCGAACCGAGTATAACCTTCCCAAATAGAGTATTGAAGCTCCTGGGTGGATTGGTGGCAAAGCGATTAAAAGTGTAGAGATGCAAATTTCTCGACACAGTGGAGGGACACGTGGATTAGAGATCACATGAAGGTTATTGTCCCCGCCAACGACAACAATAGGGGGTAACGCTCACAATGACCAGAGCAACCAGATGGATGATAAAATGTGTCAAGTTAACACAGTGATGAGCACATCTGCAAGTCATCTCAGTCAGTGCATAGCAGCTCGGTTTGTAACCATGACCTGCTAGCATCAAGTGCCTCCCAAACATCACCTGACCCCGTCAACGTGCACCTAGCCTAGCAAAAGCACCATTGTGACCATCACTTTAGTGGTGATTCGACCGGGGCTGTTGTTGCTGTTGTTGCTGTTGTCTAAATGTGTCGTGTATGTGTTTGTATGTCTGTGTACAGTGACAGAATTGCTAGGCGATCGTTGACTTGCCGCACCAGGTAACTATTCCATGTAATTGTTCCATTATTATTGGCACCAATTGGCCCATGCCCGCATTTGCGGCATTAAGTTCGTGCTGCCTTCTGCACTTATTTGACGCGATGCATTAATTTCCTTAGATCATCTGGAAAGTTCGTGGTTCACGAATTCCTCCTCTGTATGTGGAGTTTTATTCCCCAGGCCCCATCACTTTATCATTATGCCTCACCCATCCCCCCAGACAAGGCATGGCTTGTTCTTTTAAAAGGAAGTGGCAATTAGTTTTCACCCCACGTGGGAACTAGCAAACTCTGGGCTAAACCCGAGTCGATTTCAGTGAGAAATTGTGAGAGTGTATGATCGGGGTTGTGGAAGGAGGGGAGGGGACACGTATTATGTATATGTTGAACTTCTTTGGCGCCGTACGTAGCCAACCGCGCTCATCGGAAGTGCGGAAGGACAACCAACTGAACACAAAAAGTTGTTCTAAAGAAATGCGTTATAAATCTAGATGATTTAAAAGTTTATAGCTCCAGTGGTGAAGGGTTCTTAAAATATTCTTAGAGATACAGGTTTGGTCCGATCTTTATGTGGGCCTAACCCACAGATTGATGATTTATAATGCTGGCTATGAAGGTAGACTACGTTTGTTGAGTGCAATTTAATGATCTGGGATGCGTGCGCGTCTGTGCCCAGCCCTGCGTCCCATCTGCAGTCACTTCAAACAGAAGTGGTGCCTGTGGAAGTGACTCAAGACTCCGGTGAAGAAGTGACTTGAGGAAGGTTATGGACAGCCTCGCCAACCACCCACCAAAGGGAGCATAGGTTCACCACCTACTCCCCTCCCATACCTGCCCATTCATACCGACTGACCCACCCATCCTACCCAAGCCCTTGACTCTCACACGAATTCTCATCGGTGCAATACTATCATTTCGCCGTTCGTTAAGTTCCTCACCCCCTACTCCTATGCCAATTTCCTGCAAATTACGCCATTCGGACCCTTGAGTGCGTGCGTGAGTGAGTGTGTCATCGTGTGACAGAGTGAGTGTCGTGATGCAAGTGGGTGGGCGGGTTTGCCGGCGTCTGTCCATAATGTTTTTCTGAACTTCTCGGCATTAACACAAATGACGATGAATGAAAACGACCTGGAAAACAAAATCTACCACGAATAGAAAAAAATATATATATTCTTTTTTTAAAACGAACCCTGACATTAATCGTAAAAAAAAATATCTGGTGGCGAGGGAAGCACGCACACGGATTCCGATTCTGAAATTTGGGGGAGTAAATACATTTGGTGGCTGAAATTAGTCTGTGATGAAAGCTGTTAAAGAAAATATATTAACATTTTAATCATAATGGGACTTAGGAATCGACTCTTCGACTGGACAGAAACCAAAAATAAATCAGCTGGATTGGGATGGTGGGTGCAATGCCAATGGGAGTTTGATTCACAGATGAATATATATACACGAATGATATCTGGGTTCCAAACGCCCCCTCCCCCATCTCTATGTGTGCCCCCCTCCCCCTGCACTGAGTATACACCTATCGTTACTTAGCTCTTGTCAGCTCCAGAGTTTTGTTTTAACCGGTCGTGAAGTGAGGACACTTCCAAATCCTCCTCCAAGAATTCGAGATCATTGTGGGTCAAATATCTGGTTGACTTTGGCCCCAAAACGTTTAATAGTGGTCGGTCGAAAATTTTCGACACCGGATTATGTGTGTCTGCTCACGCCAAGTGTCATTAACAGCTGTCGTGGTTTTGTCATTCACGATTATGATTTCATTGGCCGGGAATTCAGTTGCACTGTGGATAACGGATGTAAAGTTACGAGTGGCTTAACGATTGAATTACTCGGCCGATGAGATAGGACAGGTGTCTGTTGGATAGTATGATGAAGGTTGTTAAGTTCTGAATTGATCCGACGCGACTTGGGTGGGTATGTTCTGTGAAACGTCCTTCTTGTGTTCCGGATTAAAATAAAAATCTGTACTCACTGCCCTTACGCGTGCCATTGCGTCATAAACCAACTACCGTGTATGTGCATGCAAACGGGTGCGTGAAGTACATTGTTACACACCAACTCTCACATGACCCAATCGTTAACCAAAGTATGGAAATCGTACACAGTAGTAAACAGTTTACCTTCTAGTCCATTCACGTATAAAAGAGATTAACCTGCCATACACCTGGTCACCCAGACTCTTCAGTGCAGTTAAACTGTTACGGCTTGAATTAAAGATACAGCTTGCACAGATTCAGCATAGCCACACAGCACATTAGCTTCACAAGAATTATTTGAAAGGGAAAAACCAGAGGAATTAGAGAACAATCCACGCAAGCACGGGCAGAACATGCAAACTTCAAATATACAGTCCTTAAGAGTCGGGGTCGAACCCACATCCTCCTGTATACCAGGCAAGGTAGTAAACATACTGACATCATGGCGATATGCTGGGAGACCAGCACTGAGGCTTCACGCCTGCAGTCTCTAAATTTAGGTAATATGCTGATCCGCCATTATTGGACTTACGTGAAAAAGAGCTTCATAGCTGATCCATTCCTCTCGTCTAAATAAAGGTTCTGATTCTATTGGTATTTGAAATGTATTGCTACAGGATACTGCGTCTGAACTGGAGCCATAGAGTAACCAATGTCGAAGTAAGAAAAGGGTCGCGCATAAAAGAAGACGAATTGATGATGCAGGCAGTAATGAGAAGGAAACTTGCACTATCTGGACACACATGAGGATGGACAAAAGGAACATGTAAATTATGTTAAGCAAAAATTGAAGGAACCAGAAAGAGGAAGACACCCACTACGGGACCTCTGCCCATGGATCATGATTCTTCTATCGTATATTCTTTGGGTCTTTCGTTAAAGTCACGGAGATAGGTTCAAATTAAATGAAACAAAAAAATATTTTATTTTTTATCAATTTGAACCTATCTACGTGAATTTTTTTCTCTCCGCCTGATGACGACCACTTGTGTTGAGATGGAAACGTCGTAGTTTTATTTTATTTCTATTAATTTTAACCTATCTACGTGACTTTACCGAAAGATGCAAATAATATGAATTTCTGCAGTTACGAAAGCTTTAAGTCAATATGCTCTTTCGTACACCATGGGAGGCGTGGGGGAGATTAGAAGCAACAGTTTGTACAGATGACGTCTTAGTTGAATATCAAAGTTTTTTAATTATTCCATGGCAGCAGTAACTGCTGTACGGATTGCAGCGATACCGCCAGGGTGTGGAGTGGAAGGTGCAACTCTTTGGCTATGGGTTTGACGGTTTGGTGCTTCACCACGGTCGCAGTTTGGCCATTCTTTGACATTTTCTAATCATGGAACGACGTGTACGCCGAGCGTCTCCCGTGCTTGCTTCCGAGAGCGGTTGAGTGTGGGTCCACAGCTGTCGTTACTTCCACGGTTGTGTGGTCGATTGTTTTTTTTTTCTACGTTCATAGATGCCCCCACCATTCGGACCAATAGATTGTGACGATGAGACACTGCCCTATGTACGTGTGTATGTTGAACTTCTTTCAGACGGTAGGTAGCCAACCATACACATCGCAGGATGCTGGGAAGAACAAGAAACCAAATACAAAATCAGTTTTAAAGAAATGTTTTTACTACGAGTTTTCCTGTGTTCTCTGCTGCCCAAAGCCATCATGCAAAATCACACAATGGAAATGTCGGCGTGGGGTAGAAATAAACTTATTTAAAAAAGTTTTTGAAAAAAAACGGTTCGCTTACCTTACGGTCGAGAAGTACGTCAATGGCGCCTGAGACACGTGGCGCCTGTTCTTGTGCGAGCCGATTCCACAGTTTAGGGACCGCGGTGTTTTCTACATACACAAATATATAAATAATAAGGCGTTCACGCAAAATGTCAATTGATAACACTTTATTCAAAAGTACTCTCCTGAGTCACTTTTGTATCTAAAACATTACACATTTTTACATTATCAAGTAAGACCGACTGAGCAACCTGGCTATCACAGATCACAGCTCAAGGAAATGACTCATCACGCGGCAAAAATACTTTAAATGCATGTTTCTACAAACTCAAGAGACCCAGGAGATCAAGATTCATATATAACCAGAGACCCACAGAAATCCAGAGACCTGTGAAGACCAAATGAGACCCATGCTCTTCGAGACTCATACTAAAATGAATCTATTTTTAATTTCTACCAGGCAAGGCCATCCCACTGGGAGATGAAGCTCTTTTTCAGAAACGACCTGGCCACAATATAATCGTTCAACGAAGTGCCTTGTCACGTGGAAATGTATAGCAGCCCAATACTCTTAAAAACACGACGATTATGAATATGGAGGGATATACCGGAGGACAGGTAAACAAAATCCACGCGACCACATGGAGAGAGAGACTTTTAGAAACAAATGATAGGCTAATGAAGTGGCTTATGTGGAAATTTAGAGCAGTAGCTAAATACTCTAAACCCGTTTTTGATTCTACATCTGGAGGAACCAGAAAAAAATCCGCACGACCACGGGGAGAACTTGCAACTCCAAATACGCAGCATGCCTAAGGGTCGATCGGTTTTGAAGCCACGATCTTCTGTATACCAGGCAAAGTAGTTAACATCTCATAGCCAACGTGGCGTTCTGGAACGGTGGCCAAGAGACATAAGCCGACACGCCACAAACACTTCCACTGTTCATTCCCCCAGTCGCTCCCACTGATCCAGCACTGAATGCATGTAAACACGTATATCGCAGACATTGTATATTGGTTTAGCCTAGATTTACTCTTCAAAAACGCTACATTTTACGTTAATAAAACATTTACTTGTAAAATATTATTTTACACATCTGTTGAGACAAATAATAGTGTTCTGATAACGAATTCATAAAATTACCTTTTTCTAATCTGAATCAACAATGAAAGTATTCTGTACCCATCAACGCATTAATCTGAATTTCAAGTCCGAGGATACAGGGCGGCCATTCTGCGCATTTTAAAAATGAAAACTGAAAAAATAAAAAACATTTAACAACCCGAATAATGGCCTCTGTTTTTTTGTTTGTTCACAAACCATAATGTATTAATCACCTTTCGATTACTGTATACGCCTTAATTCACCTCCGATTGACCAAAAACAGCGAAGTTATTGATGCTTGTGAACGTAATTCAACAAAGGCGGCCATTGAGGGGGATCTCGGACGCCATTTTGTTTTGATACACTTTGGGGGCCAAAAAACGAGGCCCGGCCAATTACACAAAAATAAACACCGAAAGTTCAGATCTCGTCCCTGCAACAGTTGCCAAGAGACACCACATCGGCCCAAACGCCACGCAACATCACACTGCTCAATCCTCCCATAGACTGAATCAAGCAAAGAGGTGCTTTGTGGACGGACAGTATGTTGAAATTATTTTGCAGTGTACGTAGTCAACCATTTTGAGACCGCCGCTGCCAAAAATCGCCAGAGCTGCACATTCAAATGCCCAGAATCGACTATGAGCACATATATTCATCATTCATTATGCCTTCCAAGCCTCCCTTGCATCACAGGGGGAAAGGGTGAAATCTTATTAATGCCGGCACACAAGAACGACCCAACAGATGTCACTACTCAATAAAATCAACAGTCAGCATTGCTTTTTATTGAGATATTCTATTTTAACAATATTAATGACTGTCAATGATGTCCAGTAATTTTGGACGGGTCGCTGCAGCCAAACCTCTTGAGCACGAATCCGTGCAGTTGCCTGTCTGGGCGTGGCCTATACACGTGCACGTGCGGCTCAGGAGCCAATCCCCGAGTCGCCGTTTTGCGTCACGTGGCGGAGCACGCGACCGACCCTGTCAATTACACACCGAGAACGCAACGGCAGCAAGATGCAGGGCAAGACGAATACTACTGGGCACCGATGGACTGAAATAAAAACCCCAGCTTTGTTCGGTTTAACATTCAGGCCAAATAATAAAGTCTGTTTTGGGGGTTAGATCCCTTGAATATGAATGTCTCATTCAGACTCTGCCTTCTCGGCAGACCTGTTCTCCACCTGAAGACGGCTGCTTGCGTTGTGGCCGAAACGTCGTGAGAATTATTTTATGTTTTATTTTTATTATTTTCCTTCTACGTGACTTTACCGAAAGAACCAAGAAGTAATATGAATGTCTCGTTAACCCACCACCAGTCGACAGAATACGTTAACGGGTTTGTCACGCAAACGAAACGTATTAATTAAGTTACTTCGGCACTCGCTGGTGTTGTAAATGTTGTGGATTCAGAGAAAATAGGACTGCGTATCTTCGTCGTGTGAATATACTTTACGTGTGTGCATTTGGAAATATGACCGTACTGTATATACGCGTTGGTGTGTCCATGTGTATGTTTTAATTAGTGAGGTGCACTATAAAAACGTTGCCACTGGTGGAGACATGGGCGGTCGGAAGTGTTGGCTACAAACTCCCTCGTGTACGGTGTGGGCCGACAAGTGCTCGCTAACAGCACTTGCCCCAACAGTCTGTTAAGGCTATACGGGCGAGCTTTGTCTAATTAATGTACAAAGCTCATGCGAATATATTTTTGCATGTATATGTCTGCATGCTCTACGTGTGCGCGTGTATGTCAATTCATCTGAATCGGTGTATGTGGCAAGCTGTTAACTACCTCGCCTTGTACACAGGAAATCGTGGGTTCGATCTCGACCCTGATGCCTGTATATTTGGAGTTTGCATGTTCTCCCCGTGGTCGTGTGGATTTGTTTCCCTCCGCATTAAGAAACATGCGTTTAGAGTGGCTGCTGCTACAGTTTTACACGTGTTAAGCCACTTCATTAGCCAATTATTTGTGGGCAGGTCACTTCTGAAAAAGTGCTACCTCGCTCAATGCGTCTTACCTGAAAAAATAAAAAATAAACTTTTTTTTAATATGTGAAAGTAAATATAAGCTTATAAAAGTATGTGTACATATACACAGAATGTGTGTTTATGCGTGATGAACGGTGGCCAGGAAAAACAGGTTGTGCGTGGTGGCGGTTACAGAAGGCCAAGTCAGGTTGTGAGTTGAATGGTTAAAAGCAAACCCACCCCCCCCCCCCCCTAAAAACTAGTGCAAAACTAATATTAAGATCAATGAAATGAAATAGATTACTATATAAAAGGGTGAAAAAGATACGAAATAATAGCAGCCGGCAACAGAGGCATGCTTGCTTCTGCAGCCGTCTGGAACACTTCCGATACTAGGAAAGCACTGGGAGCTGTGCGCTCTTAAATCTCGATTGAAAACCAATTTCTAAAGAACTGCTTTTCGTGTTTAGTTGATTGTCCTTCCCTCGCACCTCTAATTATCACGTTTTCAAACGTACGGCGCAGAAGAAGTTCAACATACATACACACGCTTTGGTTTTTTCAGTAAAGTCACAGTTCTTGCAGTCACGAAAGCTCCAAATCATTCATACACACATTCTTGTCCACGTCCCCTGCTAGTCTCATTTAATTTGGATGAGGTCCTAATACAATAATACCTCGATTCACATCTCCCCCTTTTGCATCGTTTCGCCAAGACTTCATCACTTTATGAATACCGCTCCCCGATTTGCGTCACCTCAATCCCATACTTGCGTCGACAGCATCGTTCATCCTTTCTCATTATCCGTCGTCTCTCAGCCTTCGCCTCCACCACCGTACCCTGTAGACCGCTTCATCAGCCACTTCGTTGTACTATCATTTGTGATGGCCAGGTTGTTTCTGAAAGAGCCATATTAACAGTGGACCTTACCTGGTAAAAAAAATAGTTTAGTTTTAGTTTAATATCGAGGCAAATGCGACATTTAGTGGTGTCGAGTGGAAATGTACTGAAACTCAAGTAAAAAAAACCCAAAACCCCATAAATATTTGGAGAGGCTTCAATGCCTCCCGTATTTTGACAGGAAATAGACGCGGTGCTTTGCTTTTGGCGTTTGCCAACGCTACACTGGAGCTATTGAGGCTAGGTCTTGTCTTGGCTGGGTCAAAGCCAAGCCAGCCCCTGGTTGCTGCCTTTAAAAGCTGGGGCTCAAACTCCAGGCTCGTCACTCCGAAGTGAAGCTTCATCAGCCTCAACTCAAGCCCTTCTTTCTTGTCGTCGACAGCGAAAGCAGAAAACCCCGAAAGCAAAATGGCCGCCGCTATTCAAGCTCTCCTCGTCCTCGCCCTCCTTCACCTCGCCACTGCGACGCGTAAGTTGGATGGAATCTCTGTGTGAGTGTGAGTCTGTGTCTTTGTGTGTCTATCTGTGGATCTCTGTGTGAGCCTGTGTTTATGGATATCTGTGTGTGAATCTATCTTTGACTGTATGTGTCTATGGATGTTTGAGTGTGAGTCTGTGTCTTTGATCTTTCACTTTGTGCGAGTCTGAGTATGAGTATCCTTGACTTTGTCTTTGTGTCTATGCATGTCTGTGAGTGTTTTTGTGTGTCTATCTGTGGATCTCTGTGAGTGCGAGACTGCGTCTGACTTTGAGTGTCTATGGATGACTCTGTGCGAGTCTGTGTGGTGGTGAGGATTTTTATCCAGGTTCTATAATTTTCCCCTCCACATTCAGAAACATGTGTTTAGAGTGTTTGGCTGCTGCTATACATTTTCACATCAGCCACTTTGTTAAGCTATCATTCGTGACCAGGTCGCTTCTGAAAAAAAGCTACATAGCTCAATCGACCTTACCTGGTAAAATAAAAAAATATTAAGTCAGTGCATCTATTTGTGTGTCCGTGTGCACGCGTCTATGGCTGTCTTTATATTTTTGATTTCTGTGGTGCTGGTCATTCACCCGCTTGTGTGCCGTTACTTGCCTAAATAATTGCTACTCGTGAACGACACTTGCCCCACCAGTTTGTTAAGGCTATAGGGGGAATCCTTGTGGGAGCATTGTGGTGTAGTGTTTAGCGCACTGTGCTATACACCAGTGACCTGAGTTCGATTCCCGCTCACAACTAATAACGGTGGAGAATATTTGAACTGGTCCTGGGCCTTTCTTTGACTCAGCATTAAATATAATTGTAGGGGTCAGTGTATAAACATCACCAGTGGGGAGACAAAGGCGGCTGGCCGTTGTGCATTCTAACAGCACTTGCCCCAACATGCTATGTAGGCAATGAAGGGGCTTGTTTTTGTCTCTGTGTCTATTTGTGTTGCGTGCGTGTCTCTGCCTTGCCACAGCTGTCATTGGCAAGCAGAGTGTGAGCACTGTATCTACGGGATATCTGGGCCACCCTGTGGGTGAGTGTGGTTCATTACAACTCACCACCACTACACTCACTAACTGAATCACAATGCTAAACGGTCTAAACAGTGCTGTTGCCAGTGCATTGGAAAAATGTGAATGAATGGAGTGCCCAATTAGTGCGGTTATGATGGCTCGAACCTTCGATTAACACGGTTGGCTCTGTAGGGTGCGAAAGATGTTCAACATAGTGACAGAGTCATATCGTATTTTATATTTCTCTAAGGCGATTTTAGTTAACGTCTAAAATTTAAATAGACATGTGGATGACGGGGCATGATGAGAAATGCCAAATAAGTGACCTCCAATTAAATAAATAAAAATCTGTAACTTGCAAAAAAAATCGCGACATGTTAAAAACACACACACAACCCATATAAAGGAGGGACCATTCATAGAAATGAAAGCATAGGCCAGCAGGCAGCATAGTTCAGCAGTCGGCAGAATCTTAATTCTTTAAATGTGGCCACAGGCCAACACGCACACTCATATTCTCACGCGTACATAGTCGCTCACATCCTAATACTCACTCACATTTTCATGCACCCACTCACACATGCTCACAAACACTCACACATTCTTACATGCACATAAACTCTCATTTGTGTACGCATTTGAACGTGTTTTTTTTACAATGTGTCTCCCTACCTCCCGATGTCTCATCGTTAACCCGTGGACAACTTATAGTGGGTAAAGCGTTGGCCCATTTTACTCACATCAGTCTCACGAATAACCCTGTTCTATATACATCTATATGCAACGCATGATAGAGCCTGAACCCACATTCTCCATTCAATACCCTCTCGCTATTATAGGAGGCCTGGGCTATGGAGGCCTGGGCTATGGAGGCCTAGGCTATGGAGGCCTGGGCTATGGAGGTCTGGGCTATGGAGGCCTGGGCTATGGAGGTCTGGGCTATGGTGGTCTGGGCTATGGTGGTCTCGGCTATCACGGAGCGGCCCTTGGAGGTGCCTACACGCACCATGCTTGTAACAGATCCATACACTATGCCACACACTCGACCACCCGTACAAAACAAGTCATGGTGAAATTAGCATTGGAAATTCCACACTCCCATGGCAAGGGGAGAGTTGATCCACACGACAAACCACTGTTGATCTTCCCTACTAAGTGTACTTGTTTTAGCCATCAACCAAGATTTTAACTCTCAACTTCATGATTGCGAGCTGCTCAGCTCTATGGCGGAGCCACCTGGTCAGTTAGGCTCAGCTGCTCTCTAAACGAACATCAGCACCCGCCCTCTTCGGACAGCCACGCCCACTCGACTCATCTGGACTGTGCCAGTCAAAGCAGAGCGGTTGGTAGGCCCACTAAGATATGCAGCTATTTATCAGAAGCGACCTGGCCACAAACGATAGCCCAACGAAATGTCTTATCACGTGGAAAATTAAATCAGGCAAACACTCTGAACGCATGTTTTTCAATGTGGAGGTGAAATACAACCCCCACGTGACCACCACGGGAGAGAACACACAAACTCCAAATACAGAACATGCATCGTCTGGGTCGGAATCGAACCCATGACCTCTTCTATACCAGGCGAGGTTGTTAACATCTCAACCACCGTTTCACATCAATCCCTCGTCAACCTCACATCGAATCTCCTCCCCCCGCCCATTAAACACAGAACTGTCTTTCCCTGGCAGCTGAGCTCGTTCACCCTTATGGTGGGCTCGGATACCATGCACCCCCTATCACCGCGGTGGGTATGCTGCATGTGCATGCCCTTGCATGTGCCCCCTACCTAATTGTTTGAATTGAATCTTAAAATCCCCTCCCCTACTAACACCATCACCACGACATCCAAAGATGAACGTGAGTCACGAGCAAAATTGGTTTGCCATGATTGCAGTCCTACATTGAATCTATTACGGTAGAAGGGAGTGGAAAAATGTATGTATAGGAATAAGGATACATCCTATTCTGAAGAATAGGTTTTCCCATTTTTTCTGGCAACAAAACAGGTGTTAAAATGTTAAAACACCAAACTTAAACCTTTTGCAAAGAATTATATCTGCATTAACCACATGTTCTTTTGGTGAAAATACAAACAAAAAACATGCTCTGAAAATATATGATGCATTGTCTTTGAAAGTGATTGGTCCACACCAGAGAAAGCTTTCTTTTAGAGCTTAGTCTCAAACAGTGTTAGACCAGAGGACGCCAAATCATATTCTTATTCTCATCATGGATGAAGGTGCAGCAATACAACTGCCACCGGTGGCAGGTGCCTCAATGAGAGGTGAGCTCTACAGGATATTTGATTTATCCGGTTTAATTTTCAATGCCGGCACGTAGGAGTTCACGGAGGTGGGAGTCACTTCCCACAGTTCCCCTCCACCGCACGCAATCTGGCGATCGGCAAAAACTGTGCCGAGCCTATTTAATATTTCCGGGTGAAGAGATGCAGAACTGCATTTCCTCAATGAAATCATATCTCAGAAGTTAAGCAGATCTTGAGCCTGGATAGATCTTTGATTGGGCGAAAAACCGCCAAGCATGGACCGGGTGTCAAGGGCTGTTATAATTGGTTCTGTAAAGTTATTGCCACGTTAATTCAGTGGCGACCGGTTCTATTTGTGCGGAATATTTTCGCTTCGAAATGCAAAGGCTCAAACGTTCGGGAATGTCGTGTCGGTGGTGTATGGGGATTTAAACAGAATAGTCAAATCTTTAACGATCATCATCGATATCATTAATTTCAACAACCACTGTTGTTGTTTTATAATGAAGCCTAACCGGTAGTTTGTCCGAGGTTAAAGCAACAGCAACCGATGACAAGACGGTAGTTGGACCATGAGTATTTTGTGGAATAAAAGTGACGACGTTTCGATCACAACACAAGCAATGACGATCGCTTGTGTTGTGATCGAAAATTCGTAATTTTAATTTAATTAACTTTTCGTTTTTATATTTTTTCATATCTACGTGACTTTACCGAAATAACCAAGAATATGAATTCCTGCAGTTTTAAGTCAAACCACAAAACAAGTACCTAGCCAACTGTGCTAATCGGAGGTGTGGAGGAAGGACAACTAAATACGAGAAGTAGTTCGCAAGAAATCAGTTTTCAATCTAGATGATGTAAAATTACCACAGCTCCAGTGGCTTCCTAATATCGGAAGAGCGTTGCAGATGGCCGCAGAAGCGCATCTGAAAGGGCCGCGCGATGATGCGGTGACGGTCTTTGTTCGATGGCCAGCCAAAAGCCGCTGCGAGCGTGTGTATGTTAGAACAACTATCACACCCGTTCGTTGCAAACCGTGCTAATTCGAAACGTGCTGGGTGAGGTTTAATGTTTAACCACCATTTAACCCTCCCTCCTGTGTGTGTTGTTTGCAGCCCTCGGCGGACTCGGCTACCCCCTCGGCATTGGCGCCGGTGTGGTGGCTCCTCACGCGGTGAAAGGCAAAATCGGTGAGGGTTTGTCTTTCCCGCCGGCAAATTCCCGGCGCATAAATGTTCCTTCGTTTATACAGCTCAGCTACGGAGTGTTGTTTAATGCGTGTATTAAGGACTGTGCTCGTTGACTGTTGGATGCGTCATTTACTCTCAAAAAAGTCTGCTGTGGTCAATATTATATTGTAACAGGCACGTGAATCTCCGTTAACCTTTGTACTGCGATATGTGCTGTGTATGCAGCTGCCCCGTTGGCGCCTTTTGTTGGTGCCATCTAGGTCGTCACCGGTAAGTGAAGGTCGCAGAGACACCAGAGGCTCACGCAGAGACCCGTACACTAAGACAGAGACTCATACACCTACCGAGACACCCTAAACACTTATCCAGAGACCCATAACTGTTCCCAGACAACCATGCACTTACAGAAACTCAAAGACTTATGCAGAGATCCTCAAACTTGACAAAATAATAGCCAAAACCTCCCGAACCGAGTATAACCTTCCCAAATAGAGTATTGAAGCTCCTGGGTGGATTGGTGGCAAAGCGATTAAAAGTGTAGAGATGCACATTTCTCGACACAGTGGAGGGACACGTGGATTAGAGATCACATGAAGGTTATTGTCCCCCCCAACGACAACAATAGGGGGTAACGCTCACAATGACCAGAGCAACCAGATGGATGATAAAATGTGTCAAGTTAACACAGTGATGAGCACATCTGCAAGTCATCTCAGTCAGTGCATAGCAGCTCGGTTTGTAACCATGACCTGCTAGCATCAAGTGCCTCCCAAACATCACCTGACCCCGTCAACGTGCACCTAGCCTAGCAAAAGCACCATTGTGACCATCACTTTAGTGGTGATTCGACCGGGGCTGTTGTTGCTGTTGTTGCTGTTGTCTAAATGTGTCGTGTATGTGTTTGTATGTCTGTGTACAGTGACAGAATTGCTAGGCGATCGTTGACTTGCCGCACCAGGTAACTATTCCATGTAATTGTTCCATTATTATTGGCACCAATTGGCCCATGCCCGCATTTGCGGCATTAAGTTCGTGCTGCCTTCTGCACTTATTTGACGCGATGCATTAATTTCCTTAGATCATCTGGAAAGTTCGTGGTTCACGAATTCCTCCTCTGTATGTGGAGTTTTATTCCCCAGGCCCCATCCCTTTATCATTATGCCTCACCCATCCCCCCAGACAAGGCATGGCTTGTTCTTTTAAAAGGAAGTGGCAATTAGTTTTCACCCCACGTGGGAACTAGCAAACTCTGGGCTAAACCCGAGTCGATTTCAGTGAGAAATTGTGAGAGTGTATGATCGGGGTTGTGGAAGGAGGGGAGGGGACACGTATTATGTATATGTTGAACTTCTTTGGCGCCGTACGTAGCCAACCGCGCTCATCGGAAGTGCGGAAGGACAACCAACTGAACACAAAAAGTTGTTCTAAAGAAATGCGTTATAAATCTAGATGATTTAAAAGTTTATAGCTCCAGTGGTGAAGGGTTCTTAAAATATTCTTAGAGATACAGGTTTGGTCCGATCTTTATGTGGGCCTAACCCACAGATTGATGATTTATAATGCTGGCTATGAAGGTAGACTACGTTTGTTGAGTGCAATTTAATGATCTGGGATGCGTGCGCGTCTGTGCCCAGCCCTGCGTCCCATCTGCAGTCACTTCAAACAGAAGTGGTGCCTGTGGAAGTGACTCAAGACTCCGGTGAAGAAGTGACTTGAGGAAGGTTATGGACAGCCTCGCCAACCACCCACCAAAGGGAGCATAGGTTCACCACCTACTCCCCTCCCATACCTGCCCATTCATACCGACTGACCCACCCATCCTACCCAAGCCCTTGACTCTCACACGAATTCTCATCGGTGCAATACTATCATTTCGCCGTTCGTTAAGTTCCTCACCCCCTACTCCTATGCCAATTTCCTGCAAATTACGCCATTCGGACCCTTGAGTGCGTGCGTGAGTGAGTGTGTCATCGTGTGACAGAGTGAGTGTCGTGATGCAAGTGGGTGGGCGGGTTTGCCGGCGTCTGTCCATAATGTTTTTCTGAACTTCTCGGCATTAACACAAATGACGATGAATGAAAACGACCTGGAAAACAAAATCTACCACGAATAGAAAAAAATATATATATATTCTTTTTTTAAAACGAACCCTGACATTAATCGTAAAAAAAAAATATCTGGTGGCGAGGGAAGCACGCACACGGATTCCGATTCTGAAATTTGGGGGAGTAAATACATTTGGTGGCTGAAATTAGTCTGTGATGAAAGCTGTTAAAGAAAATATATTAACATTTTAATCATAATGGGACTTAGGAATCGACTCTTCGACTGGACAGAAACCAAACATAAATCAGCTGGATTGGGATGGTGGGTGCAATGCCAATGGGAGTTTGATTCACAGATGAATATATATACACGAATGATATCTGGGTTCCAAACGCCCGCTCCCCCATCTCTGTGTGTGCCCCCCTCCCCCTGCACTGAGTATACACCTATCGTTACTTAGCTCTTGTCAGCTCCAGAGTTTTGTTTTAACCGGCCGTGAAGTGAGGACACCTCCAAATCCTCCTCCAAGAATTCGAGATCATTGTGGGTCAAATATCTGGTTGACTTTGGCCCCAAAACGTTTGATAGTGGTCGGTCGAAAATTTTCGACACCGGATTATGTGTGTCTGCTCATGCCAAGTGTCATTAACAGCTGTCGTGGTTTTGTCATTCACGATTATGATTTCATTGGCCGGGAATTCAGTTGCACTGTGGATAACGGATGTAAAGTTACGAGTGGCTTAACGATTGAATTACTCGGCCGATGAGATGGGACAGGTGTCTGTTGGATAGTATGATGAAGGTTGTTAAGTTCTGGATTGATCCGACGCGACTTGGGTGGGTATGTTCTGTGAAACGTCCTTCTTGTGTTCCGGATTAAAATAAAAATCTGTACTCAATGCCCTTACGCGTGCCATTGCGTCATAAACCAACTACCGTGTATGTGCATGCAAACGGGTGCATGGAGTACATTGTTACACACCAACTCTCACATGACCCAATCGTTAACCAAAGCAACCAAAGTATGGAAATCGTACACAGTAGTAAACCGTTTACCGTCTAGTCCATTCACGTATAAAAGAGATTAACCTGCCAGACACCTGGTCACCCAGACTTCAGTGCAGTTAAACTGTTACGGCTTGAATTACAGATACAGCTTGCACAGATTCAGCATAGCCACACAGCACATTAGCTTCACAAGAATTCTATGAAAGGGAAAAACCAGAGGAATCAGAGAAAAATCCACGCAAGCACAGGCAGAACATGCAAACTTCAAATATAAAGTCATTAAGAGTCGGGATCGAACCCACATCCTCCTGTATACCAGGCAAGGTAGTTAACATACTGCCATCAAGGCGATATGCTGGGAGACCAGCACTGAGGCTTCACGCCTGCAGTCTCTAACTTTAGGTAATATGCTGATCCGCCCTTATTGGACTTATGTGAAAAAGAGCTTCATAGCTGATCCATTCCTCTAGTATAAATAAAGATTCTGATTCTATTGGCATTTGAAATGTATTGCTACAGGATACTGCGTCTAAACTGGAGCCATAGAGTAACCAATGTCGAAGTAAGAAAAGGGTCGCGCATAAAAGAAGACGAATTGATGATGCAGGCAGTAATGAGAAGGAAACTGGCACTATCTGGACACACATGAGGATGGACAAAAGGAAAATGTCAATTCATGTTAGGCAAAATTGAAGGAACCAGAAAGAGGAAGACACCCACTACGGGACATCTGCCCATGGATCATGATTCTATCGTATATTCTTTGGGTCTTTCGGTAAAGTCACGGAGATAGCTTCAAATTAAATTAAACAAAAAAATACTTTCTTTTTTATCAATTTGAACCTATCTACGTGAAAATTTTTCTCTCCGCCTGATGACGACCACTTGTGTTGAGATGGAAACGTCGTAGTTTTATTTTATTTCTATTAATTTTAACCTATCTACGTGACTTTACCGAAAGATGCAAATAATATGAATTTCTGCAGTTACGAAAGCTTTAAGTCAATATGCTCTTTCGTACACCATGGGAGGCGTGGGGGAGATTAGAAGCAACAGTTTGTACAGATGACGTCTTAGTTGAATATCAAGGTTTTTTAATTATTCCATGGCAGCAGTAACTGCTGTACGGATTGCAGCGATACCGCCAGGGTGTGGAGTGGAAGGTGCAACTCTTCGGCTATGGGTTTGACGGTTTGGTGCTTCACCACGGTCGCAGTATGGCCATTCTTTGACATTTTCTAATCATGGAACGACGTGTACGCCGAGCGTCTCCCGTGCTTGCTTCCGAGAGCGGTTCAGTGTGGGTCCACAGCTGTCGTTACTTCCACGGTTGTGTGGTCGATTGTTTTTTTTTTCTACGTTCATAGATGCCCCCACCATTCGGACCAATAGATTGTGACGATGAGACACTGCCCTATGTACGTGTGTATGTTGAACTTCTTTCAGACGGTAGGTAGCCAACCATACAAATCGCAGGATGCTGGGAAGAACAAGAAACCAAATACAAAATCAGTTTAAAAGAAATGTTTTTTTCTACGAGTTTTCCTGTGTTCTCTGCTGCCCAAAGCCATCATGCTTAACCACACAATGGAAAGATGTCGGCGTGGGGTAGAAATCAACTTATTTTAAAAAGTGTTTTGAAAACAATGGTTTTATTCAACGGTTCGATTAACTAACGGTCGAGAAGTACGTCAATGGCGCCTGAGACACGTGGCGCCTGTTTTTGTGCGAACCGATTCCATAGTTTAGGGACCGCGGCGTTTTTTACATACACAAATATATAAATAATAAGGCGTTCATGCAAAATGTCAATTGCTAACACTTTATTCAAAAGTACTCTCTTGAGTCACTTTTGTATCTAAAACATTACACATTTTTACATTATCAAGTAAGACCGACTGAGCAACCTGGCTATCACAGATCACAGCTCAAGGAAATGACTCATCACGCGGCAAAAATACTTCCAATGCATGTTTCTACAAACTCAAGAGACCCAGGAGATCAAGATTCATATATAACCCGAGACCCACAGAAATCCAGAGACCTGTGAAGACCAATTGAGACCCATGCTCTTCGAGACTCATACTAAAATGAATCTAATTTTAATTTCTACCAGGCAAGGCCATCCCACTGGGAGATGAAGCTCTTTTTCAGAAACGACCTGGCCACAATATAATCGTTCAACGAAGTGCCTTGTCACGTGGAAATGTATAGCAGCCAAATACTCTTAAACACACGCCGATTATGAATATGGAGGGATATACCGGAGGACAGGTAAACAAAATCCACGCGACCACATGGAGAGACTTTTAGAAACAAATGATAGGCTAATGAAGTGGCTTATGTGGAAATTAGAGCAGTAGCTAAATACTCTAAACCAGTTTTTGATTCTACATCTGGAGGAACCAGAAAAAAATCCGCACGACCACGGGGAGAACTTGCAACTCCAAATACGCAGCATGCCTAAGGGTCGATCGGTATCGAAGCCACGATCTTCTGTATACCAGGCAAAGTAGTTAACATCTCATAGCCAACGTGGCGTTCTGGAACGGTGGCCAAGAGACATAAGCAGACACGCCACAAACACTACCACTGTTCATTCCCCCAGTCGCTCCCACTGATCCAGCACTGAATGCATGTAAACACGTATATCGCAGACATTGTATATTGGTTTAGCCTAGATTTACTCTTCAAAAACGCTAAATTTTACGTTAATAAAACATTTACTTGTAAAATATCATTTTACACATCTGTTGAGACAAATAATAGTGTTCTGATAACGAATTCATAAAATAACCTTTTTCTAATCTGAATCAACAATGAAAGTATTCTGTACCCATCAACGCATTAATCTGAATTTCAAGTCCGAGGATACAGGGCGGCCATTCTGCGCATTTTAAAAATGAAAACTGATAAAATAAAAAACATTTAACAACCCGAATAATGGCCTCTGTTTTTTGTTTGTTCACAAACCATAATGTATTAATCACCTTCCGATTACTGTATACGCCTTAATTCACCTCCGATTGACCAAAAACAGCGAAGTTATTGATGCTTGTGAACGTAATTCAACAAAGGCGGCCATTGAGGGGGATCTCGGACGCCATTTTGTTTAGATACACTTTGGGGGCCAAAAAACGCGGCCCGGCCAATTACACAAAAATAAACACCGAAAGTTCAGATCTCGTCCCTGCAAGTTGCCAAGAGACACCACATCAGCCCAAACGCCACGCAACATCACGCTGCTCAATCCTCCCATAGACTGAATCAAGCAAAGAGGTGCTTTGTGGATGGACAGTATGTTTAAATTATTTTGCAGTGTATGTAGTCAACCATTTTGAGACCGCTGCTGCCAAAAATCGCCAGAGCTGCACATTCAAATGCCCAGAATCGACTATGAGCACATATATTCATCATTCATTATGCCTTCCAAGCCTCCCTTGCATCACAGGGGGAAAGGGTGAAATCTGATTAATGCCGGAAACAAGAACGACCCAACAGATGTCACTACTCAATAAAATCAACAGTCAGCATTGCTTTTTATTGAGATATTCTAATTTGACAATATTAATGAGTGTCAATGAGTGTCAATGATGTCAGAAATTTTGGACGGGTCGCTGCAGCCAAACCGCTTGAGCACGAATCCGTGCAGGTGCCTGTCTGGGCGTGGCCTATACACGTGCACGTGACTCAGGAGCCAATCCCCGAGTCGCCGTTTTGCGTCACGTGACGGAGCGGGCGACCGACCCTGTCAATTACACACCGAGAACGAGTACGCAACGGCAGCGAGATGCAGGGCAAGACGAATACTACTGGGCACCGATGGACTGAAATAAAAACCCCAGCTTTGTTCGGTTTAACATTCAGGCCAAATAATAAAGTCTGTTTTGGGGGTCAGATCCCTTGAATATGAATGTCTCATTCAGACTCTGCCTTCTCGACAGACCTGTTCTCCACCTGAAGACGGCTGCTTGCGTTGTGTCCGAAACGTCGTGAGAATTATTGTTTTATTTTTATTATTTTCCTTCTACGTGACTTTACCGAAAGAACCAAGAAGAAATATGAATGTCTCGTTAACCCACCACCAGCCGACAGAATACGTTAACGGGTTTGTCACGCAAACGAAACGTATTAATTAAGTTACTTCGGCACTCGCTGGTGTTGTAAATGTTGTGGATTCAGAGAAAATAGGACTGCGTATCTTCGTCCTGTGAATATACTTTACGTGTGTGCATTTGGAAATATGACCGTACTGTATATACGCGTTAGTGTGTCCATGTGTATGTTTTAATTAGTGAGGTGCACTATAAAAACGTTGCCACTGGTGGAGACAAAGGCGGTCGGAAGTGTTGGCTACAAACTCCCTCGTGTACGGTGTGGGCCGACAAGTGCTCGCTAACAGCACTTGCCCCAACAGTCTGTTAAGGCTATACGGGGGAGCTTTGTCTAATTAATGTACAAAGCTCATGCGAATATATATTTGCATGTACAGTATATGTCTGTGCATGCTCTACGTGTGCGTGTGTATGTCAGAATTCATCTGAATCGGTGTATGTATGTGGCAAGCTGTTAACTACCTCGCCTTGTACACAGGAAATCGTATTTGGAGTTTGCATGTTCTCCCCGTGGTTGTGTGGATTTTTATCCGGGTCCTCTAGTTTTTCCCTCCGCATTAAGAAACATGCGTTTAGAGTGGCTGCTGCTACAGTTTTACACGTGTTAAGCCACTTCATTAGCCAATCATTTGTGGGCAGGTCACTTCTGAAAAAGTGCTACATCGCTCAGTGCGTCTTACCTGAAAAAATAAAAAATAACCTTTTTTTTATTTGTGAAAGTAAATATAAGCTTATAAAAGTATGTGTACATATACACAGAATGTGTGTTTATGCGTGATGAACGGTGGCCAGGAAAAACAGGTTGTGCGTGGTGGCGGTTACAGAAGGCCAAGTCAGGTTGTGAGTTGAATGGTTAAAAGCAAACCCACCCCCCCCCCCCCTAAAAACTAGTGCAAAACTAATATTAAGATCAATGAAATGAAATAGATTACTATATAAAAGGGTGAAAAAGATACGAAATAATAGCAGCCGGCAACAGAGGCATGCTTGCTTCTGCAGCCGTCTGGAACACTTCCGATACTAGGAAAGCACTGGGAGCTGTGCGCTCTTAAATCTCGATTGAAAACCAATTTCTAGAGAGCTGCTTTTCGTGTTTAGTTGATTGTCCTTCCCTCGCACCTCTAATTAGCACGTTTTGCTACGTACGGTGCAGAAGAAGTTGAACATACATACAGTAAAGTCACATAGAAAGAAAAAGATATTAATTACCGAAAGAACCAATAAGCAATTCCTGCAGTCACGAAAGCTCCAAATCATTCATACACACATTCTTGTCCACGTCCCCTGCTGGTCTCATTCCTAAAACAACAAAACCTCGATTCACATCTCCCCCTTTTGCATCGTTTCGCCAAGACTTCATCACTTTATGATTACAGCTCCCCGATTTGCGTCACCTCAATCCCATACTTGCGTCGTCGACAGCATCGTTCATCCTTTCTCATTATCCGCCGTCTCTCAGCCTTCGCATCCACCACCGTACCCTGTAGACCGCTTCATCAGCCACTTCGTTGTACTATCATTTGTGATGGCCAGGTTGCTTCTGAAAAAGAGCCATATTATCAGTGGACCTTACCTGGTAAAAAATAATAATTTAGTTTTAGTTTAATATCGAGGCAAAGGAAACATTTAGTGGTATCGAGTGGAAATTTACTGAAACTGAAGTAAAAAAAACCCAAACCCCATAAATATTTGGAGAGGCTTCAATGCCTCCCGTATTTTGACAGAAAATAGACGCGGTGGTTTGCTTTTGGCGTTTGCCAGCGCTACACTGGAGCTATTGAGGCTAGGTCTTGTCTTGGCTGGGTCAAAGCCAAGCCAGCCCCTGGTTGCTGCCTTTAAAAGCTGGGGCTCAAACTCCAGGCTCGTCACTCCGAAGTGAAGCTTCATCAGCCTCAACTCAAGCCCTTCTTTCTTGTCGTCGACAGCGAAAGCAGAAAACCCCGAAAGCAAAATGGCCGCCGCTATTCAAGCTCTCCTCGTCCTCGCCCTCCTTCACCTCGCCACTGCGACGCGTAAGTTGGATGGAATCTCTGTGTGAGTGTGAGTCTGTATTTTTGTGTGTCTATCTGTGGATCTCTGTGAGTGCGAGACTGCGTCTGACTTTGAGTGTCTATGGATATCTCTGTGTGAGTCTGTGTGGTGGTGAGGATTTTTATCCAGGTTCTCTAATTTTCCCCTCCACATTCAGAAACATGTGTTTAGAGTGTTTGGCTGCTGCTATACATTTCCACATCAGCCACTTTGTTAAGCTATTATTCATGACCAGGTCACTTCTGAAAAAAAAGCTACATATCTCAGTTGACCTTACCTGGTAAAATAAAAAAATATTAAGTCTGTGCATCTATTTGTGTGTCCGTGTGCACGCCTCTATGGCTGTCTTTATCTTTTTGATTTCTGTGGTGCTGGTCATTCACCCGCTTGTGTGCCGTTACCTGCCTAAATAATTGCTACTCGTGAACGACACTTGCCCCAACAGTTTGTTAAGGCTATAGGGGGAATCCTTGTGGAAGGATTGTGGTGTAGTGTTTAGCACACTGTGCTATAAAACGGTGACATGAGTTCGATTCCCGCGCACAACTAATAACGGTGGAGAATATTTGATCTGGTCCTGGGCCTTTCTTTCACTCAGCATTAAAAATAATTGTAGGGGTCAGTGTATAAACATCACCAGTGGGGAGACAAATGCGGCTGGCCATTATGCCTTCTAACAGCACTTGCCCTAACATGCTATGCAGGCTATGAAGGGGATTGTTTTTGTCTCTGTGTCGATTTGTGTTGCGTGCGTGTCTCTGCCTTGCCACAGCTGTGGTTGGAAAGCAGGCTGTGAGCACTTTATCTACGGGATTCCTGGGCCACCCTGTGGGTGAGTGAGGTTCATTACAACTCAGCGCCACTACACTCACTCACTGAATCACAATGCTAAACGGTCTAAACAGTGCTGTTGCCAGTGCATTGGAAAAATGTGAATGAATGGAGTGCCCAATTAGTGCGGTTATGATGGCTCTAACCTTCGATTAACACGGTTGGCTATGTAGGGTGCGAAAGATGTTCAACATAGTGACAGAGTCATATCGTATATTATATTGCTCTAAGGCGATTTTAGTTAACCCGTTGCATGGTCTAAAATCTAAATAGACAAGTGGGAGACGGGGCATGATGAGAAAGCCCAAAAAGTGACCTCCAATTAAATAAAAAAAACAAATCTGTAACTTGCAAAAAAATGGTGACATGTTAAAAACACACACACAACCCATATAAAGGAGGAACCATTCAAATAAATTAAAGCATAGGCCAGCAGGCAGCATAGTTCAGCAGGCAGCAGAATCTTAATGCTTCAAATGTGGCCACAGGCCAACACGCACACTCATATTCTCACACGTACATAGTCGCTCACATCCTAACACTCACTCACATTTTCATGCACCCACTCACACATGCTTACAAACACTCACATTCTTACATGCACTTAAACACTCATTTGTGTACGCATTTGAACGTGTTTTTTTTACAATGTGTCTCCCTACCTCCCGATGTCTCATCCTTAACCCGTGGACAACTTATAGTGGGCAAGTCGTTGGCCCATCTTACATCAGTCTCACGAATAATCCTGTTCTATATACATCTATATGCAACGCATGATAGAGCCTGAACCCACATTCTCCATTCAATACCCTCTCACTATTATAGGAGGCCTGGGCTATGGAGGCCTGGGCTATGGAGGCCTAGGCTATGGAGGTCTGGGCTATGGAGGCCTGGGCTATGGAGGTCTGGGCTATGGTGGTCTGGGCTATGGTGGTCTAGGCTATCACGGAGCGGCCCTTGGAGGTGCCTACACGCACCATGCTGGTAAGAGATCCATACGCTATGCCACACACTCGACCACCCATAGAAAACAAGTCATGGTCAAATTAGCATTGGAAATTCCACACTCCTATGGCAAGGGGCAAGTTGATCCACACGACAAACCACTGTTGATCTTCCCTACTAAGTGTACTTGTTTTAGCCGATCACTTGTGTTGTGATCGAAACCTCGCAATTTTAATTTAATTTACTTACATTTTTTCTTTTTTTTATATCTATGTGACTTCACCGAAAGAACAAAGAATTTGAGGAAGGACAACTAAATACGAGAAGCAGTTCGCAAGAAATCAGTTTTCAATCCAGATGATGTAAAAGTACCACAGCTCCAGTGGCTTCCTAATATCGGAAGAGCGTTGCAGATGGCCGCATAAGTGCGCGATGATGCGGTGACGGTCTTTGTTCGATGGCCAGCCAAAAGCCGCTGTGAGCGTGTGTATGTTGGAACATCTATCACACCGTACGTTGCAAACCATGCTAATTCGAACGTGATGGGCGAGGTTAAATTTTTAACCACCATTTATCTCTCCCTCCCTCCTGTGTGTGTGTTGTTTGCAGCCCTCGGCGGACTCGGTTACCCCCTAGGCATTGGTGCCGGTGTGGTGGCTCCTCACGTCGTGAACAGCAAAATCGGTGAGGGTTTCTCTTTCCCGCCGGCAAATTCCCAGCGCAAAAATGTTCCTTCGTTTATACAGCTCAGCTACGGATTGTTGTTTAGTGCGTGTTTTGAGGACTGTGCTGGTTGACTCTTTTGGAGGCGTAATTTCCTCTCAACAAAGTCCGCTGTGGTCAATAATATATTGTAACACGCGCGTGAATCTCCGTTAACCTTTGTACTGTGATGTGTGCTGTGTATGTAGCTGCCCCGTTGGCGCCTTTTGTTGGTGCCATCTAGGTCGTCACCGGTAAGTGAAGGTCGCAGAGACACCATAGGCTCACGCAGAGACCCGTACACTAAGACAGAGACCCATTGCCCTACCCAAAAACCCATAATATCCAGAGACCCATAACTGTTCTCAGATATCCATACACTTACAGAAACCCACAAACTTATACAGAGATCTTCAAACTTGCCAAAATAATTGCCAAAACCTCCCCAACCAAGTAGAATCTTCCCAAACAGAGTATTGAAGCTCCTGGGTGGATTGGTGGCACAGCAGTTAAAACTGTGGAGATGCACATTTTTAGATACAGTGGAGGGACACGTGGATTAAAGAACACATGAAGGTTATTGTTCCCCCGAACGACAAAAATAGATGGCCAACGCTCACAACAATGAGCGGAACAACCAGATGGATGATAAAACGTGTTAAATTTACACAGTAAGAAGCACATCTGCAAGTCACCTCAGTCAGTCAGTGCATAGCAGCTCGGTTTGTATCCATGACGTGCCAGCAGAAAGTGCCTCCCACACATCACCTGACGCCCTCAACGTGCACCTAGCCTGGCAAAAGCACCATCGTGACGTCACTATCACTTAATGGATTCTTAGAGACAGGTTTGTTCCGATCATCGTTTGGGCCTAACCCACAAATGGATAATTTATAACGCTGGCCGTGAAGGCCGACTACGTTTGTTGAGTGCAACTTAATGATCTGTGATGTGTGTGCGTCCGTGCCCAGCCCTACATCCCCGTCTGCAGTCACTTAAAATAGAAGTGGTGCCTGCGGAAGCGACTCGAGACTCCGGTGAAGAAGTGAATTGACGAACGTTATGGACAGCCACCGCGACCCACCACCCACAAAAAGGGGCATAGGTTCACCACCTACTCCCTTCCCATACCTGCCCATTCATACCCATTGACCCACCCATCCTAACCAAGCTCTTGACTCTTACACAAATTCTTATCATCTGTGCAATGTCCTTCTTGTGTTCCGGATTCAAATAAAAATCTGTTCTCACTACACTTATGCGTGTTATTGCGACGTAAACAAACGACCGTGTGTGTGTGTAAACGCGTCCAACTCTCACATGACCAACTCTCACATGACCCAATAGTTAAGGAAAGCAACCAAAGTAGGGAAATGGTACACGGTCATAAAGCGTACATTTCTCTCCAGATTACCGTCCATTCTATTTACGTATTAAAGAGATTAACCTGCCAGACACCTGGTCACCGAGAGTATTAAGCGGATTTAAGCTGTCACGGCTTGCATTACACGCACAGCCTGCACAGATTCAGCATAGCTGCACAGCACATTAACTTCACAATAATCCTATGAAGGGACAAAACAGAACCTGGAGAAAATGTAACCATGGGGAAAAAATGCTAATTTCAATTATACAGGAGTCAGGGTCAGGATCGAACCCACAGCCTCCTGTATATCAGGCAAGGTAGTTAACATCTCACTACTGCAGGGAGATCCTGGGAGACCAGCTCTAAGGTTTGAGGCTGGCAGTCTGTAACTTCAGGTAGGCAGTCGATAAACATGCTTACCCGCCCCTACTGGACATCTGTGAAAATGAGCTTCATAGCTGATCGCATTCCTCCAATCTTAAACATTTAGATTCTATTGACATTCGAAATATATTGCTACAGAAGGATACTGCATCTAAACTGGAGCCAAAGAGTGACCAACGTAGAAGAAAAAGGTTGCATATAGAAGATGACCTGATGATGCAGGCAGAGAGGAAAAGGAAACTGCCACTATTTGGACACATAGGTAGGATGGACAATATCACAATTTGAATAGTTTCAGGGTTTATGCGGAGTGTGATTTCTTGGGGAGGGACATAACACACCAAGCGGGTTTGTCGTTTTGCCACAATGTTATAGGGGCTACTTTAATGCACAATTATAGACAGACTCCCACAAGTATTGTCTGACTTGTATGCTCTGTATGGAAAACCCGTTTGTACATGCAATGCAACCGAATGACTCAATCCCCCATAACCACCCACCATCGCTCTCGCTTACAGGGACCCACGGTCCTGAGTGTCCCAGTTTTTATTAGTCAGCCTATAGCAATATGCAGAGCTTTACTGCCTTCTTTGTAGTGTCTCAAGTCTAGCAGTAGGAAAAGCAATTGTGGCTCCCTCTGTGTGGCGTGTCCACCTTCCAATGGTAAGGAGAGCACTGCTGTCTCACTTGGTGTGGTGTATCCAACACCTTAGCGGTCGGTAGAGCAGGTGGCTCCCTTGGGGATGGTGGATGCAGAACTCAAAATTCTTGATGTTTCCCTACACATGAAATTTGATAATGAGGCCCTTGCCGCTATTGATGTCCTCGTCCTTGGCACTCCGTAGAGTCGACACCACTCACCCAGCTCTTGAAGTGGTCTCTCCGCACTCCAACAATTGATAAATCCCTCCTCGTGGCCCTAGGTGTGGCATAAAGGACAAGTTGCCTGTGTTCTCTGCTGCTGCCCAGACCCATCCTTCTATACCACACAATGTGAAGATGGCTGTGTGGGGTAAAAAAAAAAAAAGGCACTGTGGCATAGTATCGGTGAGGCTCTATTTTTGCAACTCCCGACTCTACGGGACATCTGGCAAAAAAAATATTGCAAAGCTGCATCATGTACAAAACTCCGTGGCACGTATCATGCTCACCGAGCTGCATTGGCTTCTGGTTGCCACGTGACTATATTATAAGGTCACATTCATTAACTCAAATTACATGCCACAAATGAACCACAATACCTTGCTGAGCTTGTCAAAGAGCATAAACCGCCATGCAAATTCTGGTCATCCTCGCAGTGGCTTTAGGGTAGCCGTTGAACAAAGAAGGTCATTGAATTGCGTGCATTCTGAAGCGCTTCCACAGCCATCTGGAACGCGCTTCCTTCCGATATAAGAAATTCACTGGAACTATACACTTTGAATCTTCTAGATGGAAAACTAATTTCTTTAGAACTGCATTGTGTTTAGTTTGTGGTTCTTAAATTAGGATGGTTGGCTACATACAGTACAAAAGAAGTTCAACATATATACATTCTGGCCAGATCTATATTATAATTTTTATTTAGACTGGAGGAATGCAATGAGATAAGAATTTTTTTAATAGATGCCAACGATGGGCGCATCAGCAAGTGACAACAAACAATACATATACACAATCGAAGTGCAAAACAGAGAAAATTGTAAGCAATTCACTAAGTACAAATGCATTTTTTGTTCATTCAAAATATAAGTCCGATTCATCAAGATTGGGCAAGGCAGGAAAAACAACTAACCAATCCCAGAACACACCAGGACAACACATCAGCAGATGTCCCTCAATGAAATGGCACATTAGCATTGAACTATCGATATACTACACAGGTAATGAACAAAGTTACGAATGACATTTGCAAATGCGGCTGTTCGATATTCAGCACTCATATTCCTGCTTTAGATGTTTAGCTGCAGACTCAAGTAAGGCGTCAATAGTTGGTGCAATGAACGAATAAAAATTATTTCAGTGTCAGAAAATTCCCTCCCCCTAGAAATTCACCGAGAAAGTGCACGGTCCTTCATTTCATCACAACGGCGAAGGTTAAATTGCACCTGTGAATCACTGTCTCCAAGCGGTTATTCCACGCACCAGTGTTGACATACCAGAGAAGGTGGCAGAACTTTAGTAAGACAGATTAATTTACATGGCCAAAACACGCGAATCAATTGTGAACCACAATCATTTCAAATGGTTAAACCATTAAACCATTAAGGTAATGACCCCTTTTCTAGTACCGACGAGTGACACCTGGGCTGGGCTCAAATGTACGTATGTATGTATCTTGAACTGAATTCTCATCGTACATAGCCAACCGTGATATTTGGAGTTGCTGGGTACAGACTACAAACTAAACACTGAAAGCACTTATAAATAAATAACTTTTCAATCTAGATGATTTGAAAGTGCATATCTCCAACGGCTTCCTAATATCGGATGGAAGAGCATTGCATATGGCCGCAATAGCGCATCTGAAAGAGTGATGCAAAAAACAAACAGCTGCAGGCCACGGTGCATCCCCTGCTGCCACAGGAGGCATTTGATTGATCTCCCCTCATAATGCGATCATTTTGCTAGTTATGCGAAAAGAATTGGGATAAATTAAAATTGCTCGTTAGAGCGAATTCTCATAAAAAACGCTCGTTAAGCAAAAAACGTCTGTAACTCTTGCAACCAGCGTCACGTGGCTGCTTGAGGTGACTGGACAGCCTCACGATGAAATGACATGAGAGGGTCATGTGATGGCAACACTTTATTCGAAAGTGCTCTCCTAGGTCGCTTTTGATATATTTTGCAAGGCCAGTGAGAGGTGACGTCACATCTGTGATGTCGCCCGCATGCGGAAGCGTTACACAGTGTGCCTGCTGACGTCAACCCCCCTACCCTCGGCGAAGGCCGTGTATTAATCCAAGACAAGAATCGACAAGAATCTAAGTCTCGGGCGAAGCCGGGTAGTAAAGCTAGTTACCAATGTCCCACGCGTGACGTCACTTAACACGAGCCCCCCCTCCCCCCCCCCCTTATGAATAATCAGCTGAACAATTTTTCTATTGAATATATCAGAGTTACTGCAATACACCCGTCCTTGGACGGGCAAACAAGCTAGCATCTCATAGCCACCGTCGCGTTCTCGAACAGTGACCAAGAGAAATAAGCCCACACGCCACAAATACTACCACTGTTCAATCCCCGTGTCGCTTCCATTGATCCAGCACTGAATACATATTAACACGAATATCTCAGACATTGTATATTGGTTTAGCCTCGATTTACTCTTCAAAAACCACTATCGTCATTCATAAATGTAACATTTACTTGTAATATCTCATTTAACGCATCTATTGGGGCATATAATACTGTAATTACAATAAATGCATACAATATTTTTTTTTCTGTCTGAAGCAACAATTAAAATGTTCTCTACCAATCAATGCATAAAACTCAATGCCAAATCAGAGGCTCCACATCAGCCATTGTTTTAACCATAAACTCTGAAAATGTAATAAACATTCAATAAAACAAACTACCCGTATGGCCTTATTTTTGGTTTACCATCCATAACGTATTAATCACCTTCTGATGACTGTATATGCCTTAATTCTCCTCCGATTGCCCCAAAACAGCGAAGTTATTCAAGCTCGTGAACGTAATTCAACAAAGGCGGCCATTGGGTGGGATCTCGACCGCCATTTTGTTTTGATACACTTTGGGGGCCAAAAAACGCGGCCCGGCCAATTCCTCAAAAATAAACACCGAAAGTTCACATCTCGTCCCTGCAACAGTTGCCAAGAGTCACCACATCAGCCCAAACTCCACGCAACATCCCGCTGCTCAATCCTCCCATAGACCGAATAGAGCAAAGGGGTGCTTTGTGGAAGTACAGTACAGTGTTCAAATTATATTCTTGGTTCTTTCGGTAAAGTCACGTAGATAGGTGACTTTACAGAAATACCCTAGAATATTAATTGCTGCAGTGATGAAAGCTTTAAGTCAAGATTTAGTGTTCAAATTATTTTGCACCCTTCATAGTCTAGACCCCGCTAGCTGAAATTGCACCAGCTGCACATTAAAATGATCAGAATCAACTTTAACATCACCGTTAATTATTCATCTATTCAGTATCCTTTATGCCCTGCAAAATGTGTCCATTTGTTTTTTTGATATCGGAATGCCTCCCTTGCATTATTGCCAGAAAGGGTAAAAGCCGACTATTAATGCCGAAAAGAATATCCATTATCATTACTCAATTAAATCAACAATCAGCATTGATTTTTACAGAATAATTCTCATTTGGCGACATCAAAATGAATATCAATGATTTAACTTTGGACAGTTCGAGGAAGTCTGAACACGAATCCGCGCGTGGTGCCTGGGCGTGGCCTGTACACGTGCACGCGTAGCTCAGGAGCCAATCCCCGAGTCGCCGTTTTGCGTCACGCGATGGAGCACGCGCCCAACCATGTAAATTACACACCGAGAACCAAACGGCAGCAAGATGCAGAACAAGACGAATACTACTGGGCACCGATGGACTGAAACAAAAACCCCAGCTTTGTTCGGTTTAACATTCAGGTCAAATAATAAAGTCTGTTTTGGGGGTTAAATCCCATGAATATAAATGTCGTTAACCCACCACCAGCCGACACAATAAATAAACGGGGTTGTCACCTAAACGAAACATTAAGTTTCTACTTCAACACTCACTGGTGTTGTAAATGTTGTGGATTCAGAGAAAATAGGACTGCGTGTCTTTGTTGTGTGAATATACTTTACGTGTGCACATTTGAAAATATATGACAGTACTGTATATATGCGTTAGTGTGACCATGTGTATGTTTTAAATATTGAGGTGCACTATAAAAAAACGTTGCCACTGGAGAGACACAGGCGGTCGGGAGTGTTGGCCACAAACTCCCTTACTTGCCCCAACAGTATGTTAAGGCTATACGGGGGAGCTTTGTCTTATTAATGTACAAAGCTCATGCGAATATATATATTTGCATGTATATATGTCTGTGCATGCTCTATGTGTCCGTGTGTATGTCAGAATTAATCTGAATCGGTGTATGTATGTGGCAAGATGTTAACTACCTCGCCTGTTACACAGGAAATCGTCCGTTCGATCTCGATCCTGATGCCTGTATATTTGGAGTTTGCACACTCTAAACATGCGTTTAGAGTGTTTGGCTGCTGCAGTGTTAAGCCACTTCATTAGCCAATCATTTGTGGGCAGGTCACTTCTGAAAAAGTGCTACCCCGCTCAGTGGGTCTGAGCGAAGGCCAAGTCAGGTTGTGAGTTGAATCATTAAAAACAACCCCCCCCCCCTATTAAAACTAGTGCAAAAAAATGATTAACATCATTGAAATGAATTCGATTATTATATAAAAGAGTAGAAAATATGCTAATACAAGCCGATAACAGTGGCATGCTTGCTTCTGCAGCCGTCTGGAACACTTCCGATACTAGGAAACCACTGGGAGCTATGCGCTTTTAAATCGCGATTGAAAACTCATTTCTTGAGAACTGCTGTTCGTGTTTAGTTTGGTGTCCTTGCTTAGCACCTCGAATTAGCACGGTTGCATCGTTTCGCAAAGACTTCATCACTTTATGAATACCGCTCCCTGATTTGCGTCACCTCAATCCCATACTTGCGTCGTCGACAGCATCGTTCATCCTTTCTCATTATCCGTCGCCTCTCAGCCTTCGCCTCCACCACCATACCCTGTAAACTGCTTCGATGGACGTTGTTTCCATAATCGGAAAGCATCCCCCACGTATACTAGGGTATTGATGTTTTATAATGTCTATACTTTACAATGGTTGGATGGAACTATGGCATTAAGCAGCCTACCAAGGCAACGGAATACCTAGGTCGGGGTTTTAAAGCAGCCACGCACGGTTGGCGAGATGTTAACTACCTCGCCTGGTATACAGGCAGTTAAAGGTTCGATCCTGACCATTACCCCTGTATAATTGAAGTTTGCATATTCTCCACCGTGGTCGCATGGATTTTTTCTCTGGGTCTTCTGTTTTTTGTCCTCCACATTTAGCATCAACATCACGACATTTATAGTATTTACCTGCTATACATTTCCACACAATGACATCAGCCACTTCGTTGTGCTTTCATTTGTGATAGCCAGGTTGCTTCTGAAAAAAATCCATATTAGCAGTGAACCTTACCTGGTAAAACATTTGTTTAGTTTTAGTTTATTAACGAGGCAAATGCGACATTTACCGGTGTCGTGTGGAAATGTACTGAAACTCAAGTAAAAAAAACAAAACCCAAAAATATTTTGAGATGCTTCAGTGCCTTCTATATTTTGACAGGAATTAGACAGAGTGGTTGTTTTTGGCGTTTGCCAGCACTACACTGGAGTTATTGAGGCTAGGCCTTATCCTGGCTGGGACAAATCCAAGCCAGCCCCTGGTTGCTGCCTTTAAAAGCCGGGACTCAAACCCCAGGCTCGTCACTCCGAAGTGAAGCTTCATCAGCCTCAACTCAAGCCCTTCTTTCTTGTCGTCGACAGCGAAAGCAGAAAACCCTAAAAGTAAAATGGCCGCCGCTATGCAAGCTCTCGTCGTCCTGGCCCTCCTTCACATCGCCACTGCGTCACGTACGTTGGATAGAATCTCTGTGTGCGCATCTTTGTCTATCTGAGGATCTCTGTGAGTGCGAGTCTGTGTCTGACTTTGTGTCAATGGATGTCTCTGTGCGAGTCTGTGTGGTGGCGTGGATTTTTATCCAGGTTCTCTAATTTTCCCCTCCACATTTCCACATCAGCCACTTTGTTCAGCAATCATTTGTGACCAGGTTGCTTCTGAAAAAAAGCGACATGGCTCAGTCGGCCTTACCTGGTAAAATAAAAAAAGATTAAGTCTGTGCATCTATTTGTGTGTCCGTGTGCACGTGTCTATGACTGTCTTTATATTTTTGTATCTGAGGTGCTGGCCATCCACCCGCTTGTGTGCCGTTACTTGCCTAAATAATTGCTACTCGTGAACGACACTTGCCCCAACAGTTTGTTAAGGCTATAGGGGGAATTTTTGTGGGGGCAATGTGGTGTAGTGTTTAGCGCACTGTGCTATAAACCGGTGACCTGAGTTCGATTCCCGCTCGCAACGAATAACGGTGGCGAATATTTGAAATTGTCCTGGGCCTTTCTTTGACTCAGCATTAAAAATAAGTGTATGGGTCAGTGTATGAACATCACCAGTGGGTAGACAAAGGCGGCTGGCCGTTATGCCTTCTAACAGCACTTGCCCCAACATGCTATGAAGGCTATGAAGGGGATTGTTTTTTTCTCTGTGTAAATTTGTGTTGCGTGCGTGTCTCTTCCTTGCCACAGCTGTCATTGGCAAGCAGGCAGTGAGCACTTTATCTACGGGATTCGTGGGCCACCCTGTGGGTGAGTGAGGTTCATTACAACTCAGCACCACTACACTCACTCACTGAATCACAATGCGAAACGGTCTAAACAATGCTGTTGCCAGTGCATTGTAAAAATGTGAATGAATGAAGTGCCCAATTAGTGCAGTTATGCTGGCTCGAACCTCCCATTATCACGGTTGGCTATAAAGGGTGCGAAAGATGTTCAACATAGTGACAGAGTCATATCGTATATTATATTGCTCTACGGCGATTTTAGTTATCGTGTTGCATGGTCTAAAATTTAAATAGACAGGTGGGCGACGGGGCATGATGAGAAAGCCAAAATAAGTGACCTCCAATAAAAAAAAATCTGTAACTTGCAAAAAATGGCGACTTGTTAAAAACACACACACAAACAACCCATATAAAGGAGGAACCCTTCAAATACATGAAAGTATAGGCCAGCAGACAGCATAGTTCAGCAGGCGGCAGAATCTTAATGCTTCAAATGTGGCCACAGGCCACATTTTTTACTGTGTGTCTCCCTACCTCCCGATGTCTCTTCGTTAACCCGTGGACAACTTATAGTGGGTAAGTCGTTGGCCCATCTCACTCACATCAGTCTCACGAATAACCCTGTTCTATTTACATATATATGCAACACATAATAGAGCCTGAACCCACATTCTCCATTCTATTCCCTCTCGCTATTACAGGAGGCCTGGGCTATGGAGGCCTGGGCTATGGAGGTCTGGGCTATGGTGGTCTGGGCTATGGTGGTCTCGGCTATCACGGAGCGGCCCTTGGAGGTGCCTACACGCACCATGCTGTTAACAGATCCATACACTATGCCACACACTCGACCACCCGTACAAAACAAGTCATGGTCAAATTAGCATTGGAAATTCCACACTCCCATGGCAAGGGGAGAGTTGATCCACACGACAAACCACTGTTGATCTTCCCTACTAAGTATACTTGTTTTAGCCATCAACCAAGATTTTGACTCTCAACTTGATGATTGCGAGCTGCTCATTTCTATGGCGGAGCCACCCGGTCAGTTAGGGTCAGCTGCTCCCTAAACGAATAATAGCAACCGCCCACTCGACCCATCTGGACTGTGCCAGTCAAAGCAGAGTGGTTTGGTAGACCCACTAAGATATGCAGATATTTTTCAGAAGCGACCTGGCCACAAACGATAGCCCAACGAAATGTCTTATCACGTGGAAAATTAAATCAGGCAAACACTCTGAACGCATGTTTCTAAATGTGGAGGTGAAATAAAACCCCCACGTGACCACCACGGGAGAGAACACACAAACTCCAAATATACAACATGCATCGTCTGGGTCGGAATCGAACCCATGACCTCTTCTATACCAGGCGAGGTAGTTAACATCTCAACCACCGTTTCACATCAATCCCTCGTCAACTTCACATCGAATCTCCTCCCCCGCCCATTAAACACAGAACTGTCTTTCCCTGGCAGCTGGGCTCGTTCACCCTTATGGTGGGCTCGGATACCAGAGCCTAGTCTCAAACAGTGTTAGACCAGAGGACGCCAAATCCTATTCTTATTCTCATCATGGATGAAGGTGCAGCAATACAACAGCCACTGGTGGCAGGTGCCTCAACTAGAGGCGAGCTCTACAGGATATTTGATTTATCCAGTCTAATTTTCAATGCCGGCACGTAGGAGTTCATGGAGATGGGAGTCACTCCCCACAGTTCACCTCCACCGCACGCAATCTGGCGATCGGCAAACACTGTGCCGAGCCCATTTCATATTTCCGGGTGAAGAGATGCAGAACTGCATTTCCCCAATGAAATCATATCTCAGAAGTTAAGTAGATCTTGAGCCTGGATAGCTCTTTGATTGGGCGACAAACCGCCAAGCATGGACCGGGTGTCAAGGGCTGTTATAATTGGTTCTGTAAAGTTATTGCCACGTTAATTCAGTGGCGACCGCTTCTATTTGTGTGGAGCATTTTCGCTTCGAAACGCAAAGGCTCAAACGTTTGGGAATATCGGGTTGGTGGTGGAAGGGGGTTGGGGATTTAAACAAAATAGTCTAATCTTTAACGATCATCATCGATATCATTAATTTCCACAACCACTGATGTTGTTTTATAATGGAACCTAACCGGTATTTTGTCGGAAGTTAAAGCAACAGCAGCTGATGGCAAGACGGTAGCTGGACCATGAGTATTTTATGGAATAAAAATGACGACGTTTCGATCACAACCCAAGTGACGACGATCGCTTATGTTGTGATCGAACCAAGAATATGAATTCCTGCAGTCACGAAAGTTTTAAGTTTAAACACAACACACGAATGTATGTTGAACTTCCTTCGCATCGTACCTAGCCAATTGTGCTAATCGGAGGTGTGGAGGAAGGACAACTTAACACGAGATGCAGTTCGCAAGAAATTAGTTTTCCATCTAGATGATGTAAACGTACCACAGCTCCAGTGGCTTCCTAATATCGGAAGAGCATTGCAGATGGCCGCAGAAGCGTATCTGAGAGAGCCACGCGATGATGCGGTGACGGTCTTTTTTCGATGGCCAGCCAAAAGTCGCTGCGAGTGTGTGTACGTTGGAACATCTGTCACACCTTACGTTGCAAACCGTGCTAATTCGGACGTGCTGGGCGAGCTTAAATGTTTAACCACCATTTAACTCTCCCTCCCTCCTGTGTGTGTGTTGTTTGCAGCCCTCGGCGGACTCGGCTATCCCCTAGGCATTGGTGCCGGTGTGGTGAACAGCAAAATCGGTGAGGGTTTCTCTTTCCCGCCGGCAAATTCCCGGCGCAAAAATGTTCCTTCGTTTATACAGCTCAGCTACGGATTGTTGTTTAGTGCGTGTTTTGAGGACTGCGCTGGTTGACTGTTGGAGGCGTAATTTCATCTCAACAAAGTCCGCTGTGGTCAATATTATATTGTAACACGCGCGTGAATCTCCGTTAACCTTTGTACTGTGATGTGTGCTGTGTATGTAGCTGCCCCGTTGGCGCCTTTTGTTGGTGCCATCTAGGTCGTCACCGGTAAGTGAAGGTCGCAGAGACACCATAGGCTCACGCAGAGACCCGTACACTAAGACAGAGACCCATTGCCCTACCCAAAAACCCATAACATCAAGAGACCCAGAACTGTTCTCAGATATACATACACTTACAGAAACCCACAAACTTATACAGAGATCTTCAAACTTGCCAAAATAATTGCCAAAACCTCCCCAACCAATTAGAATCTTCCCAAACAGAGTATTGAAGCTCCTGGGTGGATTGGTGGCACAGCAGTTAAAACTGTGGAGATGCACATTTTTAGATACAGTGGAGGGACACGTGGATTAGAGAACACATGAAGGTTATTGTTCCCCCGAACGACAAAAATAAATGGCCAACGCTCACAACAATGAGCGAAACAACCAGATGGATGATACAACGTGGTAAATTAACATAGTAAGAAGCACATCTACAAGTCACCTCAGTCAGTCATTGCATAGCAGCTCGGTTTGTATCCATGACGTGCCAGCAGAAAGTTCCTCCCACACATCACCTGACGCCCTCAACGTGCACCTAGCCTGGCAAAAGCACCATTGTGACGTCACTATCACTTAATGGATTCTTAGAGACACAGGTTTGTTCCGATCATCGTTTGGGCCTAACCCACAAATGGATAATTTATAACGCTGGCTGTGAAGGCCGACTACATTTGTTGAGTGCATCTTAATGATCTGTGATGTGTGTGCGTCCGTGCCCAGCCCTGCATCCCCGTCTGCAGTCACTTAAAATAGAAGTGGTGCCTGCGGAAGCGACTCGAGACTCCGGTGAAGAAGTGAATTGACGAACGTTATGGACAGCTGCCGCCACCGACCACCCACAAAAAGGGGCATAGGTTCACCACCTACTCCCCTCCCATACCTCCCCATCCATACCCATTGACCCACACATCCTACCCAAGCCCTTGACTCTTACACAAATTGTTATCATCTGTGCAATGTCCATCTTATGTTCCGAATTCAAATAAAAATATTTACTCACTGCACTTATGCGTGTTATTGCGACGTAAACAAATGACCGTGTGTGTGTGTGTAAACGCGTGTGTGCAGTACATTGTCACACGTCCAACTCTCACTTGACCCAATAGTTAACCAAAGAAACCAAAGTAGGGAAATGGTACACGGTCATAAAGCGTACATTTCTCTCTAGATTACCTTCTATTCTATTTACGTATTAAAGAGATTAACCTGCCAGACACCTGGTCACCGAGAGTATTAAGCGCAGTGAAGCTGTCACGGCTTGCATTACACGCACAGCCTGCACAGATTCAGCATAGCCGCACAGCACATTCACTTCACAATAATCCTATGAAACGAAAAACCAGAGAACCCGGAAAAAAACCATGGGGAGAAAATGCTAATTTCAATTATACAGGAGTCAGGGTCAGGATCGAACCCACAGCATCCTGTATATCAGGAAAGGTAGTTAACATCTCATTACTGCAGGGAGATCCTGGGAGACCAGCTCTGAGGTTTGAGGCTGGCAGTCTGTAACTTCAGGTTGGCAGTCGATAAACATGCTTACCCGACCCTACTGGACATCTGTGAAAAAGAGCTTCATAGCTGATCGCATTCCTCCAATCTTAACAAACATTTTGATTCTATTGACATTCCAAATATATTGCTACAGAAGGATACTGCATCTAAACTGGAGCCAAAGAGTGACCAACGTAGAAGAAAAAGGATGCATATAGAAAAAGATGACCTGATGATGCAGGCAGAGACGAGAAGGAAACTGCCACTATTTGGACACAGGTAGGTTGGACAATATAACAATTTGGAATAGTTTCAGGGTTTATGCGAAGCGTGATTTCTTGGGAAGGGACGTAACACACCAAGCGGATTTGTCGTTTTGCCACACTGTTATAGGTGCTACTTTAATGCACAATTATAGACAGACTCCCACAAGTATTCTCTGACTTGTATGCTCTGTATGGAAAACCCGTTTGTACATGCAATGCAACCGAATGACTCAATCCCCCATAACCACCCACCATTGCTCTCGCTTACAGGGACCCACGGTCCTGCGTGTCCCAGTTCTTAGTAGTCAGCCTATAGCAATATGCAGAGCGTTATTGCCTTCTTTGTTGTATTGCCTCAAGTCTAGCAGTCGGTAGAGCAATGGTGGCTCCCTCTGTGTGGCGTGTCCACCTTCCAATAGTAAGGAGAGCACTGCTGTCTCACTTGGTGTGGTGTATCCAACACTTCAGCGGTAGGTAGATCAGTTGGCTCCCTTGGGGATGGTGGATGCAGAACTCAAAATTCTTGATGTTTCCCTACACATGAAATTTGATGAGGCCCTTGCAGCTATTGATGTCCTCGTTCTTGGCACTCCGTAGAGTCGACACCACTCACCCAGCTCTTGAAGTGGTCTCTCCGCACTCCAACAATTGATAAATCCCTCCTCGTGGCCCTAGGTGTGGCATAAAGGACAAGTTGCCTGTGTTCTCTGCTGCTGCCCAGACCCATCTTTCTATACCACACAATGTGAAGATGGCTGTGTGGGGTAAAAAAAAAAACAAGGCACAGTGGAATAGTATCGGTAAGGCTCTATTTTTGCAACTGCCGACTCTACGGGACCTCTGGCAAAAAATAATGCCATGCTGCAGCATGTACAAAACTCTTTGTACATGCTGCACCAAGCAGGATTGGCTTCCGGTTTCCACGTGACTATAATATAAGGTCACATTCATTAACTCAAAATACCTGCCACAAATGAACCACAATACCTTGCTGAGCTTGTCAAGGAGCATAAACCGTCATGCAAATTCTGGTCATCCTCGCAGTGGCTTTAAGGTAGCCGTTGAATAAAGAAGGTAATTGAATTGTGTGCTTTCTGAAGCGCTTCCACGGCCATCTGGAACGCGCTTCCTTCCGATATAAGAAATTCACTGGAACCATACACTTTGAATCTTCTAGATGGAAAACTAATTTCTTTAGAACTGCATTATGTTTAGTTTGTGGTTCTTAAATTAGGATGGTTGGCTACATACAGTACAAAAGAAGTTCAACATATATACATTCTGGCCAGATCTATATTATAATTTTTATTTAGACTGGAGGAATGCAATGAGATAATACGTTTTTTTAATAGATGCCAAGGATGGGCGCATCAGCAAGTGACAACAAACAATACATATACACAATCGAAGTGCAAAACAGAGAAAATTGCAAGCAATTCACTAAGTACAAATGCATTTTTGTTCATTCAAAATATAAGTCCGATTCATCAAGATTGGGCAAGGCAGGAAAAACAACTAACCAATCCCAGAACACACCAGGACAACACATCAGCAGATGTCCCTCAATGAAATGGCACATTAGCATTGAACAATCGATATACTACACAGGTAATGAACAAAGTTACGAATGACATTTGCAAATGCGGCTGTTCGATATTCAGCACTCATATTCCTGCTTTAGATCTTTAGCTGCAGACTCAAGTCAGGCGTCAATAGTTGGTGCAATGAACGAATAAAAATTATTTCAGTGTCAGAAAACTCCCTCCCCCTAGAAATTCACAGAGAAAGTGCACGGTCCTTCATTTCATCACAACGGCGAAGGTTAAATTGCACCTGTGAATCACTGTCTCCAAGCGGTTATTCCACGCACCAGTGTTGACATACCAGAGAAGGTGGCAGAACTTTAGTAAGACAGATTAATTTACATGGCCAAAACACGCGAATCAATTGTGAACCACAATCATTTCAAATGGTTAAACCATTAAACCCTTAAGGTAATGACCCCTTTTCTAGTACCGACGAGTGACACCTGGGCTGGGCTCAAATGTACGTATGTATGTATCTTGAACTGAATTCTCATCGTACATAGCCAACCGTGATATTCGGAGTTGCTGGGTACAGACTACAAACTAAACACTGAAAGCACTTATAAATAAATAACTTTTCAATCTAGATGATTTGAAAGTGCATATCTCCAACGGCTTCCTAATATCGGATGGAAGAGCATTGCATATGGCCGCAATAGCGCATCTGAAAGAGTGATGCAAAAAACAAACAGCTGCAGGCCACGGTGCATCCCCTGCTGCCACAGGAGGCATTTGATTGATCTCCCCTCATAATGCGATCATTTTGCTAGTTATGCGAAAAAAATTGGGATAAATTAAAATTGCTCGTTAGAGCGAATTCTCGTAAAAAAAACGCTCGTTAAGCAAGAAACGTCTGTAACTCTTGCAACCAGCGTCACGTGGCTGCTTGAGGTGACTGGACAGCCTCACGATGAAATGACATGAGAGGGTCATGTGATGGCAACACTTTATTCGAAAGTGCTCTCCTAGGTCGCTTTTGATATATTTTGCAAGGCCAGTGAGAGGTGACGTCACATCTGTGATGTCGCCCGCATGCGGAAGCGTTACACAGTGTGCCTGCTGACGTCAACCCCCCTACCCTCGGCGAAGGCCGTGTATTAATCCAAGACAAGAATCGACAAGAATCTAAGTCTCGGGCGAAGCCGGGTAGTAAAGCTAGTTACCAATGTCCCACGCGTGACGTCACTTAACACGAGCCCCCCCTCCCCCCGCTTATGAATAATCAGCTGAACAATTTTTCTATTGAATATATCAGATTTACTGCAATACACCCGTCCTTGGACGGGCAAACAAGCTAGCATCTCATAGCCACCGTCGCGTTCTCGAACAGTGACCAAGAGAAATAAGCCCACACGCCTCAAATACTACCACTGTTCAATCCCCGTGTCGCTTCCATTGATCCAGCACTGAATACATATTAACACGAATATCTCAGACATTGTATATTGGTTTAGCCTCGATTTACTCTTCAAAAACCACTATCGTCATTCATAAATGTAACATTTACTTGTAATATCTCATTTAACGCATCTATTGGGGCATATAATACTGTAATTACAATAAATGCATACAATATTTTTTTTTCTGTCTGAAGCAACAATTAAAATGTTCTCTACCAATCAATGCATAAATCTCAATGCCAAATCAGAGGCTCCACATCAGCCATTGTTTTAACCATAAACTCTGAAAATGTAATAAACATTCAATAAAACAAACTACCCGTATGGCCTTATTTTTGGTTTACCATCCATAACGTATTAATCACCTTCTGATGACTGTATATGCCTTAATTCTCCTCCGATTGCCCCAAAACAGCGAAGTTATTCAAGCTCGTGAACGTAATTCAACAAAGGCGGCCATTGGGTGGGATCTCGACCGCCATTTTGTTTTGATACACTTTGGGGGCCAAAAAACGCGGCCCGGCCAATTCCTCAAAAATAAACACCGAAAGTTCACATCTCGTCCCTGCAACAGTTGCCAAGAGTCACCACATCAGCCCAAACTCCACGCAACATCCCGCTGCTCAATCCTCCCATAGACCGAATAGAGCAAAGGGGTGCTTTGTGGAAGTACAGTACAGTGTTCAAATTATATTCTTGGTTCTTTCGGTAAAGTCACGTAGATAGGTGACTTTACAGAAATACCCTAGAATATGAATTGCTGCAGTGATGAAAGCTTTAAGTCAAGATTTAGTGTTCAAATTATTTTGCACCCTTCATAGTCTAGACCCCGCTAGCTGAAATTGCACCAGCTGCACATTAAAATGATCAGAATCAACTTTAACATCACCGTTAATTATTCATCTATTCAGTATCCTTTATGCCCTGCAAAATGTGTCCATTTGTTTTTTTGATATCGGAATGCCTCCCTTGCATTATTGCCAGAAAGGGTAAAAGCCGACTATTAATGCCGAAAAGAATATCCATTATCATTACTCAATTAAATCAACAATCAGCATTGATTTTTACAGAATAATTCTCATTTGGCGACATCAAAATGAATATCAATGATTTAACTTTGGACAGTTCGAGGAAGTCTGAACACGAATCCGCGCGTGGTGCCTGGGCGTGGCCTGTACACGTGCACGCGTAGCTCAGGAGCCAATCCCCGAGTCGCCGTTTTGCGTCACGCGATGAAGCACGCGCCCAACCATGTAAATTACACACCGAGAACGCAACGGCAGCAAGATGCAGAACAAGACGAATACTACTGGGCACCGATGGACTGAAACAAAAACCCCAGCTTTGTTCGGTTTAACATTCAGGTCAAATAATAAAGTCTGTTTTGGGGGTTAAATCCCATGAATATAAATGTCGTTAACCCACCACCAGCCGACACAATAAATAAACGGGGTTGTCACCTAAACGAAACATTAAGTTTCTACTTCAACACTCACTGGTGTTGTAAATGTTGTGGATTCAGAGAAAATAGGACTGCGTGTCTTTGTTGTGTGAATATACTTTACGTGTGCACATTTGAAAATATATGACAGTACTGTATATATGCGTTAGTGTGACCATGTGTATGTTTTAAATATTGAGGTGCACTATAAAAAAACGTTGCCACTGGAGAGACACAGGCGGTCGGGAGTGTTGGCCACAAACTCCCTTACTTGCCCCAACAGTATGTTAAGGCTATACGGGGGAGCTTTGTCTTATTAATGTACAAAGCTCATGCGAATATATATATTTGCATGTATATATGTCTGTGCATGCTCTATGTGTCCGTGTGTATGTCAGAATTAATCTGAATCGGTGTATGTATGTGGCAAGATGTTAACTACCTCGCCTGTTACACAGGAAATCGTCCGTTCGATCTCGATCCTGATGCCTGTATATTTGGAGTTTGCACACTCTAAACATGCGTTTAGAGTGTTTGGCTGCTGCAGTGTTAAGCCACTTCATTAGCCAATCATTTGTGGGCAGGTCACTTCTGAAAAAGTGCTACCCCGCTCAGTGGGTCTGAGCGAAGGCCAAGTCAGGTTGTGAGTTGAATCATTAAAAACAACCCCCCCCCCCTATTAAAACTAGTGCAAAAAAATGATTAACATCATTGAAATGAATTCGATTATTATATAAAAGAGTAGAAAATATGCTAATACAAGCCGATAACAGTGGCATGCTTGCTTCTGCAGCCGTCTGGAACACTTCCGATACTAGGAAACCACTGGGAGCTATGCGCTTTTAAATCGCGATTGAAAACTAATTTCTTAAGAACTGCTGTTCGTGTTTAGTTTGTTGTCCTTGCTTAGCACCTCGAATTAGCACGGTTGCATCGTTTCGCAAATACTTCATCACTTTATGAATACCGCTCCCTGATTTGCGTCACCTCAATCCCATACTTGCGTCGTCGACAGCATCGTTCATCCTTTCTCATTATCCGTCGCCTCTCAGCCTTCGCCTCCACCACCATACCCTGTAAACTGCTTCGATGGACGTTGTTTCCATAATCGGAAAGCATCCCCCACGTATACTAGGGTATTGATGTTTTATAATGTCTATACTTTACAATGGTTGGATGGAACTATGGCATTAAGCAGCCTACCAAGGCAACGGAATACCTAGGTCGGGGTTTTAAAGCAGCCACGCACGGTTGGCGAGATGTTAACTACCTCGCCTGGTATACAGGCAGTTAAAGGTTCGATCCTGACCATTACCCCTGTATAATTGAAGTTTGCATATTCTCCACCGTGGTCGCATGGATTTTTTCTCTGGGTCTTCTGTTTTTTGTCCTCCACATTTAGCATCAACATCACGACATTTATAGTATTTACCTGCTATACATTTCCACACAATGACATCAGCCACTTCGTTGTGCTTTCATTTGTGATAGCCAGGTTGCTTCTGAAAAAAATCCATATTAGCAGTGAACCTTACCTGGTAAAACATTTGTTTAGTTTTAGTTTATTAACGAGGCAAATGCGACATTTACCGGTGTCGTGTGGAAATGTACTGAAACTCAAGTAAAAAAAACAAAACCCAAAAATATTTTGAGATGCTTCAGTGCCTTCTATATTTTGACAGGAATTAGACAGAGTGGTTGTTTTTGGCGTTTGCCAGCACTACACTGGAGTTATTGAGGCTAGGCCTTATCCTGGCTGGGACAAATCCAAGCCAGCCCCTGGTTGCTGCCTTTAAAAGCCGGGACTCAAACCCCAGGCTCGTCACTCCGAAGTGAAGCTTCATCAGCCTCAACTCAAGCCCTTCTTTCTTGTCGTCGACAGCGAAAGCAGAAAACCCTAAAAGTAAAATGGCCGCCGCTATGCAAGCTCTCGTCGTCCTGGCCCTCCTTCACATCGCCACTGCGTCACGTACGTTGGATAGAATCTCTGTGTGCGCATCTTTGTCTATCTGAGGATCTCTGTGAGTGCGAGTCTGTGTCTGACTTTGTGTCAATGGATGTCTCTGTGCGAGTCTGTGTGGTGGCGTGGATTTTTATCCAGGTTCTCTAATTTTCCCCTCCACATTTCCACATCAGCCACTTTGTTCAGCAATCATTTGTGACCAGGTTGCTTCTGAAAAAAAGCGACATGGCTCAGTCGGCCTTACCTGGTAAAATAAAAAAAGATTAAGTCTGTGCATCTATTTGTGTGTCCGTGTGCACGTGTCTATGACTGTCTTTATATTTTTGTATCTGAGGTGCTGGCCATCCACCCGCTTGTGTGCCGTTACTTGCCTAAATAATTGCTACTCGTGAACGACACTTGCCCCAACAGTTTGTTAAGGCTATAGGGGGAATTTTTGTGGGGGCAATGTGGTGTAGTGTTTAGCGCACTGTGCTATAAACCGGTGACCTGAGTTCGATTCCCGCTCGCAACGAATAACGGTGGCGAATATTTGAAATTGTCCTGGGCTTTTCTTTGACTCAGCATTAAAAATAAGTGTATGGGTCAGTGTATGAACATCACCAGTGGGTAGACAAAGGCGGCTGGCCGTTATGCCTTCTAACAGCACTTGCCCCAACATGCTATGAAGGCTATGAAGGGGATTGTTTTTTTCTCTGTGTAAATTTGTGTTGCGTGCGTGTCTCTTCCTTGCCACAGCTGTCATTGGCAAGCAGGCAGTGAGCACTTTATCTACGGGATTCGTGGGCCACCCTGTGGGTGAGTGAGGTTCATTACAACTCAGCACCACTACACTCACTCACTGAATCACAATGCGAAACGGTCTAAACAATGCTGTTGCCAGTGCATTGTAAAAATGTGAATGAATGAAGTGCCCAATTAGTGCAGTTATGCTGGCTCGAACCTCCGATTATCACGGTTGGCTATAAAGGGTGCGAAAGATGTTCAACATAGTGACAGAGTCATATCGTATATTATATTGCTCTACGGCGATTTTAGTTATCGTGTTGCATGGTCTAAAATTTAAATAGACAGGTGGGCGACGGGGCATGATGAGAAAGCTAAAATAAGTGACCTCCAATAAAAAAAAATCTGTAACTTGCAAAAAATGGCGACTTGTTAAAAACACACACACAAACAACCCATATAAAGGAGGAACCCTTCAAATACATGAAAGTATAGGCCAGCAGACAGCATAGTTCAGCAGGCGGCAGAATCTTAATGCTTCAAATGTGGCCACAGGCCACATTTTTTACTGTGTGTCTCCCTACCTCCCGATGTCTCTTCGTTAACCCGTGGACAACTTATAGTGGGTAAGTCGTTGGCCCATCTCACTCACATCAGTCTCACGAATAACCCTGTTCTATATACATATATATGCAACACATAATAGAGCCTGAACCCACATTCTCCATTCTATTCCCTCTCGCTATTACAGGAGGCCTGGGCTATGGAGGCCTGGGCTATGGAGGTCTGGGCTATGGTGGTCTGGGCTATGGTGGTCTCGGCTATCACGGAGCGGCCCTTGGAGGTGCCTACACGCACCATGCTGTTAACAGATCCATACACTATGCCACACACTCGACCACCCGTACAAAACAAGTCATGGTCAAATTAGCATTGGAAATTCCACACTCCCATGGCAAGGGGAGAGTTGATCCACACGACAAACCACTGTTGATCTTCCCTACTAAGTATACTTGTTTTAGCCATCAACCAAGATTTTGACTCTCAACTTGATGATTGCGAGCTGCTCATTTCTATGGCGGAGCCACCCGGTCAGTTAGGGTCAGCTGCTCCCTAAACGAATAACAGCAACCGCCCACTCGACCCATCTGGACTGTGCCAGTCAAAGCAGAGTGGTTTGGTAGACCCACTAAGATATGCAGATATTTTTCAGAAGCGACCTGGCCACAAACGATAGCCCAACGAAATGTCTTATCACGTGGAAAATTAAATCAGGCAAACACTCTGAACGCATGTTTCTAAATGTGGAGGTGAAATAAAACCCCCACGTGACCACCACGGGAGAGAACACACAAACTCCAAATATACAACATGCATCGTCTGGGTCGGAATCGAACCCATGACCTCTTCTATACCAGGCGAGGTAGTTAACATCTCAACCACCGTTTCACATCAATCCCTCGTCAACTTCACATCGAATCTCCTCCCCCGCCCATTAAACACAGAACTGTCTTTCCCTGGCAGCTGGGCTCGTTCACCCTTATGGTGGGCTCGGATACCAGAGCCTAGTCTCAAACAGTGTTAGACCAGAGGACGCCAAATCCTATTCTTATTCTCATCATGGATGAAGGTGCAGCAATACAACAGCCACTGGTGGCAGGTGCCTCAACTAGAGGCGAGCTCTACAGGATATTTGATTTATCCAGTCTAATTTTCAATGCCGGCACGTAGGAGTTCATGGAGATGGGAGTCACTCCCCACAGTTCACCTCCACCGCACGCAATCTGGCGATCGGCAAACACTGTGCCGAGCCCATTTCATATTTCCGGGTGAAGAGATGCAGAACTGCATTTCCCCAATGAAATCATATCTCAGAAGTTAAGTAGATCTTGAGCCTGGATAGCTCTTTGATTGGGCGACAAACCGCCAAGCATGGACCGGGTGTCAAGGGCTGTTAGAATTGGTTCTGTAAAGTTATTGCCACGTTAATTCAGTGGCGACCGCTTCTATTTGTGTGGAGCATTTTCGCTTCGAAACGCAAAGGCTCAAACGTTTGGGAATATCGGGTTGGTGGTGGAAGGGGGTTGGGGATTTAAACAAAATAGTCTAATCTTTAACGATCATCATCGATATCATTAATTTCCACAACCACTGATGTTGTTTTATAATGGAACCTAACCGGTATTTTGTCGGAAGTTAAAGCAACAGCAGCTGATGGCAAGACGGTAGCTGGACCATGAGTATTTTATGGAATAAAAATGACGACGTTTCGATCACAACCCAAGTGACGACGATCGCTTATGTTGTGATCGAACCAAGAATATGAATTCCTGCAGTCACGAAAGTTTTAAGTTTAAACACAACACACGAATGTATGTTGAACTTCCTTCGCATCGTACCTAGCCAATTGTGCTAATCGGAGGTGTGGAGGAAGGACAACTTAACACGAGATGCAGTTCGCAAGAAATTAGTTTTCCATCTAGATGATGTAAACGTACCACAGCTCCAGTGGCTTCCTAATATCGGAAGAGCATTGCAGATGGCCGCAGAAGCGTATCTGAGAGAGCCACGCGATGATGCGGTGACGGTCTTTTTTCGATGGCCAGCCAAAAGTCGCTGCGAGTGTGTGTACGTTGGAACATCTGTCACACCTTACGTTGCAAACCGTGCTAATTCGGACGTGCTGGGCGAGCTTAAATGTTTAACCACCATTTAACTCTCCCTCCCTCCTGTGTGTGTGTTGTTTGCAGCCGTCGGCGGACTCGGCTATCCCCTAGGCATTGGTGCCGGTGTGGTGAACAGCAAAATCGGTGAGGGTTTCTCTTTCCCGCCGGCAAATTCCCGGCGCAAAAATGTTCCTTCGTTTATACAGCTCAGCTACGGATTGTTGTTTAGTGCGTGTTTTGAGGACTGCGCTGGTTGACTGTTGGAGGCGTAATTTCATCTCAACAAAGTCCGCTGTGGTCAATATTATATTGTAACACGCGCGTGAATCTCCGTTAACCTTTGTACTGTGATGTGTGCTGTGTATGTAGCTGCCCCGTTGGCGCCTTTTGTTGGTGCCATCTAGGTCGTCACCGGTAAGTGAAGGTCGCAGAGACACCATAGGCTCACGCAGAGACCCGTACACTAAGACAGAGACCCATTGCCCTACCCAAAAACCCATAACATCAAGAGACCCAGAACTGTTCTCAGATATACATACACTTACAGAAACCCACAAACTTATACAGAGATCTTCAAACTTGCCAAAATAATTGCCAAAACCTCCCCAACCAATTAGAATCTTCCCAAACAGAGTATTGAAGCTCCTGGGTGGATTGGTGGCACAGCAGTTAAAACTGTGGAGATGCACATTTTTAGATACAGTGGAGGGACACGTGGATTAGAGAACACATGAAGGTTATTGTTCCCCCGAACGACAAAAATAGATGGCCAACGCTCACAACAATGAGCGAAACAACCAGATGGATGATACAACGTGGTAAATTAACATAGTAAGAAGCACATCTACAAGTCACCTCAGTCAGTCATTGCATAGCAGCTCGGTTTGTATCCATGACGTGCCAGCAGAAAGTTCCTCCCACACATCACCTGACGCCCTCAACGTGCACCTAGCCTGGCAAAAGCACCATTGTGACGTCACTATCACTTAATGGATTCTTAGAAACACAGGTTTGTTCCGATCATCGTTTGGGCCTAACCCACAAATGGATAATTTATAACGCTGGCTGTGAAGGCCGACTACATTTGTTGAGTGCATCTTAATGATCTGTGATGTGTGTGCGTCCGTGCCCAGCCCTGCATCCCCGTCTGCAGTCACTTAAAATAGAAGTGGTGCCTGCGGAAGCGACTCGAGACTCCGGTGAAGAAGTGAATTGACGAACGTTATGGACAGCTGCCGCCACCGACCACCCACAAAAAGGGGCATAGGTTCACCACCTACTCCCCTCCCATACCTCCCCATCCATACCCATTGACCCACCCATCCTACCCAAGCCCTTGACTCTTACACAAATTGTTATCATCTGTGCAATGTCCATCTTATGTTCCGAATTCAAATAAAAATATTTACTCACTGCACTTATGCGTGTTATTGCGACGTAAACAAATGACCGTGTGTGTGTGTGTAAACGCGTGTGTGCAGTACATTGTCACACGTCCAACTCTCACTTGACCCAATAGTTAACCAAAGAAACCAAAGTAGGGAAATGGTACACGGTCATAAAGCGTACATTTCTCTCTAGATTACCTTCTATTCTATTTACGTATTAAAGAGATTAACCTGCCAGACACCTGGTCACCGAGAGTATTAAGCGCAGTGAAGCTGTCACGGCTTGCATTACACGCACAGCCTGCACAGATTCAGCATAGCCGCACAGCACATTCACTTCACAATAATCCTATGAAACGAAAAACCAGAGAACCCGGAAAAAAACCATGGGGAGAAAATGCTAATTTCAATTATACAGGAGTCAGGGTCAGGATCGAACCCACAGCATCCTGTATATCAGGAAAGGTAGTTAACATCTCATTACTGCAGGGAGATCCTGGGAGACCAGCTCTGAGGTTTGAGGCTGGCAGTCTGTAACTTCAGGTTGGCAGTCGATAAACATGCTTACCCGACCCTACTGGACATCTGTGAAAAAGAGCTTCATAGCTGATCGCATTCCTCCAATCTTAACAAACATTTTGATTCTATTGATATTCCAAATATATTGCTACAGAAGGATACTGCATCTAAACTGGAGCCAAAGAGTGACCAACGTAGAAGAAAAAGGATGCATATAGAAAAAGATGACCTGATGATGCAGGCAGAGACGAGAAGGAAACTGCCACTATTTGGACACAGGTAGGTTGGACAATATAACAATTTGGAATAGTTTCAGGGTTCATGCGAAGCGTGATTTTTTGGGGAGGGACGTAACACACCAAGCGGATTTGTCGTTTTGCCACACTGTTATAGGTGCTACTTTAATGCACAATTATAGACAGACTCCCACAAGTATTCTCTGACTTGTATGCTCTGTATGGAAAACCCGTTTGTACATGCAATGCAACCGAATGACTCAATCCCCCATAACCACCCACCATTGCTCTCGCTTACAGGGACCCACGGTCCTGCGTGTCCCAGTTCTTAGTAGTCAGCCTATAGCAATATGCAGAGCGTTATTGCCTTCTTTGTTGTATTGCCTCAAGTCTAGCAGTCGGTAGAGCAATGGTGGCTCCCTCTGTGTGGCGTGTCCACCTTCCAATAGTAAGGAGAGCACTGCTGTCTCACTTGGTGTGGTGTATCCAACACTTCAGCGGTAGGTAGATCAGGTGGCTCCCTTGGGGATGGTGGATGCAGAACTCAAAATTCTTGATGTTTCCCTACACATGAAATTTGATGAGGCCCTTGCAGCTATTGATGTCCTCGTTCTTGGCACTCCGTAGAGTCGACACCACTCACCCAGCTCTTGAAGTGGTCTCTCCGCACTCCAACAATTGATAAATCCCTCCTCGTGGCCCTAGGTGTGGCATAAAGGACAAGTTGCCTGTGTTCTCTGCTGCTGCCCAGACCCATCTTTCTATACCACACAATGTGAAGATGGCTGTGTGGGGTAAAAAAAAAACAAGGCACAGTGGAATAGTATCGGTAACGCTCTATTTTTGCAACTCCCGACTCTACGGGACCTCTGGCAAAAAATAATGCCATGCTGCAGCATGTACAAAACTCTTTGTACATGCTGCACCAAGCAGGATTGGCTTCCGGTTTCCACGTGACTATAATATAAGGTCACATTCATTAACTCAAAATACCTGCCACAAATGAACCACAATACCTTGCTGAGCTTGTCAAGGAGCATGAACCGTCATGCAAATTCTGGTCATCCTTGCAGTGGCTTTAGGGTAGCCGTTGAACAAAGAAGGTCATTGAATTGCGTGCATTCTGAAGCGCTTCCACGGCCATCTGGAACGCGCTTCCTTCCGATATAAGAAATTCACTGGAACTATACACTTTGAATCTTCTAGATGGAAAACTAATTTCTTTAGAACTGCATTGTGTTTAGTTTGTGGTTCTTAAATTAGGATGGTTGGCTACATACAGTACAAAAGATGTTCAACATATATACATTCTGGCCAGATCTATATTATAATTTTTATTTAGACTGGAGGAATGCAATGAGATAATACGTTTTTTTTAATAGATGCCAAGGATGGGCGCATCAGCAAGTGACAACAAACAATACATATACACAATCGAAGTGCAAAACAGAGAAAATTGCAAGCAATTCACTAAGTACAAATGCATTTTTTGTTCATTCAAAATATAAGTCCGATTCATCAAGATTGGGCAAGGCAGGAAAAACAACTAACCAATCCCAGAACACACCAGGACAACACATCAGCAGATGTCCCTCAATGAAATGGCACATTAGCATTGAACAATCGATATACTACACAGGTAATGAACAAAGTTACGAATGACATTTGCAAATGCGGCTGTTCGATATTCAGCACTCATATTCCTGCTTTAGATCTTTAGCTGCAGACTCAAGTCAGGCGTCAATAGTTGGTGCAATGAACGAATAAAAATTATTTCAGTGTCAGAAAACTCCCTCCCCCTAGAAATTCACAGAGAAAGTGCACGGTCCTTCATTTCATCACAACGGCGAAGGTTAAATTGCACCTGTGAATCACTGTCTCCAAGCGGTTATTCCACGCACCAGTGTTGACATACCAGAGAAGGTGGCAGAACTTTAGTAAGACAGATTAATTTACATGGCCAAAACACGCGAATCAATTGTGAACCACAATCATTTCAAATGGTTAAACCATACAACCCTTAAGGTAATGACCCCTTTTCTAGTACCGACGAGTGACACCTGGGCTGGGCTCAAATGTACGTATGTATGTATCTTGAACTGAATTCTCATCGTACATAGCCAACCGTGATATTCGGAGTTGCTGGGTACAGACTACAAACTAAACACTGAAAGCACTTATAAATAAATAACTTTTCAATCTAGATGATTTGAAAGTGCATATCTCCAACGGCTTCCTAATATCGGATGGAAGAGCATTGCATATGGCCGCAATAGCGCATCTGAAAGAGTGATGCAAAAAACAAGCAGCTGCAGGCCACGGTGCATCCCCTGCTGCCACAGGAGGCATTTGATTGATCTCCCCTCATAATGCGATCATTTTGCTAGTTATGCGAAAAAAATTGGGATAAATTAAAATTGCTCGTTAGAGCGAATTCTCATAAAAAAAAACGCTCGTTAAGCAAGAAACGTCTGTAACTCTTGCAACCAGCGTCACGTGGCTGCTTGAGGTGACTGGACAGCCTCACGATGAAATGACATGAGGGGGTCATGTGATGGCAACACTTTATTCGAAAGTGCTCTCCTAGGTCGCTTTTGATATATTTTGCAAGGCCAGTGAGAGGTGACGTCACATCTGTGATGTCGCCCGCATGCGGAAGCGTTACACAGTGTGCCTGCTGACGTCAACCCCCCTACCCTCGGCGAAGGCCGTGTATTAATCCAAGACAAGAATCGACAAGAATCTAAGTCTCGGGCGAAGCCGGGTAGTAAAGCTAGTTACCAATGTCCCACGCGTGACGTCACTTAACACGAGCCCCCCCTCCCCCCGCTTATGAATAATCAGCTGAACAATTTTTCTATTGAATATATCAGATTTACTGCAATACACCCGTCCTTGGACGGGCAAACAAGCTAGCATCTCATAGCCACCGTCGCGTTCTCGAACAGTGACCAAGAGAAATAAGCCCACACGCCTCAAATACTACCACTGTTCAATCCCCGTGTCGCTTCCATTGATCCAGCACTGAATACATATTAACACGAATATCTCAGACATTGTATATTGGTTTAGCCTCGATTTACTCTTCAAAAACCACTATCGTCATTCATAAATGTAACATTTACTTGTAATATCTCATTTAACGCATCTATTGGGGCATATAATACTGTAATTACATTAAATGCATACAATATTTCTTTTTCTGTCTGAAGCAACAATTAAAATGTTCTCTACCAATCAATGCATAAATCTCAATGCCAAATCAGAGGCTCCACATCAGCCATTGTTTTAACCATAAACTCTGAAAATGTAATAAACATTCAATTGAACAAACTACCCGTATGGCCTTATTTTTGGTTTACCATCCATAACGTATTAATCACCTTCTGATGACTGTATATGCCTTAATTCTCCTCCGATTGCTCCAAAACAGCGAAGTTATTCAAGCTCGTGAACGTAATTCAACAAAGGCGGCCATTGGGTGGGATCTCGACCGCCATTTTGTTTTGATAAACTTTGGGGGCCAAAAAACGCGGCCCGGCCAATTCCTCAAAAATAAACACCGAAAGTTCACATCTCGTTCCTGCAACAGTTGCCAAGAGTCACCACATCAGCCCAAACGCCACGCAACATCCCGCTGCTCAATCCTCCCATAGACCGAATAGAGGAAAGGGGTGCTTTGTGGAAGTACAGTACAGTGTTCAAATTATATTCTTGGTTCTTTCGGTAAAGTCACGTAGATAGGTGACTTTACAGAAATACCCTAGAATATGAATTGCTGCAGTGATGAAAGCTTTAAGTCAAGATTTAGTGTTCAAATTATTTTGCACCCTTCATAGTCGAGACCCCGCTAGCTGAAATTGCACCAGCTGCACATCAAAATGATCAGAATCAACTTCAACATCACCGTTAATTATTCATCTATTCAGTATCCTTTATGCCCTGCAAAATGTGTCCATTTGTTTTTATTTATATCGGAATGCCTCCCTTGCATTGTCAGAAAGGATAAAAGCCGACTATTAATGCCGAAAAGAATATCCATTATCATTACTCAATTAAATCAACAATCAGCATTGATTTTTACAGAATAATTCTCATTTGGCGACATCAAAATGAATATCAATGATTTAACTTTGGACAGTTCGAGGAAGGCTGAACACGAATCCGCGCGTGGTGCCTGGGCGTGGCCTGTACACGTGCACGCGTAGCTCAGGAGCCAATCCCCGAGTCGCCGTTTTGCGTCACGCGATGGAGCACGCGCCCAACCATGTAAATTACACACCGAGAACGCAACGGCAGCAAGATGCAGAACAAGACGAATACTACTGGGCACCGATGGACTGAAACAAAAACCCCAGCTTTGTTCGGTTTAACATTCAGGTCAAATAATAAAGTCTGTTTTGGGGGTTAAATCCCATGAATATAAATGTCGTTAACCCACCACCAGCCGACACAATACATAAACGGGGTTGTCACCTAAACGAAACATTAAGTTTCTACTTCAACACTCACTGTTGTTGTAAATGTTGTGGATTCAGAGAAAATAGGACTGCGTGTCTTTGTTGTGTGAATATACTTTACGTGTGCACATTTGAAAATATATGACAGTACTGTATATATGCGTTAGTGTGACCATGTGTATGTTTTAAATATTGAGGTGCACTATAAAAAAAACGTGGCCACTGGAGAGACACAGGCGGTCGGGAGTGTTGGCCAGAAACTCACTTACTTGCCCCAACAGTATGTTAAGGCTATACGGGGGAGCTTTGTCTTATTAATGTACAAAGCTCATGCGAATATATATATATATTTGCATGTATATATGTCTGTGCATGCTCTATGTGTCCGTGTGTATGTCAGAATTAATCTGAATCGGTGTATGTATGTGGCAAGATGTTAACTACCTCGCCTGTTACACAGGAAATCGTCCGTTCGATCTCGATCCTGTATATTTGGAGTTTGCAGACTCTAAACATGCGTTTAGAGTGTTTGGCTGCTGCAGTGTTAAGCCACTTCATTAGCCAATCATTTGTGGGCAGGTCACTTCTGAAAAAGTGCTACCCCGCTCAGTGGGTCTGAGCGAAGGCCAAGTCAGGTTGTGAGTTGAATCATTAAAAGCAACCCCCCCCCCTATTAAAACTAGTGCAAAAAAATGATTAACATCATTGAAATGAATTAGATTATTATATAAAAGAGTAGAAAATATGCTAATACAAGCCGATAACAGTGGCATGCTTGCCTCTGCAGCCGTCTGGAACACTTCCGATACTAGGAAACAACTGGGAGCTATGCGCTTTTAAATCGCGATTGAAAACTCATTTCTTGAGAACTGCTGTTCGTGTTTAGTTTGTTGTCCTTGCTTAGCACCTCGAATTAGCACGGTTGCATCGTTTCGCAAAGACTTCATCACTTTATGAATACCGCTCCCTGATTTGCGTCACCTCAATCCCATACTTGCGTCGTCGACAGCATCGTTCATCCTTTCTCATTATCCGTCGCCTCTCAGCCTTCGCCTCCACCACCATACCCTGTAAACTGCTTCGATGGACGTTGTTTCCATAATCGGAAAGCATCCCCCACGTATACTAGGGTATTGATGTTTTATAATGTCTATACTTTACAATGGTTGGATGGAACTATGGCATTAAGCAGCCTACCAAGGCAACGGAATACCTAGGTCGGGGTTTTAAAGCAGCCACGCACGGTTGGCGAGATGTTAACTACCTCGCCTGGTATACAGGCAGTTAAAGGTTCGATCCTGACCATTACCCCTGTATAATTGAAGTTTGCATATTCTCCACCGTGGTCGCATGGATTTTTTCTCTGGGTCTTCTGTTTTTTGTCCTCCACATTTAGCATCAACATCACGACATTTATAGTATTTACCTGCTATACATTTCCACACAATGACATCAGCCACTTCGTTGTGCTTTCATTTGTGATAGCCAGGTTGCTTCTGAAAAAAATCCATATTAGCAGTGAACCTTACCTGGTAAAACATTTGTTTAGTTTTAGTTTATTAACGAGGCAAATGCGACATTTACCGGTGTCGTGTGGAAATGTACTGAAACTCAAGTAAAAAAAACAAAACCCAAAAATATTTTGAGATGCTTCAATGCCTTCTATATTTTGACAGGAATTAGACAGGGTGGTTGTTTTTGGCGTTTGCCAGCACTACACTGGAGTTATTGAGGCTAGGCCTTATCCTGGCTGGGACAAATCCAAGCCAGCCCCTGGTTGCTGCCTTTAAAAGCCGGGACTCAAACCCCAGGCTCGTCACTCCGAAGTGAAGCTTCATCAGCCTCAACTCAAGCCCTTCTTTCTTGTCGTCGACAGCGAAAGCAGAAAACCCTAAAAGCAAAATGGCCGCCGCTATGCAAGCTCTCGTCGTCCTGGCCCTCCTTCACATCGCCACTGCGTCACGTACGTTGGATAGAATCTCTGTGTGCGCATCTTTGTCTATCTGAGGATCTCTGTGAGTGCGAGTCTGTGTCTGACTTTGTGTCAATGGATGTCTCTGTGCGAGTCTGTGTGGTGGCGTGGATTTTTATCCAGGTTCTCTAATTTTCCCCTCCACATTTCCACATCAGCCACTTTGTTCAGCTATCATTTGTGACCAGGTCGCTTCTGAAAAAGAGCGACATGGCTCAGTCGGCCTTACCTGGTAAAATAAAAAAAGATTAAGTCTGTGCATCTATTTGTGTGTCCGTGTGCACGTGTCTATGACTGTCTTTATATTTTTGTATCTGAGGTGCTGGCCATCCACCCGCTTGTGTGCCGTTACTTGCCTAAATAATTGCTACTCGTGAACGACACTTGCCCCAACAGTTTGTTAAGGCTATAGGGGGAATTTTTGTGGGGGCAATGTGGTGTAGTGTTTAGCGCACTGTGCTATAAACCGGTGACCTGAGTTCGATTCCCGCTCGCAACGAATAACGGTGGCGAATATTTGAAACTGTCCTGGGCCTTTCTTTGACTCAGCATTAAAAATAAGTGTATGGGTCAGTGTATGAACATCACCAGTGGGTAGACAAAGGCGGCTGGCCGTTATGCCTTCTAACAGCACTTGCCCCAACATGCTATGAAGGCTATGAAGGGGATTGTTTTTTTTTCTGTGTAAATTTGTGTTGCGTGCGTGTCTCTTCCTTGCCACAGCTGTCATTGGCAAGCAGGCAGTGAGCACTTTATCTACGGGATTCGTGGGCCACCCTGTGGGTGAGTGAGGTTCATTACAACTCAGCACCACTACACTCACTCACTGAATCACAATGCGAAACGGTCTAAACAATGCTGTTGCCAGTGCATTGTAAAAATGTGAATGAATGAAGTGCCCAATTAGTGCAGTTATGCTGGCTCGAACCTTCGATTATCACGGTTGGCTATAAAGGGTGCGAAAGATGTTCAACATAGTGACAGAGTCATATCGTATATTATATTGCTCTACGGCGATTTTAGTTATCGTGTTGCATGGTCTAAAATTTAAATAGACAGGTGGGCGACGGGGCATGATGAGAAAGCCCAAATAAGTGACCTCCAATAAAAAAAATCTGTAACTTGCAAAAAATGGCGACTTGTTAAAAACACACACACAAACAACCCATATAAAGGAGGAACCCTTCAAATACATGAAAGTATAGGCCAGCAGACAGCATAGTTCAGCAGGCGGCAGAATCTTAATGCTTCACATGTGGCCACAGGCCAACACGCACACTCATATTCTCACGCGTACATAGTCGCTCACATCCTAACACTCACTCACATTTTCATGCACCCACTCACACATGCTCACAAACACTCACACATTCTTATATGCACTTAAAACTAATTTGTGTACGCATTTTAATTTTTTTTTTACTGTGTGTCTCCCTACCTCCCGATGTCTCTTCGTTAACCCGTGGACAACTTATAGTGGGTAAGTCGTTGGCCCATCTCACTCACATCAGTCTCACGAATAACCCTGTTCTATATACATATATATGCAACACATAATAGAGCCTGAACCCACATTCTCCATTCTATTCCCTCTCGCTATTACAGGAGGCCTGGGCTATGGAGGCCTGGGCTATGGAGGTCTGGGCTATGGTGGTCTGGGCTATGGTGGTCTCGGCTATCACGGAGCGGCCCTTGGAGGTGCCTACACGCACCATGCTGTTAACAGATCCATACACTATGCCACACACTCGACCACCCGTACAAAACAAGTCATGGTCAAATTAGCATTGGAAATTCCACACTCCCATGGCAAGGGGAGAGTTGATCCACACGACAAACCACTGTTGATCTTCCCTACTAAGTATACTTGTTTTAGCCATCAACCAAGATTTTGACTCTCAACTTGATGATTGCGAGCTGCTCATTTCTATGGCGGAGCCACCCGGTCAGTTAGGGTCAGCTGCTCCCTAAACGAATAACAGCAACCGCCCACTCGACCCATCTGGACTGTGCCAGTCAAAGCAGAGTGGTTTGGTAGACCCACTAAGATATGCAGATATTTTTCAGAAGCGACCTGGCCACAAACGATAGCCCAACGAAATGTCTTATCACGTGGAAAATCAAATCAGGCAAACACTCTGAACGCATGTTTCTAAATGTGGAGGTGAAATAAAACCCCCACGTGACCACCACGGGAGAGAACACACAAACTCCAAATATACAACATGCATCGTCTCGGTCGGAATCGAACCCATGACCTCTTCTATACCAGGCGAGGTAGTTAACATCTCAACCACCGTTTCACATCAATCCCTCGTCAACTTCACATCGAATCTCCTCCCCCGTCCATTAAACACAGAACTGTCTTTCCCTGGCAGCTGGGCTCGTTCACCCTTATGGTGGGTTCGGATACCAGAGCCTAGTCTCAAACAGTGTTAGACCAGAGGACGCCAAATCCTATTCTTATTCTCATCATGGATGAAGGTGCAGCAATACAACAGCCACTGGTGGCAGGTGCCTCAACTAGAGGCGAGCTCTACAGGATATTTGATTTATCCAGTCTAATTTTCAATGCCGGCACGTAGGAGTTCATGGATATGGGAGTCACTCCCCACAGTTCACCTCCACCGCACGCAATCTGGCGATCGGCAAACACTGTGCCGAGTCCATTTCATATTTCCGGGTGAAGAGATGCAGAACTGCATTTCCCCAATGAAATCATATCTCAGAAGTTAAGTAGATCTTGAGCCTGGATAGCTCTTTGATTGGGCGACAAACCGCCAAGAATGGACCGGGTGTCAAGGGCTGTTATAATTGGTTCTGTAAAGTTATTGCCACGTTAATTCAGTGGCGACCGCTTCTATTTGTGTGGAGCATTTTCGCTTCGAAACGCAAAGGCTCAAACGTTTGGGAATATCGGGTTGGTGGTGGAAGGGGGTTGGGGATTTAAACAAAATAGTCTAATCTTTAACGATCATCATCGATATCATTAATTTCCACAACCACTGATGTTGTTTTATAATGGAACCTAACCGGTATTTTGTCGGAAGTTAAAGCAACAGCAGCTGATGGCAAGACGGTAGCTGGACCATGAGTATTTTATGGAATAAAAATGACGACGTTTCGATCACAACCCAAGTGACGACGATCGCTTATGTTGTGATCGAACCAAGAATATGAATTCCTGCAGTCACGAAAGTTTTAAGTTTAAACACAACACACGAATGTATGTTGAACTTCCTTCGCATCGTACCTAGCCAATTGTGCTAATCGGAGGTGTGGAGGAAGGACAACTTAACACGAGATGCAGTTCGCAAGAAATTAGTTTTCCATCTAGATGATGTAAACGTACCACAGCTCCATGCAGTGGCTTCCTAATATCGGAAGAGCGTTGCAGATGGCCGCAGAAGCGTATCTGAGAGAGCCACGCGATGATGCGGTGACGGTCTTTTTTCGATGGCCAGCCAAAAGTCACTGCGAGTGTGTGTACGTTGGAACATCTGTCACACCTTACGTTGCAAACCGTGCTAATTCGGACGTGCTGGTCGAGCTCAAATGTTTAACCACTATTTAACTCTCCCTCCCTCCTGTGTGTGTGTTGTTTGCAGCCCTCGGCGGACTCGGCTACCCCCTAGGCATTGGTGCCGGTGTGGTGAACAGCAAAATCGGTGAGGGTTTCTCTTTCCCGCCGGCAAATTCCCGGCGCAAAAATGTTCCTTCGTTTATACAGCTCAGCTACGGATTGTTGTTTAGTGCGTGTTTTGAGGACTGCGCTGGTTGACTCTGTTGGAGGCGTAATTTCATCTCAACAAAGTCCGCTGTGGTCAATATTATATTGTAACACGCGCGTGAATCTCCGTTAACCTTTGTACTGTGATGTGTGCTGTGTATGTAGCTGCCCCGTTGGCGCCTTTTGTTGGTGCCATCTAGGTCGTCACTGGTAAGTGAAGGTCGCAGAGACACCATAGGCTCACGCAGAGACCCGTACACTAAGACAGAGACCCATTGCCCTACCCAAAAACCCATAATATCAAGAGACCCAGAACTGTTCTCAGATATCCATACACTTACAGAAACCCACAAACTTATACAGAGATCTTCAAACTTGCCAAAATAATTGCCAAAACCTCCCCAACCAATTAGAATCTTCCCAAACAGAGTATTGAAGCTCCTGGGTGGATTGGTGGCACAGCAGTTAAAACTGTGGAGATGCACATTTTTAGATACAGTGGAGGGACACGTGGATTAGAGAACACATGAAGGTTATTGTTCCCCCGAACGACAAAAATAGATGGCCAACGCTCACAACAATGAGCGAAACAACCAGATGGATGATACAACGTGGTAAATTAACACAGTAAGAAGCACATCTACAAGTCACCTCAGTCAGTCAGTGCATAGCAGCTCGGTTTGTATCCATGACGTGCCAGCAGAAAGTTCCTCCCACACATCACCTGACGCCCTCAACGTGCACCTAGCCTGGCAAAAGCACCATTGTGACGTCACTATCACTTAATGGATTCTTAGAGAGGTTTGTTCCGATCATCGTTTGGGCCTAACCCACAAATGGATAATTTATAACGCTGGCTGTGAAGGCCGACTACATTTGTTGAGTGCATCTTAATGATCTGTGATGTGTGTGCGTCCGTGCCCAGCCCTGCATCCCCGTCTGCAGTCACTTAAAATAGAAGTGGTGCCTGCGGAAGCGACTCGAGACTCCGGTGAAGAAGTGAATTGACGAACGTTATGGACAGCTGCCGCCACCGACCACCCACAAAAAGGGGCATAGGTTCACCACCTACTCCCCTCCCATACCTCCCCATCCATACCCATTGACCCACCCATCCTACCCAAGCCCTTGACTCTTACACAAATTGTTATCATCTGTGCAATGTCCATCTTATGTTCCGAATTCAAATAAAAATATTTACTCACTGCACTTATGCGTGTTATTGCGACGTAAACAAATGACCGTGTGTGTGTGTAAACGCGTGTGTGCAGTACATTGTCACACGTCCAACTCTCACTTGACCCAATAGTTAACCAAAGAAACCAAAGTAGGGAAATGGTACACGGTCATAAAGCGTACATTTCTCTCTAGATTACCTTACATTCTATTTACGTATTAAAGAGATTAACCTGCCAGACACCTGGTCACCGAGAGTATTAAGCGCAGTGAAGCTGTCACGGCTTGCATTACACGCACAGCCTGCACAGATTCAGCATAGCCGCACAGCACATTAACTTCACAATAATCCTATGAAACGAAAAACCAGAGAACCCGGAGAAAAATCTATGTAACCATGGGGAGAAAATGCTAATTTCAATTATACAGGAGTCAGGGTCAGAATCGAACCCACAGCCTCCTGTATATCAGGCAAGGTAGTTAACATCTCATTACCGCAGGGAGATCCTGGGAGACCAGCTCTAAGGTTTGAGGCTGGCAGTCTGTAACTTCAGGTAGGTAGTCGATAAACATGCTTACCCGCCCCTACTGGACATCTGTGAAAATGAGCTTCATAGCTGATCGCATTCCTCCAATCTTAAACATTTAGATTCTATTGACATTCGAAATATATTGCTACAGAAGGATACTGCATCTAAACTGGAGCCAAAGAGTGACCAACGTAGAAGAAAAAGGTTGCATATAGAAGATGACCTGATGATGCAGGCAGAGAGGAGAAGGAAACTGCCACTATTTGGACACATAGGTAGGATGGACAATATCACAGTTTCAGGTCAGTTTCAGGGTTTATGCGGAGTGTGATTTCTTGGGGAGGGACATAACACACCAAGCGGGTTTGTCGTTTTGCCACAATGTTATAGGGGCTACTTTAATGCACAATTATAGACAGACTCCCACAAGTATTGTCTGACTTGTATGCTCTGTATGGAAAACCCGTTTGTACATGCAATGCAACCGAATGACTCAATTCCCCATAACCACCCACCATCGCTCTCGCTTACAGGGACCCACGGTCCTGAGTGTCCCAGTTTTTATTAGTCAGCATATAGCAATATGCAGAGCTTTACTGCCTTCTTTGTAGTGTCTCAAGTCTAACAGTAGGTAAAGCAATTGTGGCTCCCTCTGTGTGGCGTGTCCACCTTCCAATGGTAAGGAGAGCACTGCTGTCTCACTTGGTGTGGTGTATCCAACACTTCAGCGGTAGGTAGGGGATGGTGGATGCAGAACTCAAAATTCTTGATGTTTCCCTACACATGAAATTTGATAATGAGGCCCTTGCCGCTATTGATGTCCTCGTCCTTGGCACTCCGTAGAGTCGACACCACTCATCCAGCTCTTGAAGTGGTCTCTCCGCACTCCAACAATTGATGAATCCCTCCTCGTGGCCCTAGGTGTGGCATAAAGGACAAGTTGCCTGTCTTCTCTGCTGCTGCCCAGACCCATCCTTCTATACCACACAATGTGAAGATGGCTGTGTGGGGTAAAAAAAAAAAAAAGGAACTGTGGCATAGTATCGGTGAGGCTCTATTTTTGCAACTCCCGACTCTACGGGACATTTGGCAAAAAAAATATTACAAAGCTGCATCATGTACAAAACTCCGTGGCACGTATCGTGCTCACCGAGCTGCATTGGCTTCTGGTTGCCACGTGACTATATTATAAGGTCACATTCATTAACTCAAATTACATGCCACAAATGAACCACAATACCTTGCTGAGCTTGTCAAAGAGCATAAACGGCCATGCAAATTCTGGTCATCCTCGCAGTGGCTTTAGGGTAGCCGTTGAACAAAGAAGGTCATTGAATTGCGTGCATTCTGAAGCGCTTCCACGGCCATCTGGAAGGTGCTTCCTTCCGATATTAGAAAATTCACTGGAGCTATACACTTTTGAATCTTATAGATGGAAAACGAATTTCTTTAGAACTGCATTGTGTTTAGTTTGTGGCCCTTAAATTAGGATGGTTGGCTACATACAGTACAAAAGAAGTTCAACATATATACATTCTGGCCAGATCTTGATTATTTTTCATTTAGACTGGAGGAATGCAATGAGATAAGAAGCTTTTTAAACAGATGCCAAGGATGGGCGTGTCAGCAAGTGACAACAAACAATACAAAAACACAATCGAAGTGCAAAACAGAGAAAATTGTAAGCAATTCACTAAGTACAAATGCATTTTTTGTTCGTTCAAAATATAAGTCCGGTTTATCAAGATTGGGCAAGGCTGGACAAAACAACAATCCAATTCCAGACCACACCAAGACAACACAGCAGCATAAGTCCCTCAATGAAATGGCACATTAGCATTGAAATATCGATATACTACACAGGTAATGAGCAAAGTTACGAATCACATTTGCAAATGTGGCTGTTCGATATTCAGCACTCATATTCCTGCTTCAGTTCTTCAGCTGCAGACTCAAGTCAGGCGTCAGTAGTTGGTGCAATGAACGAGTAAAAATTATTTCAGTGTCAGAAAACTCCCTCCCCCTAGAAATTCACAGAGAAAGTGCACGGTCCTTCATTTCATCACAACGGCGAAGGTTAAATTGCACCTGTGAATCACTGTCTCCAAGCGGTTATTCCACGCACCAGTGTTGACATACCAGAGAAGGTGGCAGAACTTTAGTAAGACAGATTAATTTACATGTCCAAAACACGCGAATCAATTGTGAACCCCAATCATTTCAAATGGTTAAACCATAAAACCCTTAAGGTAATGACACCTTTTCTAGTACCGACGAGTGACACCTGGGCTGGGCTCATATGTACGTGTGTTTGTATCTTGAACTGAATTCTCATCGTACATAGCCAACTGTGATATTCGGAGATGCTGGGTACAGACAACAACCTAAACACTGAAAGCACTTATAAATAAATAACTTTTCGATCTAGATGATTTGAAAATGCATAGCTCCAGTGGCTTCCTAATATCGGATGGAAGAGCATTGCATATGGCCGCAATAGCGCATCTGAAAGAGTGATGCAAAAAACAAACAGCTGCAGGCCACGGTGCATCCCCTGCTGCCACAGGAGGCATTTGATTGATCTCCCCTCATAATGCGATCATTTTGCTAGTTATGCGAAAAACATTGGGATAAATTAAAATTGCTCGTTAGAGCGAATTCTCATAAAAAAACGCTCGTTATGCAAGAAACGTCTGTAACTCTTGCAACCAGCGTTACGTGGCTGCTTGAGGTGACTGGACAGCCTCACGATGAAATGACATGAGAGGGTCATGTGATGGCAACACTTTATTCGAAAGTGCTCTCCTAGGTCGCTTTTGATATACAGTGATACCTCGGTTCACGAACTTAATTCGTGAACTGACTCTGGTCGTGAACCGAATTGGTCGTGAACCGAGGCACATTTTCCCATAGGGTTCAATGTAAATCCGGTTAATCCGTTCTGACCTGTTTTTTTGTTTTTTGAAACACAAAAATAGGAAACAAATGACAATACACATTACTGTAGTACTGTACAGTATAGTAATGTATAAAGAGAGAACACTAACCTTTCTTGAGATGACTTCTGGCATGGAGGAAGGCAGGTGGGAGGCGGGTGGGAGACAGTAAGCACTCAAACGGGTGAACTGTACAATACAGTAAGTACAGTATTGTACAGTACAGTAGTACAGTACTGTATGTGCTAAAAAGCACACCAAAAATCAAAAAGTCACTGAAAGTGTCTTCACAGTACTCACAGTACTTCTTTCTGTGTCTCTGCTTCTCTCCACGATCTTCCTACAGGAAGTCACGACCACGTGACAGCCTGGAGTTAGCATAAAAATGGCCGCGGCTCCTGTTCGTGAACCGAAGCGGAGTTCGTGAACCGGAGCATGTTTTTATGAAATTTTCTGTTCGTGAACCGAGTTGTTCGTGAACCGAAGCGTTCGTGAACCGAGGTATCACTGTATTTTGCAAGGCCAGTGAGAGGTGACGTCACATCTGTGATGTCACCCGCATGCGGAAGCGTTACACAGTGTGCCTGCTGACCCCCCCCCTATCCTCGGCGTAGGCCATGTATTAATCCAAGACAATCATTTAAGTCTCGGGCGAAGCCGGGTAGTAAAGCTAGATACCAATATGTCCCGCGCGTGACGTCACTTCATACGAGCCCCCCCTCCCCCCCCTCCTTATGAATAATCATCAGCTGAACAATTTTTCTATGTAATATATCAGATTTACTGCAATACACCCGTCCTTGGACGGGCAAACAAGCTAGTATCTCATAGCCACCGTCGCGTTCTGGAACAGTGACCAAGAGAAATAAGCCCACACGCCACAAATACTACCACTGTTCAATACCCGTGTCGCTTCCATTAATCCAGCACTGAATACATATTAACACGAATATCTCAGACGTTGTATATTGGTTTAGCCTCGATTTACTCTTCAAAAACCACTATCGTCATTCATAAATGTAACATTTACTTGTAATATCTCATTTAACGCATCTATTGGGGCATGTAATACTGTAATTACAATAAATGCATAAAATATTTTTTTTTCTGTCTGAAGCAACAATTAAAATGTTCTCTACCAATCAAAGCATCAATCTCAATGCCAAATCCGAGGCTCCACATCAGCCATTGTTTTAACCATAAACTCTGAAAATGTAATAAACATTCAATTGAACAAATTACCCGAATGGCCTTATTTTTTGTTTACCATCCATAACGTATTAATCACCTTCTGATGACTATATATGCCTTAATTCGCCCCAAAACATCGAAGTTATTCAAGCTCGATAATTGGTTCTTTACCCTTCTATCTGGCAACAAAACTGACACCTTTTTACAAGGAGTCATGTTTGCATAGACCGCAATACCTGCAGTCATAATACAAACAAAAGAACATAACTCTGATAATGTGCACTGTCCTTAAAGTTGATTGATCCACACCCGAGACAGCTTTCCTTAGAGCCTAGTCTCATATGGGTTGGACCAGATGACGCCAAAAGGCGCACAACTCAAAGACAATGCACCATCAGAGTATGAGAGCTCGGGGCAAGCATCTACACTATGGGAACATCATTTGCCAGTAAAAATATGATAATTGGTTCCCATAGTGTTATTCAAGCTCGTGAACGTAATTCAACAAAGGCGGCCATTGAGTGGGATCTCGACCGCCATTTTGTTTTGATACACTTTGGGGGCCAAAAAACGCGGCCCGGCCAATTCCACAAAAATAAACACCGAAAGTTCACATCTCGTCCCTGCAACAGTTGCCAAGAGTCACCACATCAGCCCAAACGCCACGCAACATCCCGCTGCTCAATCCTCCCATAGACCGAATAGAGCAAAGGGGTGCTTTGTGGAAGTACAGTACAGTGTTCAAATTATATTATTGGGTCTTTCGGTAAAGTCACGTAGATAGGTGACTTTACAGAAATACCCTAGAATATGAATTGCTGCAGTGACGAAAGCTTTAAGTCAAGATTTAGTGTTCAAATTATTTTGCACCCTTCATAGTCGAGACCCCGCTAGCTGAAATTGCACCAGCTGCACATTAAAATGATCAGAATAGACTTTAACATCACCGTTTATTTTACATATATTCATTATCCTTTATGCCCTGCAAAATGTATCCATTTGGTTTTTTAATATCGGAATGCCTCCCTTGCATTATTGCCAGAAAGGGTAAAAGCCGACTATTAATGCCGAAAAGAATATCCATCATCATTACTCAATTAAATCAACAATCAGCATTGATTTTTATCGAATAATTCTCATTTGGCGACATCAAAATGAATATCAATGATTTAACTTTGGACAGTTCGAGGAAGTCAAAAGTCTGAACACGAATCCGCGCGTGGTGCCTGGGCGTGGCCTGTACACGTGCACGCGTAGCTCAGGAGCCAATCCCCGAGTCGCCGTTTTGCGTCACGCGATGGAGCACGCGCCCGACCTTGCCAATTACACACCGAGAACGCCACGGCAGCAAGATGCAGGACAAGAATAATACTACTGGGCACCTGTGGACTGAAACAAAAACCCCAGCTTTGTTTGGTTTAACATTCAGGTCAAATAATAAAGTCTGTTTTGGGGGTTAAATACCATGAATATAAATGTCGTTAACCCACCACCAGCCGACACAATAAGTAAACGGGGTTGTCACCAAAACGAAACATTAAGTTTCTACTTCAGCACTCACTGGTGTTGTAAATGTTGTGGATTCAGAGAAAATAGGACTGCGTGTCTTTGTTGTATGAATATACTTTACGTGTGCACATTTGGGAATATATGACAGTACTGTATATATGCGTTGGTGTGACTATGTGTATGTTTTAATTATTGAGGTGCACTATAAAAACGTTGCCACTGGGGAGACAAAGGCGGTCGGGAGTGTTGGCCACAAACTCCCTCGTGTACGGTGCGGGCCGACAAAAGCGCTCGCTAACAGCACTTGCCCCAACAGTATGTTAAGGCTATACGGGGGAGCTTTGTCTTATTAATGTACAAAGCTCATGCGAATATATATTTGCATGTATATATGTCTGTGCATGCTCTATGTGTCCGTGTGTATGTCAGAATTCATCTGAAGTTTGCATATTCTCCACCATGGTCACATGGATTTTTTCTCCGGGTCTTCTGTTTTTTGCATTTACCTGCTATACATTTCCACACAATGCCATCAGCCACTTCGTTGTGCTTTCATTTATGATGGCCAGGTTGCTTCTGAAAAATATCAATATTAGCAGTGGACCTTACCTGGTAATTTTTTTGTTTAGTTTTAGTTTAATATCGAGGCAAATGCGACACTTAGCGGTGTCGTGTGGAAATGTACTGAAACTCAAGTTTAAAAAAACCCAAAAATATTTAGAGATGCTTCAATGACTCAAATATTTTGACAGGAAATAGACAGGGTGGTTGCTTTTGGCGATTGCCAGCGCTACACTGGAGCTATTGAGGCTAGGCCTTGTCCTGGCTGGGACAAATCCAAGCCAGCCCCTGGTTGCTGCCTTTAAAAGCCGGGGCTCAAACCCCAGGCTCGTCAATCCGAAGTGAAGCTTCATCAGCCTCAACTCAAGCCCTTCTCTCTTGTCGTCGACAGCGAAAGCAGAAAACCCTAAAAGCAAAATGGCCGCCGCTATGCAAGCTCTTGTCGTCCTGGCCCTCCTTCACCTCGCCACTGCGTCACGTAAGTTGGATAGAATCTCTGTGTGTGCATCTTTGTCTATCTGAGGATCTCTGTGAGTGCGAGTCTGCGTCTGACTTTGTGTCAATGGATGTCTGCAAGTCTGTGTGGTGGCGTGGATTTTTATCCAAGTTCTCTAATTTTCCCCTCAACATTTCCACATCAGCCACTTTGTTCAGCTATCATTCGTGACCAGGTCGCTTCTGAAAAAGAGCGACATGGCTCAGTCGGCCTTATCTGGTAAAATAAAAAAAGATTAAGTCTGTGCATCTATTTGTGTGTCCGTGTGCACGTGTCTATGACTGTCTTTATATTTTTGTATCTGTGGTGCTGGCCATCCACCTGCTTGTGTGCCGTTACTTGCCTAAATAATTGCTACTCGTGAACGACACTTGCCCCATCAATTTGTTAAGGCTATAGGGGGAATCCTTGTGGGAGCATTGTGGTGTAGTGTTTAGCGCACTGTGCAATAAACCGGTGACCTGAGTTCGATTTCCGCTCGCAACGAATAACGGTGGCGAATATTTGAAATTGTCCTGGGCCTTTCTTTGACTCAGCATTAAAAATAAGTGTATGGGTCAGTGTATGAACATCACCAGTGAGTAGACAAAGGCGGCTGGCCGTTATGCCTTCTAACAGCACTTGCCCCAACATGCTATGAAGGCTATGAAGGGGATTGTTTTTTTTCTCTGTGTAAATTTGTGTTGCGTGCGTGTCTCTGGCTTGCCACAGCTGTCATTGGCAAGCAGACAGTGAGCACTGTGGGTGAGTGAGGTTCATTACAACTCAGCGCCACTACACTCACTCACTGAATCACAATGCGAAACGGTCTAAACAGTGCTGTTGCCAGTGCATTGTAAAAATGTGAATGAATGAAGTGCCCAATTAGTGCGGTTATGCTGGCTCGAACCTCCGATTAACACGGTTGGCTATGAAGGGTGCAAAAGATGTTGAACATAGTGACAGAGTCATATCATATATTATATTGCTCTAAGGCGATTTTAGATATCGTGTTGCATGGTCTAAAATCTAAATAGACAGGTGGGCGACGGGGCATGATGAGAAAGCCCAAATAAGTGACCTCCAATAAAAAAAAAATCCGTAACTTGCAAAAAATGGCGACATGTTAAAAAAACACACACACAACCCATATAAAGGAGGAACCCTTCAAATAAATGAAAGTATAGGCCAGCAGACAGCATAGTTCAGCAGGCGGCAGAATCTTAATGCTTCAAATGTGGCCACAGGCCAACACGCACACTCATATTCTCACGCGTACATAGTCGCTCACATCCTAACACTCACTCACATTTTCATGCACCCACTCACACATGCTCACAAACACTCACACATTCTTATATGCACTTAATACTAATTTGTGTACGCATTTTAATTTTTTTTTACTGTGTCTCCCTACCTCCCGATGTCTCTTCGTTAACCCGTGGACAACTTATAGTGGGTAAGTCGTTGGTCCATCTCACTCACATCAGTCTCACGAATAACCCTGTTCTATATACATCTATATGCAACACATAATAGAGCCTGAACCCACATTCTCCATTCTATTCCCTCTCGTTATTACAGGAGGCCTGGGCTATGGAGGCCTGGGCTATGGAGGTCTGGGCTATCGTGGTCTAGGCTATGGTGGTCTAGGCTATCACGGAGCACTCCTTGGAGGTGCCTACACGCACCATGCAGGTAAGACATAACCCCCCCCCCCCCCCCCATTATGCCAAACTCTCAACCTCATACCAAAAGAGTCGTGTTCAAATTAGCATTGGACATTCCATACTCCTATGGCAAGGGGTGAGTTGATCCACACGACAAACCACTGTTGATCTTCCCTACTAAGTATACTTGTTTTAGCCATCAACCATGATTTTAACTCTCAACATGAATTCTTGCAGTCACGAAAGTTTTAAGTCAAAACACAACACACGAACATATGTTGAACTTCCTTCGCATCGTACCTAGCCAACTGTGCTAATGGCAGGTGTGGAGGAAGGACAACTAAACACGAGAAGCAGTTCGCAAGAAATTAGTTTTCCATCTAGATGATGTAAACGTACCACAGCTCCAGTGGCTTCCTAATATCGGAAGAGCGTTGCAGATGGCCGCAGAAGCGCATCTGAGAGAGCCCCGCGATGATGCGGTGACGGTCTTTTTTCGATGGCCAGCCAAAAGTCGCTGCGAGTGTGTGTACGTTGGAACATCTATCACACCTTACGTTGCAAACCGTGCTAATTCGGACGTACTGGGCGAGGTTAAATGTTTAACCACCATTTAACTCTCCCTCCCTCCTGTGTGTGTGTTGTTTGCAGCCCTCGGCGGACTCGGCTACCCCCTAGGCATTGGTGCCGGTGTGGTGAACAGCAAAATCGGTGAGGGTTTCTCTTTCCCGCCGGCAAATTCCCGGCGCAAAAATGTTCCTTCGTTTATACAGCTACGGAGTGTTGTTTAGTGCGTGTTTTGATGACTGTTCTGGTTGACTGTTGGAGGCGTCATTTCCTCTCAACAAAGTCCACTGTGGTCAATATTATACTGTAACACGCGCGTGAATCTCCGTTAACCTTTGCCTGCGACGTGTGCCGTGTCTGCAGCTGCCCCTTTGGCGCCTTTTGTTGGTGCCATCTAGGTCGTCACCGGTAAGTGAAGCTCGCAAAGACACCAAAGACTCACGCAGAGACCCATAACACTTATCGAGACCCATACACGTACCCAGACATCCATACACTTAGAGAAACCCACAAACATATCCAGAGATCCTTAGACTTGACAAAATAATTGCCAATACATCCCGAAATTAGTATAACCTTCGCAATGAAAGTATTGAGACTTTTATTGGGAAAGTCTTGAGACTTTCATTGGGAAGTCTCAAGACTCTACCAATCCTGGGTGGAGATTCACATTTCTCTACAGAGTAGAGTGACACGTGGATTAGAGAACACATGCAGGTTATTATCCCCTCCCAACAACATCAACAACAGAGGGCCAACGCTCACAACAATGAGCAGAGCAACCAGATGAATAAAATGTGGGAAGTTAACACAGTGGGAAGCATATCTGCAAATCATCTCAGTCAGTTAGTGCATAGCAGCTCGGCTTGTAACCATGATCTGCCAGTAGCAAGTGATTTCCACACATCACCCGATGGCCTCCACTTGCACCTAGCCTGGCAAGAGCACCATTGTGACATCACTATCACTTTGGTGATGATTTGACAGCGGCTGTTATTGTTGTTGTGTAAATGTGCCATGTGTGTGTGTTTGTCTGTCCGTGTACAGTGACAGGAGAATTGCTGGATGATCGTTGCCTTGCCGCACCAGGTAACTATTATACTAGGCACGTTGCATTATACTAGGCACGAGTTGGCCTGTGCCTGTGCCTGCAGCATTAAATTCGTGCTGTCTTCTGCAAATATTTGACGAATTGCTTTCATTTTTTTAGATCAACAGGGAAGTTCGTGGTTGACGCATTCCTCCTCTGATGCGCAGTTACTTTTTTTCCCCGGGCCCCGCCCCTCTGGAGGCCCCGACCCTTCATCATTAGAACCCACCCATTCCCCCAAACACAGGGATGGACTTGTTGTTTTTTAAAGGAAATGCCAACTTAGTGTTTACCCGCTGCAGGAATTAGCAAACTCTGTGCTAAACCCGAGTCGATTTCAGTGAGACATTGTGAGAGGATAGTGATCGGGGTTGTGGAAGGAGGGGAGGAGATACGTATTATGTATATGTTGAACTTTTTTGGAAACATACGTAGCCAACCACGATTATCGGAAGTGCGGGGAAAGGTCAACGAACTGAACGCAAAAGCTGTTCTAAAGAAATTAGTTGTCAATCTAGATGATTTAAAAGTGTATAGCTCCAGTGGTAGAGGGTCCTTAAAGGGTTCTTAGAGACACAGGTTTGGTCAAATCTTTTTGTGGGCTTAACTCACAAATGGATGATTGATAATGCTGGCCCAGAAAGGCTGACTACGTTTGCTAAGTGCAAGTTAACGATCTGTGATGCGTGCTCATCCGTGCCCAGCCCTGTGTCCTGTCTGCAGTCACTTCAACCAGAAGTGGTGCCTGCGGAAGTGACTCAAGACTCCGGTGAAGAAGTGACTTGACCAATGTTATGGACAGCCGTCGCCAACCACCACCCACCAAAGGGGCATAGGTTCACCACCTACTCCCCTCCCATACCTGCCCATTCATACCGACTGACCCACCCATCCTACCCAAGTCCTTGACTCTCACACAAATTCTTGTCATCGGCGCGATGGTATCTTTTCGCCGTTCATTAAGTTCCTGACTACCTAAACACATGCTAACTTCCTGAAAATTAAGCCCTTGAGTGTGTGACTGAGTATATGAGCGTGTGTCAGAGTGAGCAAATGAGTAGGCGGGTGTGCCAGCGTCTGTCCGTAACGTTTTTCTGAACTTCTCGGCATTAACACAAACAACGATGAATTAACACGACCTGTAAAAACGAAATATACCACGAATAGCCAAAATTTTAATATATATTTTAAAACGAACCATGGCATTAATCGTAAAAAAATCTAAATCTGGTGGCGAGGGGAGCACGCACACTGATTCTGATTCTTTAATCAAGGGGAGTGAATCAAACGGGCAGTTGAAATTACTCTGTGATAAAAGCTGTTAACGTTAACTAAAATATATGAAAATGTTAATAATAATGGGACTTAGGAATCGACTGTTCGACAGTAACCAACAAGAATTCAGCTGGATTGGAATGGTGGGTGCAACGCCGATGGGAGTTTGGTTCACAGATAAACATATATACACGAACAATATCTGGCGTCATTTTACGGCAAGTCGATACCATCATGGTGGAAAAACCTTAGCCCTAATTCACGATGTCACCACCGTTTAACACGGAGTCACCTTAGTGCAGCAGTTACACTCAGCTGTAAGCCCTGGCTTCCCAAATCCCCCTCCCCCGATCTCCATGTGTGCCCCCCTCTCGCACTCAGTATATGCCTATCGTTATTTAGTTCTCGTCAGTTCCAGAGTTTTGTTTTAATCGGTTGAAAAGTGACGATACCTGAAAATTCTCCCCCAAGAATTCGAAATTGTTGCGGGTCAAAGGTCTCGTCGACTTTGGCCCCAAAAACGTTTGATAGTAGTGGGTCGAAATTTGTGTGTCTGCTAACGCCAAGTGTCATTAACAGCTCCCGTGGTGAGTCAACTCACGATTACAATGTCATTGGCCGGGGACTCAATCGCACTGTAGATAACGGATGCTGTTATGTTGCGAGTGGTTTCACGATTGAATTACTTGGCCGATGAGATAGGACAGGTGTATGTGTGATAGTTTGTGAAAGGTTGTTAATTCCTGGATAGATCCGACGCGACTTGGGTGGATATGTTCTGTGCAACGTCTTTTTTCTGTTCTGGATTAAAATAAAAATCTGTACTCACTGCCCTTATGCGTGCTATTGCGACGTAAACAAACGACTGTGTGTGTGTGTGTGCGTGCGAACGCATGCGTGCAGTACATTGTCACTTGTCCAACTATCACGTGACCCAATAGTTAAGCAAAGCGACCAAAGTACAGAAATCGTACGTAGTCATGAAGCGTGCATTTCTCACCAGTTTATCTTCCAGTTCATTCACGTATAAAATAGATTAACGTGCCAGCCTCATGGTCACCCAGACCCTTAAGTGCAGTTAAGTTGTCACGGCTTGCATTGCAGATACAGACCCGCACAGCTTCAGCATAGCCGCACAGCACATTAGCTTCACAAACATTCTATAAAACTAAGCTTTTTTTACCAGGTGAGACCCACTGAGCTATATAGCTCTTTTTCAAAAGTGAACTGGCCAAAAGTGATAGATCAATGAAGTGGTTTTTCATCAAGTGGAAATTTATAGTCGAAGCCAAATAATCTAAAAGCATATTTCTAAATATGGAGGGAAAACCCAGAGGACCTGGAGAAAAATCCACGCAACCACGGGGAGAACATATAAACTTGAAATATACAGGCGTCGAAGTGGGGATCAAACCCAAGACTTCCTGTGTACCAGACGAGGTGGTTAACATCTCGCCACTGCGGCAAGATGCTGGGAGACCAGCTCTGAGGTTTCAGGCTGGCAGTCTGTAACTTGCTGACCCGCCCCTCCTGGACACCTGTGAAAAAGAGCTTCATTGCTGATCGGATTCCTCCAGTTTAAATAAAGATTCTGATTCTGATATTGGCATTCGAAATGTATTGCTACGGTAGGATACCGCATCTAAACTGAACCCAAAGAGTGACCAACATATCAAAAAAGGTTGAACATCGAAGACGACCTGATGATGCAGATAGCAATGAAAAGGAAATTGGCGCTATTTCGACACAAATGTAGGATGGACAACAGGAACATTAAAACTGTGTTTGGAAACATTTAATGAACCAGAAAGAGAGGAAGACCTAAGAGAGAATGGCTTGATGATGACCTTAGAGATGTGTGCCAGAAAGACGTGAATGACTTGACCATAGTGACCATATTGGGACAAGACATTTCGTCATTTGTTTCCAAATGACGAAACGTGCAGTGGATACCTTCGATCTTCCCATGGATCATGATTCTTTCATATGGCAAGGAGGTGGGGGTGGAGCAACAGTTTGTATACATGATGTCATAGTTGAATGCTAAGGTCCTTCAATCACTCCAAGGCGGCAGGTAGCCATTACAGATTTCGGCAAATCAACACGACTACGGTGAGAACATGCAAACTACAAATGTAAAGGCATCAGGGTTGGGATCGAAGTCACGATCTCCTGTATACCAGGCGAGGTAGTTAACATCTCCTAGCCACCGTGGCGTCCTGCAACGGTGGCCAAAATACATAAGCCCACAAGTCACAAAACACCACCACTGCTAAATTTCCCAGTCGCTCCCACTGATCTAGCACTGAATACATATTCACAAACAGGGGCGGTTTCTTCATTAGGGCGATTGGGCGACGCACCACCAATGTCATTCAACCACAGAGTCACGCTAGCCGTCACTGTGCCTCTGGATATAGTCAAATCAGCGTCATGCTACGTTCTGTGGAGTACCGCCTCTTTTTGGGCGATTTTCCTCCAGCTGAGAATCGCCCCGAGTGGTCCCATAGACTTACATTCAAAGATGTTTTTTTTCGAACGGGGGCGCTGCAATGCATTCTCTATGGCTTCCGGGAGGGCTCGCCCTAACGTGCTTACGTCATCATACGTGCTTACGTCATCATACGTAAGCACGTTTCATCCAACAATATAATTTGTCGCCACCTAGTGGAATCTTTAATAAAAGAAACTTGAGTGGTTTGTTTTAATAGTGAGTATAGAAACAAACAAGATGTATTGTAAGAGTCACTTTATTTTTCATTAATATTAAAGAAGTGAAGTTGCCTTTACATGTGTAGGGCTGTTACGGGAGGGCTGTAAGTGCATACGATCCAATGGGTAACAAACACAGTGGGCGGAGTTACGGGAGTACACGGGGGGGGTGCCCGCAGCGACGTCCGCATCAGGCAGCCTGGGGGGTTGTGATCCTGATGGGGGGTATAAAGGGGGAGGACAAAGAGAGCTCGGGGCTCAGTCTGGGAACGAAGGAGGAAGAGTGAAGATCCTCTAGCTAGAGCCCTGGACTCCCCTCGACGCCGCCCTTGTCAGGGCTGCAGAGGAGCGAGCCAGAGGCGTGGTTCCGTGAACCAGGGTTAGACCCTGGGACTCCGGAGACCGTAGCCCGACTCACCAGTGTCGGGCCAGTTAGCCTCCCCTAGCTCGTTAGAGGAGGACTTGGGGATAGGTGAGATTAGCTAGGGGGTATCCCCAGTTATCCGGGTGAGGGGGCCGCTACCCCCTCTAGTGTTGTCCTGTACCGATAAGCTGAAATAAATATACGTGTGCCTCAACCTGGGTGTCCAGCGTCTTCACCGGTACTTCATCTGGTGTCAGAAGTACTACGGACATGGAAACACGTCAGACAGCTCGAGCCAGAGTACCGGAGGAGGACACTGCTGAAGTCGTTGAGCCCGAGGCGGCTCACCAAGACATGGCGCAGCCGGGGGCCGACGCGTTCCTACCGGGGCATCGGCATGAAGAGGGGCCGCAGCCAGACGCGCTACGGCTGGCTCACGAGAGACTGGCGGAGCTACTGTACGCCGCTGCCGCCACGCTGGAAAACATCACGCGGCTGGGGGCTGGTGGTCCACCACGGGGCGAGGGGAGTCGTCAACCTGAGCGCCTTCCCGCCATTTCTGAAAACTCAAACTTTGAATTTCCCGCCATCGTCACGGCAGCTGCGGAGGGCGTGGCCGGGCTCAACCTTGGGTCCGACACCGCTCTCGCTGGGACAGCTGCGTCATCTCCAGCGGAGGGAGCGTCATCACATCCGCGACAGGCGATTCCATCTGCCATTCGCGCCGACGCACAGCCGAGTCCCGGGGATAGCAGCCTACAGACGTCCAAGGCGAACGCTGCGCTACAACAACGGCTGCCTCCGCTGAAAGAATTTGTTGGTGCAGAGGGCGACTGGGGCGGCTTCCAGCGACGCTTCATCGCCCACCAAGAAATGGCAAGGTGGTCCGACGATGAAGCCCTCTGCGCGCTGCCGGCGCTCCTCGACGCAGACGCGCTCGCCGCCCTCACATCGGCGCCGAAAGAGAAGCGGTCTACTCTGCCGAAGGCACTACAGCTGCTGGCCGGGGTCTATGGACCTTCAGCGGAATGCAGAGAGCGGTTCTACGAGCGCAAGCGGGGTGAGAAGGAGTCGCCCCTGGCATACAGGACGAGCCTCCTAGCGCTGGCTAAGACGGCTTTTCCCCGTATGGACGACGATGGCGTGGACGCGATGGTCACGGAGAAAATACTCCTCCTGGCAGACGACCTGGACATCGCTGTCGTCGCACAGGAGGACGCCGAGATGACCTCTCTTCAGGCGGCGCGCCTCCTTCACGCCAACCTTCTGTCCCTGCGGCGGAAAGCCAGCAGGGCATCGGCAGGGCGTGCGGTGGCTGCAGCCACCCTTCCGACGGAGGAGCTCTTCGCCGTCGACCATCGACGGCAACAGGCGCAAGAAGTACGGTCGGCCCGGGACGGGTCAAGCCGTTTCAACCGCCCGTCGTCTCCACCGGGGCTCCCGCGGTGTTTCAACTGCGGCGTCCGGGGCCACGTCGCCTCGGGGTGCCGCTCTCCTCGACAGCGCGGGACGACGGCTCGACGGGACGCCGGGCCTCCTCCTCCCAAGCTCCAGCAACATGACCCGGTGTACCGGGAATGACGGGCTCACGCCCTGGAACCCCCACAGGTGATGCCGACAGTCGCGCGACTTCAATCGCGACCTCACCTCGAATGGGACAGCCGCCACCGGATGGTCCGCCGTCCGGGGTTGCCCCGTGTGACGGGCCTGCGGCAAGGACGCGCGCTAAAATGCGCAGACTCTTATAATATACAGCAGGAAGAAAAAGAAAAAAAAAAAAAACTTTTCTTATTTATTTTCCTTCACGTGTCATGGTTACTGTATGCTGCGTCGGTGGTGTGCTCCTTGCACACTGAGTGTGTTGTGTTGTGTGGGCGCGGTGTGTGTGTTGTGGGTGCGTTGTGTGTCGTGGGTGTGCTGTGTGTGATGGGGGAGTTCCTGGCTAGTTGTACATACGTGCTTACGGATTTCGTATTTATGCGGGGGGGGGGGTGCGTCGGACATTCCCTTCGGGGGTATGGTTGTTGTTCTTGTTGTTGTTCTGCTATTTGCATTTTGTTGAAAAAATGAGGCACACACGGGGTCGAGGGGTAATTGTTCCTTTATTTGGAATTGTTGCAGCCGGGACGGCTGCGAGCTGTAATGGGGGGGGTGATGTAGGGCTGTTACGGGAGGGCTGTAAGTGCATACGATCCAATGGGTAACAAACACAGTGGGCGGAGTTACGGGAGTACACGGGGGGGGTGCCCGCAGCGACGTCCGCATCAGGCAGCCTGGGGGGTTGTGATCCTGATGGGGGGTATAAAGGGGGAGGACAAAGAGAGCTCGGGGCTCAGTCTGGGAACGAAGGAGGAAGAGTGAAGATCCTCTAGCTAGAGCCCTGGACTCCCCTCGACGCCGCCCTTGTCAGGGCTGCAGAGGAGCGAGCCAGAGGCGTGGTTCCGTGAACCAGGGTTAGACCCTGGGACTCCGGAGACCGTAGCCCGACTCACCAGTGTCGGGCCAGTTAGCCTCCCCTAGCTCGTTAGAGGAGGACTTGGGGATAGGTGAGATTAGCTAGGGGGTATCCCCAGTTATCCGGGTGAGGGGGCCGCTACCCCCTCTAGTGTTGTCCTGTACCGATAAGCTGAAATAAATATACGTGTGCCTCAACCTGGGTGTCCAGCGTCTTCACCGGTACTTCACATGCTTAAGCTGTTAATTTATCCATTGCATGGGTGGACCTTATCCTTATCAATCATCCAGACATTTGCCCCCCCTGAGAGATTTTGCAGGAGCCGCCACTGTTCACAAATGTATCTAAGAAGTAGTTTTACCCTGAATTTACTTTCAAAAATCACTGTGACTGCAGCAAGATGCAGTGCAAGACAGCTACTACTGGCCACCGATGGACTGATAAAAACCCCTGCCTTGTGCGGTTTAACATTCAGGCTAAATAATAAAGTTAGTTTTAGTGGGGGGGGGGGGGGTAGATTGCGTAAATTTGTCGTTCACCCACCACCAAACGACAGAGCCAATTGGTAAGGGTTGTCACGTGACCAAAACGTGCTAATTTGTTACTACTTCACACACAAAGACAACGATAACCCGTATAGCCTTGACAGACCGTTGGGGAAAGTGATGTTAGCGAGTAGCACCTATGAAGGCAAACGCACGCACGCACGCACACGTTTACACCCACATACAAAACAAAGACCCCCCTCCCCTATACAGAGGCGGAGCCAGGATTTTCAGGAAGGGGGGGCAATCCCTCCAGCAATGAAAAATGATAGGAATTGTTCGTAAGTAAGGACTTGTCCCTTGCTTTTTATTCGATGCGTGTGCGGCGATGGTGCATTGCCTGAAAGTATGCGAAATGCCGATGTATCTCCATATATATAAAAGGCAAAGTTGTGGTTATGTGTATCTGTTCAAAATGTTTAGCGTACTTCCTGACGTGCAACAAACTTGAAATTTGCTATGTGGGTACTTTCCAGACTGTACACCATGCAACAATTATAAAAATACACTTTTTTTGGAGGGGGGGCTCAATAATGCATATATTTTTTGCACAAGTGAGCTGTGACGTCAAATCTGTCACGTGACCCGCGCATGTGGAAGCGTAACGCATTGTAGTGTAGCGGTTAGCGCGCTGCGCTACGAACCCGGCGACCCTCGTTCGATTCCCGCTCACGGCCACCGGTGACGATTATTTCAACCGGTCCTTGGCCTCCCCTTGGTCGACTCAGCCTCAAAACGAGTAACTGCTGTGGTGTGTGAACATCGCTACTGGGGAGACAAAGGCGGCCGGGCGTGGTGAATCCAAGTCCCGGGCGAAGCCGGGTAGTAAGGCTAGTTACTAATAAACCCCAATGATCCGATCGAAATTATGGATTTCGATCGGATCATTGGGGGGGGGGGGGGGGGGGCACGTGCCACCCCCCCTCCCCCACTGGCTCCGCCACTGCCCCTATAGCCTGAACAGACTGTTGGGTGCTGTGAGAGCGAGCAACTTTGAAGGCTGCCACAGCACACGAAGGATTGGGTGGCCAATATCACACCTGGCTACATTTGTTTCCCCATTGGCAAAGTTTACCCATCGCACCAGATACTCACTTGAGGGAAATAATAAAATAATTAAAATAAAACATAATAAAATCATTCTCACGACGTTTCGGCCACAACGCAAGCAGCCGTCTTCAGGTGAAGAACAGGTCTGTCGGAAAGACAGCGTCTGTCTTTCTGACAGACCTGTTCTTCACCTGTCTTTCCGACAGACCTGTTCTTCACCTGAGGACGGCTGCTTGCGTTGTGGCCGAAACGTCGTGAGAATTATTTTATTATGTTTCATTTTTATTATTTCCCTTCTACGTGACTTTACCGAAAGAACCAAGAAGATGAATCCCTGCAGTCACGAAAGCTTTAAATCGAAACTCATTTGAGGCTGAGTCTTTTTTCTAGGAAAGGTCCAAGATCGATTGAGATAATCGTCGCTGGTATTGGCCGTGAGCGAGAATCGAACTGGGTTCGCCAGGCGAGGTAGTTAATATCTCACCACCGTCACGCCCATATCGATATCTATTGATACAGAAAATGTGACTGCGTATCTTTGTCTTGTGTGAATATACGCAACGTGGGTATAAACGCAAATATATGAGAGTACTGTTACACAGAGGTCGCAAACGGGTTTTGATTCCTTACCCGTACCCGTGCCCGGCCGCACCAGGGTCGCAAATGGGTACCCGTACCTGGCCGGGTACGGGTATCCATTCCCTACCCGTACCCTACCCGAAATGAGTGACAAACGGTGACTCACCAGTGACTCACGGCCTACCCGTACCCGTACCCGGCCGCACCAGGGTCGCAAACGGGTACCCGTACCCGGCCGGGTAGCCGGGTATCGGGTAGGGTATCGGGTACCCGGTTGCGACCTCTGGTACTGTATATGCGCCGCGTGTGCAGGCAGCGTCTCCCCGCTCCCGCTCTGTCTCCGTTTCATTTCTTGCCCCTCTTCCTGGCCCCCTCCATCACATTCCATTAAGTTAGGTTTTTTTTTGTTCATTACTTTTGAATTTTCTTTTGCTTCCGCGGCAGCGGCGGCGGCCCCTGATGTTGGCCGCCTGCCGCTCTCGTCAGCCTGCCCATTGAAGCCATTGGTCTCCATAATACGTCTTAGATACATTTGTGAATGTATTCAGTGCTAGATCAGTGGGAGCGACTGGGGAATTATTTAGCAGTGGTAGTGTTTTGTGACGTGTTGGCTTGTCTTTTGGCCACCGTTGCAGGAAGCCACGGTGGCTAGGAGATGTTAACTTCCTCGCCTGGTATACAGGAGGTCGTGACTTCGATCCCAACCCTGGTGCCTTTACATTTGGAGTTTGCGTGTGGATTTTCCTCCTGAGACCTCCGGTTTTTCACTCCACATTTAGAATCAGCATCCACGCGTTTAGAGTAATTGGCTGCTGCTATAAATTTCCACATGATAAGCCACTTCATTAGCATGTCATATGTATTTTTCGATTTAAAGCTTTCGTGACTGCAGGGATTGATCTTCTTGGTTCTTTCGGTAAAGTCACGTAGAAGGGAAATAATAAAATAATAATAATAAAACATAATAAAACAAATCTCACGACGTTTCGACTGCAACACAAACAATCATCATCAGGTGTGAAATCCACAGCAAGAAATTTTGAAAAAAAATAAAAGAATTTTTTAGTTTAGTATGTCAAAATAAAAGCATATATATGTACTAGATTGTTGGGGGGCGCCCCCCAACAACATAGGATTAACGCGGCACGGATTGCTTGTTTCCCCCAAAAACCCAAGCACCACTAAAACCCGAAGAAAATACAAAAACCCTCCGAAAAACAAAATAACTCATTAAAAAGGTCAAAAACCACTAAAAGCCGACAACCCCCACAAAAAACCCAAAAACCACTCTAAACTAAAAAACAGTAATACCCGATTTATTTCTCCCCCATTAACGTCGTTTTTCAATTAAGTCGTTTCTTTATGAATACCGCTGCCTGATTTGCGTCGCCTCAATTCCACACTTACATCGCTGACAGCACCGTCCGTCCTTTCTTCTTATCCGTCGCCTCTCAGTCTTCGCCTCCACCCAGGGGGCAACTATGGAGGGGTGGGTTATGGGGCAGCCTTGTGCGACGCATAGTGGGCCCAGTCGGCCACAAGGGGGCCCCGAATTAAAAGATAAACAAGTAATAAAATTTGAAGAGAAAGTATTCGACAAAAAATAGACACCAACAACCGTGAATGCCAAAAAAAACATCGATCCAAATTAAAAAATAACATTTCCGAAAAATGCACGGCACAAAATATAGTAGCACTGCTGGTGGTTGTCACTGAACACCGGGCTTTCTTTTGTTAATTGACATGCGTATGAAAGTAAAGACACGCGGTAACTTAATTGTGAGTAGTATTGTACCATTAAATCTCATGAATACTGTCACTGTGAGACTGTCTTCCTCTATACATCTTATAGCCTAACATATTATTACATACGGGGTTGAAAACATCCGAAGCGATTTCAGTAAAAGTGAGTCTGGAGAAAGGAGGCAGGGCCCACAGTCGTATCTTGCATAGCCCCCCCTCCCCCCCCACTTTGACAATAGGTCGCTGCGCGCCTGCTTGCACCTACTACCCTGTCAATGAGCCTTGTGTTGCCTCCGAAACGTCGTGATTTTTTTTAATTTTATTTTACTTTTATTAATTTAATTTTTTTACCTACGTGACTTTACCGAAAAAACCTAAGAATATGAATACTTGCAGTCACGAAAGCTTCAAATCTAGAATCGGAAGTGATGTTAACTACCTCGCCTGGTGTACAAGAAGTCATGGGTTTGATCGCAATCCTGACTCCTGAATACTTTGAGTTTGCATGTTTTCTCTGTGGTCGCGTGTATTTTTTTCCGGGTCCTCCGGTTTTTCCATCCACATTTAGAAGCAACATCACGGCCTTTAAGAGCATTTGGCTGCTCAACGTGATGACAAGCCACCACTTCGTTCAGCTACCACTTGTGCTGGCCAGGTCGCTTCTGAAAAATGAGCCACACTAGCTCAGTAGAGGGACTTACTAGGTCAAATAAAAGAAAACATACGTTTAGTTTTCGTTTAATATCGAGGCAAATGCGACATTTAGCGGCGTAGAGTGGAAATGTCCAGACGCTCAATCAAAAAACGTAGCCCAAAAACATTTAGAGAGGCTTCAACACCTCTCTGTTGGCCGTGTTTACCCTCCCAGTGTTCAAACGAGGCCACCCCGTTCCCTATACGCGTTGAGGAAAAAAAAAGACATGGGGCCCCATTCAGACGCCACACGTTGACATTTCATTTTGCCCAGCCTTTGGCAAAACAGGAACTGAATGGAGGTCCTGTTTCTGTTTGGGAACATCTCTCAAAGAGGATGCCTCTTGTTCAGCCAGTAGCAAGGGTGCTTCAGGCCACCCTCCATGTTTGCTATGATATTATTATTTAGCATGAAGCTGTTCACAAAATGTTGGCTTTTTCACATTTTAATTTCAGAATGAATCAAGCAGTACCCTTATTTAGTTGAGCGTCTCCTTGTTCAACGTTTAATTAAAAAATTGTGCTATTTACGTTAGCAGGGTGGGAGGAGGACAGAGAGAGAGAATGTTACAGCTCCCGTATTTTGACAGGAAATAGACGGGTTGGCGTTTGCTTTGCTTTTGGCCGCTGCCAGCGCGACACTGAACCTATTGAGGCTGGGCCCTGTTGCTGGCTGGGTCAGAGCCAGGCCCAGCCCCTGGATGCTGCATTTAAAGCCGGGGCTCAAACTCCCAGGCTCGTCACTCCGAACTGAAGCTTCATCAGCCTCAACTCAAGCCACTCTCTTTCTTGTCGTTGACAGCGAAAGCAAAAAAAAACCCTAAAAAAAAATGGCCACCACCACTATGCAAGCTCTGCTCGTCCTCGCCCTCCTTCACCTCGCCACCGCCACTCGTAAGTTGGACGGGATCTCTGTGTGAGTGTGTCGATCTGGCTGTCGCCTGATGAAGCTAGTTGTAATTACTGGCGAAACGTAGTACTCAGATTGTAAATGTTGTGGCTTGGCTCTCCAACGGTGGCGAATATTTGAACCGGTCCTGGGCCTTTCTTTAACCGGGCCTTATGAATGCGCATATGGTGCAGTGTACAAACATCACCGGTGGGGAGACGAAGGCGGCTGCGCGTTGTGCCGGCCTTCACAGGTGCTGCTACTTGCTAACAGCACTTGCCCTAACATGCTATGTAGGCTATGAAGGGGATTGATTGATTTTGTCTCAGTGTGTCTGTTTGTGTTGCACACGTGTCACTCTGCCATACTGCAGCTGTCATTGGCAAGCAGAAAGTGAGCACTTTCAATACCGGATTTCTGGGACACCCTCTGGGTGAGTGAGGTTCATTACACTCACCACCACCACATTCAACTCACTCACCACCGCACACTCACTTAAATTGCATTTAGTGAGTTAAAAATCACAATTGTTGACATTCAAAACGGTGTTATTGGCTCGTGTTGTCTCTGGGTCAACACGTGGGCTCACTGGGCCATGTACTAGATATGTCGACCACCCTTCTGCGTTCTTGCACAATGTTCGGTGGGGGATGGATTCCCCCCCCACACACACATCTACGCCTTTATATAAGGAACGAAACAGTAAGACTTCTCCACAAATCTGGCTGTCGCCTGATGAAGCTCGTTGTAATTACTGGCGAAACGTCGAACTTAGTTTGTAAATGTTGTGGCTTGGCTCTGCAACACACCGGTGTGCTGTACTAGTGACGAATTGGAATGTTCTGTTTACATGACAATCCTTACTAGTTGGCTGTGTCGGGTGGTGGCGGGTTTTAACGACGCATTTATATATTTACGCGATCTAACCCAAAAAACCTCTATTATGAATTGCATTATTATATTAATATTAAATAAGTTTGTCGGTTGTTATTTTGATATTGTTGTTATAAACAAATCTCGTGGTGGTGGGTTGTCAAGGGGGGACCCTAACTCATAGCTTTGGCCACCGGGGGCAAGGCACCCCCTGCTTGCCCCCCCCCCCCACCCTGCTAGGCTATGCCACTTGTTCATGGGTCAGTATGAAATTAAATCTGCGAGTTCCCACCCTCTGTACTATGTACAAATGCGGCGGCTTCCAAACCTGTAAAAAAACAAAAAGCCAAATAGTACTCGTGAGAGCCAATTGTACACAGCCGTAGACTCTCGATTATCCGCACTATTGACGAGAAAGGTGGCCGTGGATAATTTAAGATTTGCGGATAATAAAAATATATAACCATTTCCCGCGGATCTCTATGCCAAAAACCACGAATATAGCGGTATAAATGACATTGAAGTTTAGAACATTTAATGTTAATGAAAACACGTGTATAGTTATTTCCGTTTCTCTGCCACAGCACACAGTTGCATAAATTAAAACTCACAAAATAAATGGTCTGACAAATCACTCAAAATTAACCACATCTGACGATTTTGATTGGTACTTTTTCCATTTTAGAACGAACACTAACGATCGACCGATCAATGATCCGCGTGTTCAGTGATAATACAACTTTGCTGCTCCCGCCCAGCAGAAGACTCGGCCCACTAATTGGATGATAACAGTGCCCCAGCCAATTAACATCAATCAAACTCCACCTCACTGCTGTAAAGATATTTAAATTACTGCACTGTAGAAGAGGCGATCGAGTAGATTTCGGATTAACCAGAGCAACATATTTGTTTGGTTTAAGCACGCGACTTGTAATACACATTTACAAGAATAACACTATGTTAACAGTTTTTTTTACATTAGTAATTTGGACTTATGGGAACCAATCCACGATTTGTTCATTTCTGTCAAATCCTCAGATGCACGGTTAATCCGCAAATCGGATAAACCTCACGCGGATAATCGAGAGTCTAATGCATTAATAAGCACGTATGTGTATATATATGTTGACAGCTTTCGGCACAGCACGGGAGACATTCATTATTCTTTGCTACTCCTGTGATGGCACGTTCTATGTTATGCCCCTTCGATAAGAGCCGCCATGTGGTGGACTAAAAGAGCCGCATGTAGCTCGGGAGAGACGCCCAGTTGGCTACCGCTGTACGAATGTATTGCTTCAATAATTCTCCTCCCTACTCCACTGTCTGACGTCTGTCTTTCCCTCTCCCCCTACAACTCACACACACACACGTGCGCACATGCACGCACTCATATACTCACGCATATGTACACTTACTCGCATTCTCACTCACGCACTCACATTCCTTATCAATGTGTCTCCCTACCTCCCTGTGTCTCTTCAATAACTCGTGGACATCTTATAGTGGGTAAGTCATTGGCGCATCTCACTCACATCGGTATGACCAATCAAGTGTCCAGTGCTCACCTAGATGCCTTGGCTTCCGGTTTCTGAACAAATACATTATAACGTCACACTCATTGCGTACAAAGTGCTTGCCACCAAGTGAACCACGATACCTCGCTGCGGATTTAGTCAAGTAGCAAAAAACATAATTCCGCGAACTCTCATAATTCTTACAGCAGCAGCGGCTTTTGGCTAACCATCAAACAAAGATAGTGGTCACCCAATCACTACGCGGCACTTTCAGATGCGCTTCTGCATCCATTTGGAACGCTTTTCCAATATTAGGAAGCCACTGGGGCTGTGCACTTTTAAATAATCATATAGATTGCCAAACAAATTTCTTAGAACTGTTTGTTGTGTTTAGTTTATTGTCCTTCCCCCGCACCTCCGATGAGCTACAGTTGGCTACGTACGGTGCGAAAGAAGTTCAACATGCGTACACGAATCATCCTGTTATACATAAATAAATGCATATGTAAAGGAGAGCCGACACAAGATTGCAGGGGTTTCGCCTTTTAATCCTTTTCTCCCATCCACACCTGTCCCCAGCCGTCCCAATCTCGTTCCCGCCAAAGGCCCCCTCTTCCCGCCCGTTCTCTCCTTATATCTCCTCGATCACCCTCCCACTAACCCACCTATTGGTGGGAATCCTTCCCCTGACACCCCTACACATACACTCAGTTGTTGCCGGCCGCTAACACTGTTGCTGTGATGTGAGCAGTGCTATTGGGGGGGCAGGCTGACGATAATCACCTGTTATGTCTATGTGACCCTTTTTGCCGGTATCAAAATGACAAAAAAAGAATCGGCTTTACTCTTTTCCGACAATAATGCAGGTGGTGTTAGGCTGTTCAAATACCGGATAGACACCTGTTTGAAGGCGTCAAGCAGTTCGTCATTGACTGCTGAAAAGCGGCATTATGTTCGGTGCGCGTTTTAGGTTGTGTAAAAAGTGTTGGCTCACGGAAGAACCCGCTTTGGCTATGTAAGCTGCGAAAGAAGTTCAGCGTACACACAACAACGCGTCGCAGTGTGAGCACCACGCTTGCAGCGATGACTTGCCGAGCACTTAAAACGGGCCACCGCAACAAGGCCTACGTGGGGGGGGAGAACCCCATCCAGCAGCGGATTGAACCTGACACCTGACACCGCACACTCTCTATTCTATCTCCCCCTGTCTTTTTACTCCCTCTTATAGGCGGTCTGGGCTATGGTGGTCTAGGCTACTATCCCGGAGCGGCCATTGCAGGGGCCTACAAGCACCATGCAGGTAAGAGATCCTTCCCCTTCCACTAAGCAAAAGACAAATTTACTTTATGGCAGGACCCTGGGGCAGAGGTCGCAATCGGGTACCCGATAGCCGTACCCTACCCAATACCCGGCTACCCGGCCGGGTACGGGTACCCGTTTGTGACCCTGGTGCGGCCGGGTACGGGTACGGGTAGGCCGTGACTCACTGGTGAGTCACCGTTTGTCACTCATTTCCCAACGTCTTGACTCTTCTCACAATTTAAATTCCTAGAATCAACCCACCCGCGCCTGCAACATGGCTTCATCCCAGAGGTCACAATCGGGTACTCGTACCCGTACCCTACCCGATACCCGGCCGGGTACGGGTAGCTGGGTATCGTGTAGGGTACGGGTACCCGTTTGCGACCCTGGTGCGGCCGGGTACGGGTAAGGAATCAAAACCCGTTTGCGTCCTCTGCCCTGGGGTCCTGGAAGAAACGGAAGTAAAATGCGTTATTTATTTATTTATTTATTTTTGGGCGACTCCGTCCCACATAAAAGGCGCGACCTGCCTGGCATGGATCATTCTGTTGTCGTGTCCAAGCGCAGCAGCGAGGACGAATGCGCAGAAGAAACAAAACTTTGAAACTTTGATTAGCGCATCGTGTAGAGCTCGTCGAGAGGAATAGATCGCCGTATCGTTCACCTTCGACAGACATAAAATGACATCGCAACACAGTTAATGCGAGAGCCTGGGGCTTATGGGACCCCGGGGTTCTGCCATAAAGTTCAAATATCCCCTCAGCTCTATGACGTAGTCCTCGCCCCATGCCACCCACCCCCGCACCTCTGATTAGCGTGGTTGACTACGTACGGTGCAAAAAAAGTTCAAAGTACACACACACGTACGTGCGAAACCACCGAGCTAGTTAGGTTAAGCTGCTTCCTAAAAGAACATTAGCGCCACGCCCACTCGACTGCCCACTGATGATAAGCCTCACTCATTTTACTTCCGGCTCCGACCACTGCTCAGGTAGATCCTCCCCTGCCCAGAAGAGGAGTTGATCATGAGGGGAATAATATTTTTTTAACCTTGGCCGAAAATCCACATTTCATGGGAACATAATCAATCGTTATGACTGTGCCAATCAAAGCAGAGCGGTTTGATAAGACCCATTAGCCCTTTGTCATTAACTATTAAATATTTGTTATTTTGCCAGGTAAGGGCCCCCTGAGCTATGTAGCAATTTTGTCAGAAGGAACCTGGCGATGACAAATGATAACCCTAACGAAGCGATTTATCACGCTGAAATGTATAACAGTCAAATCAACTCTAAGCGCATATTTCTAAACGTGGAGCGGGAAAAAAACGGCGGGAGGACCCAGAGAAAAATGCCACGTGATCACCCCGGGAAAAGCACAAACTCCAAATATACAACAGCAGGCATTGTCAGCGTCGGAATTGAACCCACAAACCCCCTGTATACCAGGCAAGGTAGTTATAACGTCTCCTAGTCACCGCATCAGATACATCCATCGACAATCTCATGTCGAACCTCCCCCCCCCTCTTTGCGCATTAAACACGGAACTGTCTTTCCCTAGCAGCTGGACTCGTCCACCCATACGGTGGGCTCGGATACTATGGGGCCCCCTACCACCACGGTGGGTATGGTGCATGTGCATGAGCTTGCATGTGCTCCCCCACCCACCCTACCCCTTTTTAAATGTTTTAATTCAACATTTAAATCCCCTACCACCACCCTACTGCCACGAAGACAGGCTAAAGAAAAATGCGAGTCGCTAGTAACAACAACATCAATTATAAGAATAGGGTGTTTTCCCCTTTTTTCTGGCAACAAAACTGAAACTTTTTTACGAGGAATCATGTCTGCATTAACCACAATACTTTTTTTTGACCACAATACTTGTGGTCAAAATCCAAGTACTGTGGTTAATGCAGACATGATTCCTTGTAAAAAGGTTTCAGTTTTGTTGCCAGAAAAAAGGGGAAAACACCCTATTCTTATATTTTGGTACTGGCAAAGGAGGTCTAATGATGAACAACAATTATTTCAAGTCAACGTTGAATTGGTTACAGTTGAAGTGTTGGTGGAGGGGAGAGGTTTAACAAAGTACTTAACGGCCATCTCCGATCATCATCGATATCATTACTTTCGCCAACCACTGCTGTTGTTTTATAATGGCACGTGACCGGTATTTTGTCCAAGGTTATAGCAACAGCAATGGGGCACGCACACGAATGATGATACCTCGCGTCGATGATGATTTGCATTGATTACAATAGTGATAATGATCTTGTCATTATCGCTATTACCCTGACCGGTAACAACACGGCTCGATCAGTAGCAATTGTAACGCGTCATTGCAGTGTTAGCTGTGAGAACCGCTAATGTTGTTGCCGGTTTGTATAAGTCACGAGACGAGCGGAAAGGCGGGCGCAAACCTGCAGCCAACGGTTGCCCATGCTCTGTGCTCCCGTGTTGGGGATGCTTGGCCAATTCCATTCACAAGTTTTTTTTTTTAAGAAAATAGAACCCGCAGGTGCGAACTGGTTAGCACAGCATTCTCCAACAAATGCCAACACTCTGTGGCACTATCCGTGTTGAGCCTGGACTTGAATTCATGGGGAACAGGGAAGTCAACAGCACGGATGACTGAACTAAAGGAAAGGAGTTCCAGACATTGCGGGCAGCAGGAGCATTATCGCAGAATGGGCGACTTCCCACCGAGTGACGGTTGACTTGCGGGCTTCGATTGCATGCCTTGGTTCATGGAGCCGGGAGTACATAGAGGGGACTAGAATGAAATAAGAGCGTAGAGGTAGGAGAGCGGGTGAAGGGCATAGAATGTTGATTACTGAAAGCAAACTAAACTCAAATAGGCCAATGGCATTTGCAACATGGCAGTGGAACTCTGGGTAACCTGTTGGTTACTTAAGGCAGAGGAGCCTTAAGTAGGCCAATAGCACTCTCAACATGCCAGTGGGACCCTGGGTAACCTGTTGGTTACTTAAGGCAGAGGAGCCTGAAGTAGGCTGATGGCACTCCCAACATGCCAGTGGAACCCTGGGTAACCTGTTGGTTATCTTCTTCTTGGTTCTTTCGGTAAAGTCACGTAGAAGGGAACCAAGAAGATGAATCCCTGCAGTCACGAAAGCTTTAAATCGAAATTTAACCTGTTGGTTACTTAAGGCAGAGGAGTCTGAAGTAGGCCGATGGCACTCCCAACAGGGTTGAAAGGACCAAAGGCCATTGGCATCTCGATTATCCAATGTAAACCCACGTGTGCGGGTGTCTGTGTGTGACTGTGTTGCGGGAGTGTGGGTAGATGAGGTGTTTTGACCTTTAACCTCCTCTCTGTGTGTGTTGTTTGTAGCCCTCGGCGGGTTCGGCTACCCCCTGGGCATCGGCGCCGGCGTCGTGGCTCCCCACGTGGTCAACAGCAAACTGGGTGAGGGCTTCTCTTTACCCTCGGCCAATGCCCGGTGCAAAAATCGTTCCCAGCGTCTATAGAGCTATGGAGTGTGCGTTTAGTGTGTTTTTACTTTCTTCTGTAACGCTTTGTGGAAAAATCGCGTTCTAATAAATAATACACGCATGAGATGACGATGCGTAACGCAGGGCCTGAAGAAAGACTGGAGGCACGTGTAGGGGAGCAGCAGTCTAGAAGCGTCCAGCAGCATCCCCAATGCCTTGCATGAAGATGCTACGCCGAGGTAGCAGCTGTATTACAAATCACAGTTCATTCCTACTCACGTGATTTAGTTCCGTTCCCTCGATCGCCTTATAATATATAATGTAGGGGTTAAAGCACATTCCATGGTAACGCGTGAGATTGTGCGTAATGCAGGGCCTGAACAAAGACTGGAGGCACGTGGGTAGCATCTAGAAGCCTCCCAATGCCTTGTGTGATGATGCTACGCCAAGGCAGCAGCCGTATTAGGATCGCTTACTTCTTCTCGCATGACGTAGTTCCAAATTTGGGACCCTTTTGCCATGATCAAATCATGAAAAAATAAGAATAGGTTTTTTCCCTTTCCGGCAAAGGGCGCGCGCGCATGGACAGTTAGGTTCCACTCCTTACATGTAGAATGACTTGGGAGACACGGACTGTAGAGGGTTTCTTTTGATTTATTTTCAATCTCTTCCCAGCGTCGACTCCATCTCACAGCTACGACTTTGAGGACATAACGACTCCTGACTATATAGCTGACTGACTATATTACCACTCGTTGCCGCTAGTCCACGCACTGTATCTACACATGGTTGGGGGCTAGCAGCTAAGTGGTGCGAGGCCAGTGACAGGTAAGCGGGGCCAGTCTCAGAGGTAGGCGGGGCCAGTGGCAGAGGTGAGTGGGGCCCGTAGCAGAGGTGGGGTGGGGGGGCTGGCTATTAAAAAATAGTGGGCGGTCTCTTGGCAGTGTGTCGTGGTGAATAATTGTTATACGCGCTTTGAGTGATTCGTTGTGTTATCTTCACCTTTGCCTGTGGTGGTGGGTGCAGGTGCCGTGTATGCAGGTGCCCCATTCGCGCCCGTTGTCTAGGTTGTTGTGGCCGGTAAGTGACGCTCGCAGAGACACCATAGGCTCGCGCAGATACCCATACACTAACCTAGAGACTCATAACACTTACCCAGAGACCCATACACCTTCCCAGAGACCCATACATTCACCCAGATACCCATACACCTACCCAGATACCCATACACCTACCCAGAGAACCATACACCTACCCCGATACCTATACACCTACTCAGAAACCCATACACCTATCCAGAGACCAATACGCCCACCCAGAGACCAATACACTGATCCAAGAGACCTATACAAAAAGCAGTGCTAAAACGATGACTTTTAAATTTAGATTTAAAGGTGCGTAGCTCCCAGTGGCTTCCTAAACTCGGAAGGAAGAGTTTCCCAAACGGCCGCAAAAGCACGTTTGAAAGCACGTGTGCGATGCGGTGACTATCTTTGTTCGACGGTTAGCCAAAAGTGTGGTGTATAGTGAAACGTATAATGTATTGTGCAAAGTATATAAAGGCACGTGATACGGTGACCGTCTTTGTTTGATGGCTAGCCAAAAGCCGTCGGCGCTGCGAGGATGTCCGGAGTTTGCGTGATGACGGTTTATGCCAGTTTAGTTTTCATGACGTTTCAGGTCCAATCTTCGCGTGGCCACGAATTGATCCTTAACGATGACAATGAATGATACTGATACCATTGAATGCAACCCACTAACGATCTGCGACGTATGCCCAGCCCTGCGTCCCCTTGTCTGCAGCCACTTCAGCAGGAAGTGCTACCTCCGGAAATGACTCAGGACTATGGTGAAGAAGCAACTAGATGAAGAACGTTACGGACGGCCGCCCGCCGCCAACCACCACCACCCTGAAGGGGTGTAGGTTCACCACATACTCCGCCTCCCACAGCTGCCCCGCTCCTGACCCGCTCGCCTGCTCGCCCACTCACTCACCCACTCCCTATCTTGTCAAGCGCTCCTAATTAGATCAACGTTTTCAAATCCACGAGCCCCGTCGCCTTTGCAAAGTCACAGCTCAGCCTCAGGAATCGACCAATTCCTGCCGGAGCATTGAATTGTTATGTTCGCGATCTAATGGCGATGAGATTATAGCTTGCGCCAGGCTAGGTGCACTCTGGAGGCCACGGTGCGTCACGATGCATCATGCACCACACACATACATGCATATGCGCGTGTGTGAGTCTGTGTGTACGTGTCGCCAAATATAATTCAAGTTACTCACCTTTGCAATCAAGCGCATTGCAAAGTGTAAGTTCACCCACCTAAATCCATCCAGTCTAACTACCCAAGCATTGACTATGAAATTCTCATCGTCGGCAAGATGGTATCATTCCGCCATTCGTGAAATTCCTAACCCCCCACCCCCTCCATCATCGCACGCCAACTTCCTGCAAAAGACGCGAATCAGACCCTTGAGTGCGCGAGTGTGAGTGCGTGCGTGAATGAGTGAGCAATTGCGCGAGTGTGTGAATGAGTGAGTGAGCGAGCTTAAAGTTTGTCTTCGAACTTCTTTGCATTTAAGAAAAAAAAACAACGATGGCTTCACGTGACCGGGGAGAAGAAGAAGAAGGAAACTAACAAATCAGTATGAATGAAAAAATATATATAATTAAGATATTTTAAAAGATCCCTGGCTTTAATCGAAACAAAAACCTGGTGCTGGTGGGAGGGCGGGTGGTGGGAGGGAGGGTTTCTGTGATCGGTTGGCTAAGAATATGACTCCGTGATGAACGCTGTGTGATGCGTTAATGAAACAGCAAATCGTAACGGTGCTTTGGGGATCGACTGTCAGTAACCAACTGTGGTGGCCGGGCTGATTCCAATAGTCAGGTGGGATTGTAACATACGTACGTGTATGTGTGTATGTTGAACTTCTTTCGCACCGTACGTAGCCAAGCACGCTAATCAGAAGGTGCAGGCGGGTGGAAGGACAACTAAACTAAACTCGACGCAAAAACAAACTTAAGAAACCGATTGGGATGGGTGCAACACCCCGATAGGAGTTTGGTTTATGGATAGATAAACATATTTACATATATATACGAATGCATCTGGCATCGCAAATTTTTTATGACGAGTCGATTAACCCTTTTTTTTGCCTTCGTTAACGTAGTCACTGGCATTTTATTTTAACACGGAGGCAGCTTTGAAACCTCAGAGCTCGGCAGTGGAGACATTTTCGCTCGAATCTGATCTGCCGTACCGCCCTCCACTTCGCTTGCGAGAAGCCCTCCAAAGACATCTCCCCACGTGTGTTTACGCGTGCCCTTACCCACCCCACCCGGCACCGAGTGTATGTATATCGTTATTTAGCTCTCCCGTCAGTACAGATTTTTTTTTTAACCGGTTGATAGCAGTACACGGAAGTTACGGTGGTCGCAGTTGCATCTTCGGTTTTACGTGTTTTTTTGGGGGGGGGGGGGTCGGAGTTACGATCATTTAATTCCTGTCAAACCATATGATTTACCTGTCATCTTGTACAGGGAAATTTAGTTTTCAGGTTCATACGGTGTACAGCCATTTCAACCTGGGAAACATTTTTTTTGTCTATTTGTTTGTGTTTCTCCATTGTGATAAGAATTTGTAGGCTGAACGTTGAGATTTATAAGGGCAAGGGTTAAAATAATGTCTGAATTGGTCTGTAATAAGGTAGGCACTGACAAGGGTTTGACAGGTATGTCATTTTGTCGTTTTGGTTTGTTGTGCCATGCGTTGGCACAAAGCCCCATCCCCTCCAAAAACCCTCCTACTTTTTGGTAGGTGGGGCTTTGGGTGGGGGGGGGCTCCCTCCCAATAAAATGGCCGCCACAACATGAAAAAAAATGGCGGCGCTGGAACTGCCTGGAAAAAGAACAAAAACCATGCAACAATGACCAACTTCCGCAGGTTGTGTGCCCCGCAAAGAATAATCTCCTTGCGTCTTTGTCTCTCTGCGGCTCTATTGGTTGAATGAGGATTGGTTACGAGTTTGATGGATAAAGGTTGTTGAGTCCTGGATAGATCCAAACGTGACTTGGGTTGGGTTGTGCTCTGTGCAACTTCCTTTCTTTTTTTCTGGATTAAAATAAAACATCTGTACTGACTGCCATTACGTTTGTCGTTGTCTATGTTGTGAGCCTATACGGTTTACCCCGTTTTCTTGAACAGGGAAATTTAGTATTTAAGTCCATACGGCGTACAGCTATTTCAATACGGGCAACAGAAAATGTGTCTATTTGTTCGTCTTTCTTCCTTGTGATGGGACTTTGTAGGATGAACGTTGAGATTTATAAGGGCACGGGGTGACCAATAAGGTCTGAATTGGTCTGTAATAAGGTAGGCGCTGATAAGGGGTTGCCAGGTATGCTGAAAGTGTCTCTAATAAATTAACGATCCGTAAATACCTAAAACACTCCCCCTTTGAGGCCATGCTACCATATATGGGCAAGGAAACGCCCACTCCCAAGTGTCCACTTTAATTTCACGGCAGCTTTAACCGCGTGTGCTCAATAAAAAGAGACCCAACCCCACTCCACTTTCGTGAGGCACCTTCAGTCGAGCGTTCGGATCTCTCTGCTGACGCACACTCATTCCGCTCAGGGTTTAAACAATCCCCCTCCCCCCCGCGAAAAAAAACTATTAAATATTCTCAAACGGCCACAAAAAGTGGGCTTCAAAAACAAAAGAAAGAAAAACCATGACTTTCTCAACTCTCCTGCTCGTTCTGATCGTCACGATGTCTGCTGCCGTAACGCCAGGTAACAATCGTCATCATCATCATCAGTGTAATGGTGATGTTTCTGTACCCTGCGTGTGTTCTCTATCCCACGTGTTCCTCTTCGCCTTTCAGTGTAATCATCATCGCAGTGGTCTATCCACTGCTAGATGACGATGATCAGTGTAGTTGCGATGTCTCTACGCCCTGCGTGTGTTCTCTATACCACGTGTTGTTCTCTGTGTAACCATCATCGCAATGTTCTATCGACTGTTAGATGGTGATCAGTGTAGTGGCGATGTCTCTATACCTTGCCGTGTGTTCTCTATCCCACGTGTTGCTCTCTCTCTAAGTGTCATCATCATCGCAGTGGTCTATCCACCGCTAGATGATGATGATCAGTGTAGTGGCGATGTCTCTACGCCCTGCCGTGTGTTCTCTATCCCACGTGTTCCTCTCTCTCTCTCTCTCAGTATCATCATCATCGCAGTGGTCTATCCACTGCTAGATGATGATGATCAGTGTAGTGGCGATGTCTCTACGCCCTGCGTGTGTTCTCTATTCCACGTGTTGTCCTCTGTGTAATCATCATCGCAATGTTCTATCGACTGATGGATGATGATCAGTGTAGTGGTGATGTCTCTTTTCCCTGCCGTGTGTTCTCTATGCCACGTTTTCCTCTCTGCCTCTCTCAGTGTAATCATCATCGCAGTGGTCAATCCACTCCCTGGATGATGATCAGTGTAGTGGTGATGCCTCTGTACCCTGCCCTGTGTTCTCGATCCCACGTGTTCCTCTCTCTCTCTCAGTGTCATCATCATCGCGATTAGCTATCCATTGCTGGATGATGATCAGTGTAGTGGCGATGTTGCTGTGCCCTGCCGTGTGTTCTCTATCCCACGTGTTCGTCTCTGTCTCTCTCAGTGTCATCATCATCGCAGTGGTCAATCCACTGCCTGGATGATGATCAGTGTAGTGGTGATGTCTCTATACCCTGCGTGTGTTATCTAATCCACGTGTTCCTCTCTCTGTCTCTCAGTGTGATCATCAGCCAGGGTTTACCCGCTGTTGGATGAAGATCAATGTGATGATGATATCTTTAAGCCAATGGTTGTTCTCTAATCCACACGTCTTTCTCTGTCTCTCACTGTCTCTCAGTGTAATCATCAGCCAGGGTCCAGCCATTGCTGGATGAAGCTACTCCCTGAGCCTCCATCATCATCATCATCATCATAAAGCCAGGGTTCACTTTTGATGTCCATTAGTGACCCATCCAGTTTCACGTGGAATACAGCGTGGACATTTTATCGCAGCCAAATACTCTGAGCGCACGTTTTTAAAGGCGGAGTGAAAAACCGGAGGAGCCGGAGAAAAAATCCAGGCGACCACGGGGAGAAAGAGAAATGCAAACTCCACATATACAAGAGCAGGCATTGGCAGGGTTCGGGATCGAACCCACGCCCTCCTGTATACCAGGCGAGGTAGTTAACATCTCCTAGCCACTCGGTTGGCAAGAATATTCAACAACCCGGGGGTTGCCAGTCGCCTAATAAAAGGGTTTGAGAATCTACTGGTGAAGTGAAACCAACCGAAAGTTAAACTAACAGCAAGCGATGTTTTTCCCTCTCTCTACTACACACACACACAGCACGTGCTCTGCAATGTTTCACGTGCATAGCTGCACGCAGCAATGAGAACTGCAATGGGAACGGCCCCGTGAATTGCACAGAGGGCATGGACACCTGCCAGACGAATGTGATCGGCGCCATCGGGTGTAAGTACCATTAGAAGTCGCCGTCCGATAACACTGGTCAACAAAAAAACTACATTTTTTTCTGGCCTGGACTTTTGCAGCTGTTTTAAACTAATTTCAGGGTGCTGATTCCAAATCTGATCTCAGATTTGCTCTATCACATCTCATTTTATGCTATCGGCATACCCCATTTTCATTGATTTTACCCGCAATTAATTCTGTCACTTATGATTGCAAGTTGTTGCGAGTCAGTGACTGCTTTAGTGTTAAAATATGGCGCTGTATTTTTAGGATAGTGTATTTATAACATAATTTCATGTAGATATCCACATTTATTTAATATTTTTCTTCTGCAGTTTTCATTGAAAATGCAATATTTGATATCTCAAAAACCTGATGTGATAGACAAAAACAGATGCCAGATTTGGAATCAGCACCCCAAAATTACCTTAAACCTTAAAACCGTTGGAATACCTTATGCCAGAAAAAATGTGTTGACCAGTGTAATCATCGGATATGCGTAACGCGATCGACACACTATAGGGAACACATCTCTTTTTTATAACGTGGGTGCCAATTGGATATAACGCGATTTGAATGAACGTAACTCTAGGTCGCATCACGAGTAGAAGTAACCTGTGGTAATACGGCTGCTACCTCGGCGTACCATCATCATCACCATCGCACAGAGCATTGGGATGCTGCTGGATGATACTTCTAGACGCTACCCAAAATGTGCCTCCTGTCTTTGTTAGGGCCCTGCGTTATGCACCACCATCTCTTCTTTTTTCACCTGAAAACGATTGCTTGTGTTGCGATCAAAACGTCGTGATATTGTTATTCTTTTTATTATTATTTTTCTATTGACGTGGCTTTACCGAAAGACCCAAATAATATAAACATCTATTTGTTTGTGTTTCTCTCTTGTGATGGGACTGTGCGATGAACGTTGAGATTTGTAAGGGCACGGGGTGACCAATAAGGTCTGAATTGGTCTGTAATAAGGGAGGCACTGATAAGGGGTTGACAGTTATGCACACTGCACCACGATGCACTACACGATACACTACACTACTATACACTACTATACACTCATACCTGTAAACGCATACGGTTTACCCGTGTTCTTATACAGGGGAAATTGAGTTTTCAGGTCAATACGCCATATAGCCATTTGAATACGGGCAAAAAAACAATTGTTTTTGTCTATTTGTTTGTGTTTTTCCCTTGTGATGGGACTTTGTGGGATGAACGTTGAGATCTATTAGGGCACGCAGAGAATTAGTTACTGCAATACACGATTCCTTGCAAAGGGTTTCTATTTGGTGTTTGCACATTTTAATACAACTCCTGTTTTATAAAAAAGGTAAAGCTCTTATTATTATTTAATACTTTGAATTGGTCTGTAATAAGGGAGGCACTGATAAGGGGTTGACAGGCGTGCGCCCAACGCTCAGACAGGCACTCTTCCGGCAATCGGCCTCAACGTGCGCACGTGCATTTAACTTTTATGAAGCTTAAATTTTGATTTAAAGCTTTCGTGACTGCAGGGATTCATCTTCTTGGTTCTTTCGGTAAAGTCACGTAGAAGGGAAGTAATAAAATAATGAAAAAAAGCAAACATAATAAAATGATAGAATTATATAATATATTAATATTATATCATAATATAATATTATAATTGGTTTATGAAGGTTACTAACATTATTAGAAGTAAAAAAAACGTGTTTAATCGTTTGACGGACATTATGGGCCATCCTGCCAACCCTCGCTTTGCCCCCTCCCCCCCCCTTGCGGCACCTTCCCTACAAAGTCAACACCTTCACCAAGCTGTGCTCCACCTCGGGCGTCTGCGCCTCCCTGGCCCTCACCAACATCGACCTGGTGGTCGGAAGCGTCCGCACGACCTGCTGCACCGAGGACCTGTGCAACGCGTCGAGGGGCGGCCCAAGTCTTCACGCGCCCCTCGGCCTTGCTGGTTCACTCCTCATCCTCCTCCTCACCCTCCTCATCGTGGCCACGGCCACGTTCTAGTCAAGGGGGGGGGGGGGGCGGGGGTGGTGAATGGGGGCGGTGGCATCGCAGCGATGGCAAGGAGCAGACGAGGGCTGGGTGGTGTCGTCGCCCTGTGGTTGTTCTCCGTCTTAACCCGAGGCCTGTGGAAAGGGGAGCAGCCACGGTGGCTTAGGGAGATGTTAACTCTCTCGCCCGCACGTGAAACCCGACCCCTGACGATGCCTGCTGTTGCTGCTGTATATTTGGAGAGTGAGGCATGGAAACTTCAAATCTACAACAGGCGTCAGGGTGGGCATGAATTTCATGACCTCTTGTATACCAGGCAAAAGTAGTAGTCGGGCCGTAGATAAGAGGGGTTGTCCTTTATTCCCTTTCACAGGTTGGCTCAGGCTTGGCTCTATCAGTCCCTCCCTCTGTAAGCCACGCCCACTTTTATATTGCCACACCCACTCAACTAACTGGCACCGCCCACGACTCAGGTTGCCCCACCCACTGAGCCACTAGCACCGTCCACTAATCAGGTAGCCCCACCCACTGAGCCACCAGCACCTCCCACTAAGGTAGTCACTTTCACTAAGTAACAAGCACCGCCCACTACTCAGGTAGTCCCACCCACTGAGCCACTAGCACCGCCCATTAGGGTTGTCACATTCACTAAGTATCTAGCCCCGCCAACTGAACCACTAGCACTGCCTACTACTCAGGAAACCCTGCCCACTCAACTAACTGGCACCGCCCACGACTCAGGTAGCCCCGCCCATTTAGCCACTAGAACCGCCCACTAATCAAGTAGTCCCACCCACTTAACCATCAGCACCACCCACTACTCAGGTAGTCCCGCCCACTGAGCCACTAGCACTGCCCACCACGCAGATAGCCACACCCACTCAGCTACTATCACGCCCAACAAAGTAGCCACACCCACTCAGACACTAGCACCACCCACCAAGGCAGCCCCACCCACTACTCAGGATACAACGCCCACTCAGACACTAGAACCGCCCACTAATCAGGTAGTCCCACCCATGGAGCCACTATTGCCGCCCACTACTCAGGTAGCTCCACCCACTGCTCAGGTAGCCCCGCTCATGTCCGTAAAAGGTGTTGAGCATTAGGCCAGAACATTTTTCTTTTTAAACCTGGGACAAAAAAAAATCCAGATTTTTTTTTTCACAGGGTAATTATGGACCCGCAGGGACTGTCCCGACCGAAGCAGGACAGTTTGGTAGCTTTTAATTGTCACGTAATTACCTCATATTTATCTACTGATTGCGATGATTTCTTCAAAAAAATAATGATAATAATGATGATACAAAAATAAACGATAATCAATTATAATTGTCGGGATGATTCTTTGTCGCGTCGGCCTCGGGACGGCGAAGAGTCCATTCGGAGGTCTCAGCGAGTGGTGCAGCGCCCCCTTCGTGTGAGCCGACAGTCGACGGAGAATCCGGTAGAGACTCTCGATTAATCGCGCTCGATTAACCGCGCTAACGTGACAGGCAGGACGGCCGCGGATAATTCAAAATCACGGACTATCCCAAAAAGTATCAATTTTTTCACGGGTCTCTATGCCAAAAACCACTGATCTAGGTGTAAAAACATGTCTAACTTGAGATTTTTAACGGAACTGCCGTTTTCAAATTTACGTACAATATCCAGCGTCTGGTTTAAAGTTAAAACGACACGCTTCCGTTTCGCTGCCATGGGACACAGTTGCGTAAATTAAAACCCCCCCCCAAGAAAAACGATCGGATAAATCGCTCAAAATTAAGCGCAACTGACTATTTCTATTGCTACTCATTCGATTGAGAACGAATCCTAACGATCGATGATGCACGTGCTCGGTGATAAGAAAATACTTTTCTGACTCCCGCCCAGCAGAAGACTCGGCCCACTGAGTGGATGATAGCAGAGTCACCACAGCCAATCAACAATGAATCAAACTCCGCCCCACTGTTGTAAATATATTGCAACTACTGTACTTTAGAGGAGATCACGTTGAATTTCCAATAACGAAAATGTATTACTGTTTTCACATAAGGGGCCGTCCATAAATGACGTCACGCACCTAGGGGGAGGGGTCAGACATTTGTGACGATGTGTGACGAGGGGGGGGGGGGGTTGAGAAATGTGACGTCACATCAAAATGCGCAACTTTAAATAAATATAGACAACAAGTTCTACTTAATCAAATAGACTTTTTAAGAAATGTTTTTTTTTTACAACAGAGTTCAACGCCACATTAAATACGCACTACAATGGCAATAGTTTAAAGCGATTTGAAGCATGTTTTATTTTTTTTGGGGGGGGGGGCAGAACTTTGTGACGTCATATTTGAAGGGGGGTCTGACTTTTTGTGATGCCGTGTGACGAAGGGGGGGGGAGGGCGGTAAAAAAATCTTCCAAAATTGCGTAACGTAATTTATGGACGCCCCCCTTATTCATTTGGGCTTCAGGGAAAATCCTCGGTTAATTTATTTACCCGCATCCGCTGCTGCCATTGCGGTTGAGAGGTGGGCCGTGGAGCTACGTGGAAGGTCAAACCCCAAGGGCATCTTCTGTGGTTGGGTCTTGCACAAGCGCAGCGGCTAGCGGGAAGTCTCGTAGCGGTTAGCGCTAAGAATCCGGCAGAGACCACGCGATCGATTCCCGCTCACGGCCACCAACGCTAACACCCAAGTGACAGCGATTATCTGAACGGATACCTGGGCCTCCTCCCATAGGTCGAGTCAGCCTCAAAATTTGTTACCCCGTGGCATGTAGTAAACATCGACATCAGGGAGAGACAAAGGCGGCCGGGCGTGCTTGGTGCTGGCCACCCCCCCCCTTCCCCCTATAGGTGTGCCACAGTGTCGGCTTTCATAGGTGCTGACCGCTAACAGCCCTTGCCCTGACAGTCCGTTGAAGACTACATGGGGGATCTTTAGACGTATTTTATTACTTCTTAATATTTGTTTTATTTGACCAGATAAGGCCCCACTGAGCTATGGTGCCTCTTTTTTTCAGAAGCGACCGGCCTATCACAAACGATCGCCCCCCCAAAAAGCGGCTGATATTGTCACGGAGCAAATGCACGACAGCCAAATAGATACTCGAAATGCACGATTCTAAATGTGGAGGGAAAAAACCGGGGGACCCGGAGAAAAATCCACGTGACCACGGGAAGAGAGACACAGGATGCGTCAGGGTCGGGATCGATCCCACGACCTCCTGTATACCAGGCGAGGTAGTTAACATCTCCTAGCAAGCATATTTTTCTGAGCGTGGTGCAGGCCACCCAACCCCTCGTGTTTCACTGTGCCGACATTCATAGGTGCTCACTGACAGCACTTGCCCCAGGAGCCTGTTCGAGGCTACATGGGGGGTCTGTGTCTGTGTGTGGTGTAGTGCATAGTCACTGTTGCTACTCGCTCCTAACAGCACTTGCCCCTACAGCCTGCTAGAGGCTACACGGGGGACCTTTGTCAGTGTGTGGTGTGTGTAGTACATAGACACTGCTGCTACTCACTAGCTAACAGCACTTGCCCCTACAGCCCTGCTAGAGGCTACCTGGGGTAGCTTTGTCTGTGCGTGGTGTATGTAGTACATAGACACTGCTGGTGCTACTCGCTAGCTAACAGAACTTGCCCCTACAGCCTTGCTAGAGGCTACATGGGGGAGCTTTGTCTGTGTGTGGTGTGTGTAGTACATAGACACTGCTGATACTACTCGCTAGCTAACAGCACTTGCCCCTACAGCCCTGCTAGAGGCTACCTGGGGTAGCTTTGTCTGTGTGTGTGGTGTGTGTAGTACATAGACACTGCTGCTGCTTACTCGCTAGCTAACAGCACTTGCCCCTACAGCCTACTAGAGGCTACCTGGGGGAACTTTGTTTGTGTGTGTAGTACATAGTTACTGTTGCTACTCGCTAGCTAACAGCACTTGCCCCTACAGCCTGCTAGAGGCTACCTGGGGGAACTTTGTCTGTGTATGGTGTAGTGCATAGTCACTGTTGCTACTCGCACCTAGCAGCACTTGCCCCCTACAGCCTGCTAGAGGCTACACGGAGGAGCGGCGTGTGGGGAGGGGAGGGGGGCGGACCTTTGTCTTTGTCCGAATTATCGACGCTTCTCAACTCTACGAAGGCAACACAACGAGACCACCGCCGTCGTTCCCTCTCCAAATGTCAAGTGGCCACTTTGCGAGCGGCAGCGTTCACAAAGCGAAGCCCTTGGACCCCCCCCCACCACCCCCCACTATAGCCACTCGACGTTCCCGCTTTACCGGCTTGAGACCCAACGTCAACACGTGCACAATATCCATTCCAAGACACTATGCACGCCGATGCTTACGCACGCACACACGCACACATCATCTTGACTTAAAGCTTTGGTGACGTCACCACGACGCTTGTGCCAGGCTAGGCGCACCTTGAGGCCACGTGAAGTGTCGAACGCCCGCTGGAAGGAGGTCATGGGGCAGACCCAGGTGCCACGCGTCGACTGAGATGACCGAGACGACTGGCTGATGCACCACCTGTGCCCCCTACTGTGCCAACTTGCTGTGCTTTAGCCACCCGGCGCTCCGCTCGTTGTTGTGAGCGTCGCTCCTCCGACTGCCTCCAACTGCCCAGTAGCAGCGTCCTTCACGAGCCTCCTCCACAGAGGCCGATCTTGACACCGCTGGTAGCAGTCATCGGCAAGTCCACTGAGCTCCACGTCCTCCTGTACCACATCACTTCATCTCTTCTCTAGCCCGTGCCGCGCCCGTTTAGCCCCCTCGATCCGGCCGAACAAAAGCTGTTTGGGCATGCGTTGGCTGGGGATGCGGGCTACATGGCCCAGCCAACGCAGCCTTGCCTGCCGGAGGAGCTCACCGATGGGACTTTGCCACGCACAACACACATACACACATCATCTTGACTTAAGGCTTTCGTGACTACAGGAATTCATATTGTTTGGGTCTTGACTTTACCGAAAAACCCAAAGAGTATGGACCCTTGCAGTAACGGAAACTTCAAATCTAGAAGTCGTAGTTTTTAATTTTTATATATTTTTTCTGTTTTTTGTGTATGGAATTTTTTATTTATTTTTCATTGTATTTTTTGACTTTTTTAACTTATTCATTATTTTTAATTTATTTTCTATCTACATGACTTTACCGAAAGAACCAAAGAATACCCAAAGAATAAACACACACACGGACTGTCGTTGGCAAGCTCCGTTCGTCGCGAGTAGCGAACGCCCGTAAAGGCCGACATGGGACACATAATGATGCGGTGGGTGGACGACACCACGCACGGCCGCCTTTATCTCCCCCCCCGGTGGCCACACACATCTCACAATAGACAAATATCCCCCTCCCCCCCGTGTAGCCTCTTTCGGTAAAGTCACGTAGATAGGTTCAGAGAAAATAACAAAAAATAACAAACAAAAAACTACGACGTTTCGATCACAACACAAGCGATCGTCCATCAGGAGGAATCGATCGCTTGTGCTGTGATCGAAACGTCGTGATTAATTTTATTTTTCTACCTACGTGACTTTACCGAAAGAACCAAAGAGTATGGATTCCTGCAGTCACGAAAGCTTCAAATCAAAATTAATCAATTAATTGGCTCTTTTAAAGCAATTTAAATTTTGTATGGACGGCTTATTCATTAAATATTGTTTTTGTGTAGGTTCAAAAACGCCGCGGTCGCTTAACTCTGGAATCGCCTCGCCCAAGAAGCAAGGCGCCACGTGTCTCAGGCGCCATTGATGTACTTCTCGACCGTGAGTTAAAACACATTCCTGTGGAGGGAGCTGGTAGGAACGTTGGGTTGCTCGGTCAATGGCCAGAGTCAACGGCGGCGTGGTGTATTCCGCAAATATGGCCGACTGTGAGGGCGGGCACAAGCCGGCGTGAGTAGGTTAAACGTTGAGTTTTATAAGGGCACCACGGGGTGACCAGCCCCTCCCCACCCAGCCCCATCCCTCCCACCCAGCCCCTCCCTGCACGACGGACGGACGGACACAATCATCCCCTGTGGGCTGGTGTAACCAGGAGGTTCCTACCAGTATAAGGAACAGTCTCTGAACCTTTACTGCTACCCTCGATAACAACGGAGTGGCTCATGGACTGCGAACAAAAGCAAAATAAACTCATTAAAAAAGTTTTTTTAAACAACCGTTTTATTATTAACAAATTCGTACTGGTAGGAACCTCCTGGTTACACCAGACCACATGGGATTATTGTGTCCGTCCGTCATGCAGGGAGGGGCTGGGTGGGGAGGGGCGGGGTGGGGAGGGGAGGGGAGGATGGGGACCTGTTCTTCTGATTCAGACGTCTTCCCGACAGCCCCGTTCTTCACCTGAGGACGGCTGCTTGCGTTGTGGCCGAAACGTCGTGAGAATTATTTTATTTTTCGATTTAAAGCTTTCGTGACTGCAGGGATTCATCTTCTTGGTTCTTTCGGTAAAGTCACGTAGAAGGGAAGTAATAAAATAATAAAAATAAAACATAATAAAACAATTCTCACGACGTTTCGGCCACAACGCAAGCAGCCATCCTCAGGCGAAGAATGAAACACCCCAAGCTTGGAGCGTATATTTAAGCTGGGTTAGAGGGGGGGGAGGTGGGAAGAAGAGCGCCTAAACAAAATAATTTGCATATCAAGAGGAATTCAGCATATGGAAAATGCGTAGGAGGTGGGCGGGGGGGGGTTCCAAATCAATACTATGCCCGTGCATTATGCAGGATTAGCAGCATCAAAGGGGGGGGGGGGGGAAGTGGGGGAGCATTAACAAAGGAAAGGAATGTTAATAGTATGTAGCTGTAGTTACTAAACAACCACGTAAAAAACTACAGTATAAACTGCATGACAAACTAAAGTATAAACTACATAGCATCATCAGTAAACTTACTATACTCTACAATAAGCTGAGTTACTAACAGTAAGTAATACATGAAAAATTCTACGTTGTAAAAAATTATATAATATGCTTCCATCTAAACTTTATTCTCTTACATCACACGCGTCTATACCGTACTATATACTTCCATAGGCAAAACCAACATTAAATTACATACTGTATTGCTATAAACCACCCTATACCTTATACATTTTTAATATAACACTATGTATTATTCTACCCACCCTAATGTGTATCAAAATGGTTTATTACGTCTTTCCAGTGATTGCTAAGCCAGAATCCATCTTCTCGGTTAAAATTGTCTCTGTGTTTGTAAATGTGGATCGCCTCATGTACGAATCTCTCATGATAGCCAGATGGCTTGCAGAGAACCTCTGTCTTGGAGAAGTCAATGTCATGTGAGCCCACTGAGTTGTAACAGTGATCTGCCACGGCTGAGGTGTTTGTCCTACAGTGTTTCAGGTCAGCTTTATGTTCACGGATGCGGTCCGAGACATGTCGTTTGGTTTCCCCAATGTAACTGCTACCACAGAGGCAACTTAGTTTGTAGACACCAGGGTACTGTATGTCTGGAACCACATCTTTTACAGACGGTACCAGATCACGGATTTTATGTACTGTGTTGAATCGGACCTGGATCTTGTGTTTAATCAGGATTTTGGAGATCTTTTTTTTTTTTTTTTTTTTTTTTTTGTTCACCAAGGTGCCTGTGCCTGACACCATCGCAATCATTGAAGACTTGGTTCATCAAGGACTGAATGCTGGGGTACCCCCCCTGGTGAGACACTGCTTAACCAATACATACTTCACCTGGAATGGAACCTTCTACAAGCAAATTGAGGGCACCCCAATGGGCTCCCCCTTATCTCCGGTTGTAGCCAACATCTTCATGGAGAAATTTGAGACGGACGCCATCCAGACTGCCACTCTACGCCCGACCTTATGGAAGAGGTACGTAGACGACACTTTTGTCATCTGGCCACATGGCCGGCCTGCTCTAGACCAATTTCTCGACCATATCAATTCCATACACCCAGCCATCAGATTCACCATGGAAGTCGAAAATGATGGCAAGCTACCCTTTTTGGATGTCCTAATCAAAAGGAGACCTGATGGTTCAATGAGCCACTCTGTCTACAGGAAAGCCACCCACACGGATGCTTATCTAAAACCGGATTCCCACCACCATCCATCCCAGAAGAATTCCCTCATCAAGACTCTATATCATAGAGCCCAATGCATCTCCGACCATGAACACATTTCCAGTGAACTCAAACACGTACGCCAAGCTCTTAAGGCTAATGGTTACTCCGACTACACAATCCGCAAAGCCATCACTCCAACCACCAAGAAGGATCCTGTTGAGGAGCCTTTCAAGACCATCACCTTACCCTACATTGCTGGGGTCACAAAAAAGATCTCCAAAATCCTGATTAAACACAAGATCCAGGTCCGATTCAACACAGTACATAAAATCCGTGATCTGGTACCGTCTGTAAAAGATGTGGTTCCAGACATACAGTACCCTGGTGTCTACAAACTAAGTTGCCTCTGTGGTAGCAGTTACATTGGGGAAACCAAACGACATGTCTCGGACCGCATCCGTGAACATAAAGCTGACCTGAAACACTGTAGGACAAACACCTCAGCCGTGGCAGATCACTGTTACAACTCAGTGGGCTCACATGACATTGACTTCTCCAAGACAGAGGTTCTCTGCAAGCCATCTGGCTATCATGAGAGATTCGTACATGAGGCGATCCACATTTACAAACACAGAGACAATTTTAACCGAGAAGATGGATTCTGGCTTAGCAATCACTGGAAGGACGTAATAAACCATTTTGATACACATTAGGGTGGGTAGAATAATACATAGTGTTATATTAAAAATGTATAAGGTATAGGGTGGTTTATAGCAATACAGTATGTAATTTAATGTTGGTTTTGCCTATGGAAGTATATAGTACGGTATAGACGCGTGTGATGTAAGAGAATAAAGTTTAGATGGAAGCATATTATATAATTTTTTACAACGTAGAATTTTTCATGTATTACTTACTGTTAGTAACTCAGCTTATTGTAGAGTATAGTAAGTTTACTGATGATGCTATGTAGTTTATACTTTAGTTTGTCATGCAGTTTATACTGTAGTTTTTTACGTGGTTGTTTAGTAACTACAGCTACATACTATTAACATTCCTTTCCTTTGTTAATGCTCCCCCACTTCCCCCCCCCCCTTTGATGCTGCTAATCCTGCATAATGCACGGGCATAGTATTGATTTGGAACCCCCCCCGCCCACCTCCTACGCATTTTCCATATGCTGAATTCCTCTTGATATGCAAATTATTTTGTTTAGGCGCTCTTCTTCCCACCTCCCCCCCCTCTAACCCAGCTTAAATATACGCTCCAAGCTTGGGGTGTTTCATTCTTCGCCTGAGGATGGCTGCTTGCGTTGTGGCCGAAACGTCGTGAGAATTGTTTTATTATGTTTTATTTTTATTATTTTATTACTTCCCTTCTACGTGACTTTACCGAAAGAACCAAGAAGAATTATTTTATTATGTTTTATTTGTATTATTTTATTATTTCCCGTCTACGTGACTTTACCAAAAGAACCAAGCAGATGAATCCCTGCAGTCACGAAAGCTTTAAATCGAAAATTAGCGGCTTTATTGCGTGGTCATTGTTGTGGCTTCGGGCAATGGAAACGAAATTCCGCGGCTTTAATAACAAGCACAGAGGGAGAGACGCCTTCTCCAGCCACCCATCTGTGACAGCGTTGAAGAGCCCTCTCGATTCAAGCCACGGGGGCGAGTCGAGTGCCGTGCGCATACCAACGCACTGTTGAACTTCTCATGCGCAATCGTACGGAGCCAACCGCGCCAATCTGTGGGCCTCTTGTAGGTCTCTATGAGTGTCTGTGGGTCTTTGTGTATGTGCGTGTGTGTTAAACCTCTTCTGCACCACCGCACGTAGCCCATTGTGCTAATCTGTGGGTCTCTGTAGGTCTCTATGGGTCTCTGTGTATGTGTGTATGTTGAACTTCTTTCGCACGACCGCACGTAGGCAACCGTGCTAATGTGTGGGTCTCTGTAGGTCTCTATGGGTCTCTGTGTATGTGCGTTTAATTTATTTTGCTCCATATTCTTAGGTTTTTTCGGTAAAGTCACGTAGGTAAAAAATTAAAATTAATAAAAGTAAAATAAAATAAAAATCACAACGTTTCGGAGGCAACGCAAGCTTCCGTCTTCAGGCGAGGTAGTTAACATCTCCCGAGCCACCGTGATGGTGATGAGAGAGGGATGCTGACTCCAAATATACAGCAGCAGGCATCGTCAGGGTCGGGAGCGAACCCACGACCTCCTGTATACCAGGCGAGGTGGTTAACATGTCCCGAGCCACCCTGGCGCCCCGTGTGAGGTGTTGGTGGCGGAACTAGAACTATACACTAACATTTATTTCCGCAAATTATTTCCACTCGGTTCAAACCGCCTCACCCCCTCCCTCCCTCCAGACTCTGAGCTTCAGCCCACAAAATGTTACTCAGCCTCCCCCCTCTATCCCCTCAGCAAACCAAATGCACACTTAATCAATATATATTTCAGCAACTGGTATCACAGTTTAATTTTTCCGGCACGCTCGGCGGAACGGGGTGCAAAGCGTCGGCACAGGCCACGATGTTGCTACTCTTCGTTCTGACGGCGAATCTCGGAGGTGGGTGAACTTAACTAATTTAACTACCTTAAGATGGTATTTTTAGGTTTTTTCGGTAAAGTCACGTAAGTAAAAATAAAATTAAAATAAAAATACACGACGTTTCGGAGGCAACACAAGCTTTCGTCTTCAGGTGGAACCGTCACAGCCACGACAGCTGTATCAAGTAATTTTTTTTATTTTTTTTATTTTATTTTTACCTACGTGAATTTACCGAAAAAACCTAAGAATATGAATCCTTGCAGTCACGAAAGCTTCAAATATAGAATTACCTTAAGATGGCTTCACTATTCTGGCAAATCGCCCCGAAGATGGTGGATGTAATTACCAGCGAAACGTCGTACTCAAATTGTAAATGTTGTAGATTCACTCTTCAAACACACCGGTGGGCTGAAGAAGCAACTAATTGGCGTTTTGTTAACGTGACACATTTCTTACTGATTGGCCGTGTCGGGTGGTGGAGGGTTGCAACACATTTATACTTACGCGATCTGACCCAAAAAAATTTATTATGAATAATACTGGTCGCGAAAGCCTACGTGTTAAACTGACCTAAAACTATGTTTTTGGGCATTCATTAATCCCGCCCCCCACATCGCTCAAGAAGTGCTCACAAGTGATGCCATCACATCTACCCCTCTATTTAAGGAACGAAACGGGAGGATTTCTCCACAAATCTGGCTGTGGCCTGATGAAGCTGGTTGCAATTACTGGCCACCACATTTACAATTTGCAGTATGACATTTCGCCAGTAATTACAATGAGCATCATCAGGTGACAGCCAGATTTGTAAAGACATCCTCCTGGAGGGAGGGGAGGGGGGATTAATGAATGCATATACATGACAATGGGTATCCATTGCCGGTTTGGTTGTTTGTATGGTCATCAACGTACATTATGCAAGCCCATTGTTCTGGCAACTCCTGTCGATTGTGTGCAACTCAAATAGCAGTACTCGTTAATGTTCAACGTCGTACTCGGAGTGTAAATGTTGTGGCTTTGCTCTCCAACACACAACCAGTGTGGCTGTACTTGTAACGAAGTGGCACGTTCTGTTCACGTGAGAAACCTTACTAATTGGCTGTCCGGTATTCGTTTTATTTGTATATATTTTTTTGGTAAGTGATTTGTTTACCTTTCCTATACTATGCACTACTCTCTGTCGTTTTTGTGTATTGCTGTTGTTGTCACGTTCTGACCACCCCGTGTCACTACTGGACATCTCTGAAAGAGCTTTATAGCTCATCAGATTCCGCCTGCAGTGTTAATACCGATTGCGATTCTGAGTTGATAATAGCATTGCCCATTGACTAACATTGCTCATGGACGAACATTGACCTTAGACTAATGTTGCATGCAGACTAACATTGCCCCTAAGCTAATACTGCCCATGTGCTACATTTGCCATAGACTAGCATGATCCATTAACGTACATGCTCATAGACTAACATTGCCCATATACTAACATTGCCAATAGACTAACATCGTCCATTGCCTTTCATTGCTCATAGCGTAACATTGTCCATGTACCTACGTTGGCCATAGGCTATTACCCATCGACGAACGACGTTCATAGATCATGGGACCTCCTTTGCCAGTACCAAAATATAATAACAGGTTTTTCCCCTTTTTTCTGGCAACAAAACAGGTGTTAAGATGTTAAAACACCAAACTGAAACATTTTACAAGGAATCGTGTCTGCATTAACCACAATGCTTGTGGTCAGAATGCAAGCAAAAAAACATACTCTGATAATATATGCATTGTCTTTAAAACTGATTGGTCTACACCAGAGACAGCTTTCTTTTGAGTTTCGTCCCAAACGATATAACATGCTTCAAATCGATTTAAACTATTGTCATTGTAGTGCGTATTTAATGTGGCGCTGCACTCTGATGTTATAGGAGAAAACATTTATTAAAAATAATATTTAATTAAGTAGAACGTGTTGTCTATATTTATTTAAAGTTGCGCAATTTGATGTGACGTCACATTTCTCAACCCCCCCCCCTCGTCACACATCGTCACAAATGTCTGACCCCCCCCCCCCCTTAGGTGCGTGACGTCATTTATGGACGGCCCCTAAGCCACTCGATGTTATCGTGACCTCCGTGTTGTATTCGAGAAGCCAGTTTCAACTTGTTTGCTTCTGTGGCTGTGGGGTTTTGGTGGCTATGTGTAACTAGGAGAGATAAGCCTTGTCGGTGCCTTACAGCCACCACCAAACCCGGGGGGGGGAGGAGGGGGGGGATCATGCTCGCATGAATACATTTTCGACTCGCATGAAAAAATAAATGTCACGTACAGTGAGGGAAAAAAGTATTTGATCCCCTGATGATTTTGTACGTTTGCCCACTGACAAATAAATGATCAGTCTATAATTTTAATGGTAGGTTTATTTGAACAGTGAGAGACAGAATAACAACAACAAAATCCAGAAAAACGCATGTCAAAAATGTTATAAATTGATTTGCATTTTAATGAGGGAAATAAGTATTTGACCCCCTCTCAATCAGACAGATTTCTGGCTCCCAGGTGTCTTTTATACAGGTAACGAGCTGAGATTAGAGCACACTCTTAAAGGGAGTGCTCCTAATCTCAGCTTGTTACCTGTATAAAAGACACCTGTTCACAGAATCAATCAATCAATCTGTAGGCCCTCTGTTAGATAGGATTGTTTCCTGAAAAAACTTTCTATTAAATTGCAGTTCATATAGGTAGGCTAAGAATTTACCTTGTTTTTTTAGCTTTACATTTTACTGTGCAATACGGTATTATAATTAATAAATACATACAGTATATCGTTTATACAGTACGGTACTGTAAATTGCTCTGTTTTGCTAAATTATAATCATTCTTTAAAACTCCTGGGTAAGCTAGGCCATCTTCGACTTACGATATTTTTGACTTACGATGGGGTCGTCGTAACGCATCTCCATCGTAAGTAGAGGACTACCTGTATAGTAGTGTAGGGTATAGTGTAGCATATCGTAGTGTAGTGTATAGTGCAGTGTATAGTGTAGTGTATAGTAGTTTATAGTGTAGTGTATAGTGCAGTGTATAGTGCAGTGTATAGTAGTTAATAGTGTAGTATATAATAGTGTAGTGTATAATAGTTTCTAGTGTGCCGTGTTCTGTATAGTAGTGTAGTGTATAGTAGTGATGTGAACAGTAATGTACTGTATACTGTAGTATATAATGGTGTAGTGTATAGTGGTGCACTGTACACTGTGGTGTATAGAAGTGTACTTTATAGTTGTATATAGTAGTGTAGTTTATAGTCGTGTATAGTAGTGCAGTCCATAGTGAATAGTGTCAATGACATTCTTGGTTCTTTCGGTAAAGTCACGTAGAATGGAAATAATAAAATGATACAAATAAACACAATTACATTCTCACGACGTTTCGATTATGTTTGCTCTGCAGTTCCCCACATTAATATTTTCCCTTTTCCAATAAGTACTTGTAGGGGTTGGGCTATGGTAGCGAACTGTGGGACGAATTTCCTGTAGTATTGAGACGAATCCTCGGAATCGTCTGACCTCGGGCGCTGATGTAGACGTAGGCCATTCCTGTATGCAGGCGGTTTTTGAGGGGTCAGTGGCATTCTCGGCTAACTACATGGCCTAGGTACCGGACTGATGTCTGTGCCAGGTGGCATTTGGCTGGTTTTAATTTCAGGTTAGCCTGCCGGATCCTAGAGAAGACTTGGCTCAAGCGATTAAGGTAGTCGTCGGGAGTGTTTGTGAGCACTATAACATCATGGAGTTAGACGACGAGGCAGGTCTCCCATTCAAAACCTGCCGACACCAGCTCCATGAGACGTTGAAATGTGGCCAGGGCCGTATGTAACCCCAGCGGCAAAAAAGTTAAAATGGAAAAATCCCTGCAGAAAGGTCAAGTGTGGAGAAAATGTTTTGCCCCGAAGAAGGCTTCGAGTGAGCCGTCGATGCGGGCGATGGGGTATGTATCTGCCAATGTGACCTTATTTAAGCGGCGGAAATGCACGCAAAATCTTAATGCGCCATCCGTTTTTCGCACAAGGACAACTGGTGCCACCCCGAAGGTCTGCTTGATGGTGCTTTAATATCGGCCTTTAACATTTCTCTGACCCTATCCTGGATGTGTAGTTGTTCGGTGGGGCTCATGAGGTGCGGATTTCCCCGTTTCTATGTGGTGCTTTAAAAGATGAGTGCACCCAAGATCATATTTGCGTTTGATAAATACATCTTGGAATGTGTGTAGCATAGAATGTAGCTCTAGATTTGAAGCTTTCGTGACTGCAAGGAATCATATTCTTAGGTTTTTTCGGTAAAGTCACGTAGGTAAAACATCAAAATTTATGAAAATAAAATAAAATAAAACAAAATCACGACGTTTCGGAGGCAACACAAGTCTCCGTCATCAGGCTGTGACGGTCCCACCTGATGACGGAGACTTGTGTTGCCTCCGAAACGTCGTGATTTTTGTTTTATTTTATTTTCATTAATTTTGATGTTTTACCTACGTGACTTTACCGAAAAAACCTAAGAATAGAATGTAGCTGTGTGGTCTGTGTGGGTGGCAATCGTGCAGTGTCTATGTTCATCTAATCTATCTGTGAGGCCTCCTGTTTATTCTGACCACTGTGTTGGATTCAAGCAGTCCCGTCCTCCTCTGAGTTGTCATGGTTCGCACTTAATTGCAAGACATGTGCTAGGATTGCAAAGGTTTCAGTTTGGTGTTTTAACATCTTAACACAACTGTTTTATTGCTAGAAAGGGGAAAAACATATTATCATAATTTAATACTGGCAAAGGAGGTCTCGTGTTGTAGCTGCTCTCCCCGAGCTCTCAATGTCCTGATAGTGACATTGTCTTTATGCTGGTCGCCTTTTGGCGTCCTCCGGTCGAACACTGTTTGAAACCAGGCTCTAAAGAAAGCTGTCTCTGGTGTGGACCAATCAGTTTCAAAGACAATGCATATACTGTCAGAGCATGTTTTTTTTGCATGTTCACTACAAGTATATGTGGTTAATGCAGACATCATTCCTTGCAAAGGTTTCAGTTTGGTGTTGTAACATCTTAACACAACCTGCCGTTTTATTTCCAGAAAGGGAAAAAAACCTATTATCATAATTTAGTGCACACAATCGACAGGAGGTATTAGAACAAATGCGCATGCATAATATAGGTTGATTACCATAACAATAACCAAAAAAGCAATGGATACCCATAGTCATTTATATGCATTCATTAATCACCTCCCAATTCGTGCTAAAAGTGCTCACGAGTGTCGTGATCACATCTACCCGTCTATTTAAGGAACGATACAGGAGGATTTCTCCACAAATCTGACTGTTGCCTGATGAAGCTAGTTGTAATTACTGGCAAAACGTCATTCTCAGATTGTACTCGTAACGAATTGGCATGTTCTGTTTAGGTGACAAACCTTACTAATTGGCTGTGTCGGGTGGTGGCGGGTTTAATGACACATGTATATATTTACGCGATCTAACCCAAACAAACCTGTATTATGGAGTGTAGTGTATAGTAGTCCAGGCTATAGTAGTGTAGTGTATAGTGCAGAGTATAGTGTAGTGTATCGTGTGTACTGTATAATGGGGCCGTTCGTAAATGACGTCACGCACCTAGGGGGGGGGGGGGTGGTCAGACATTTGTGACGATGTGTGAAGAGGGGGGGAGGGGGTCGGTTCAGAAATGTGACGTCATGTCAAAATGCGCAACTTTGAATAATTAAATATAATTGTTATAACAACACAAAATTGGATTACTTTTAATTATTAACTATTTGATTATTTAAATTTACTAAGGCCACCTATTATAATTATTCCATGAAGGAGCATTTCGTTTCTCCATGGGAGAATGGAGAAGCATACATTTTGTAAATTATTTGAATGATTGTTATTAAACATTTTGATTCTAATGATTCTACCAGGGCTTTTCATTCTGTGAAATGAATATGTGATTGCTATAATTGTCCTCTCCATTTTGCTTCGTTCTACTTTAAAGTAAAACGTATTTTTTATAGTTATAATTACTTTTAATATTTTATAATTATGGCAGAATTTCAATATAATATTCTGAACATCTGCAGTTTTAGTTACACGTTGAATATTTGCAAGTTATTTTTATGCTAAATTTCAGCTTTCCAACGCCTCCTTTTTAATACACGTGTTTCCCTACAACATCAGAGTGCAGCACCACATTAAATACGCACTACAATGATAATAGTTTAAAGTGATTTGAAGCATATTAATTTTTTTATAGTTCAGTCTTTAGTAGTGTAGTGTTTAGTGCAAAATGGAAATATGGTTTTGGGGGGGGGGGGCAGAGCTTTGTGACGTCATATTTGAGGGGGGTCTGACTTTTTGTGACGTCGTGTGACGTCATGTGACGAGGGGGGGAGGGGGGGTCAAAAACCGGACAAAATCGCGTGACGTCATTCATGGACGGCCCCAATTATGTATCGTAATGTATAATAGTGTATAGTAGTGTAGTGTATAGTAGTGTCGTATCTAGTGTAATGTATATTAGAATTTAGTAGTGTAGTGTATAGTAGTGTATAGTGTAGTGTAAAGTGCAGTGCATAGTAGTGTATAGTGTTATGTATAGTAGTGTATGGTAGTGTATCGTGTAACGTACAAATGCGTGCCGTGTAATTTTTTTCCCCCTTTCGTTCCGCAGGTCCCGTGGACGCTCTCGAATCCGTCGCCAGTTGCCCCGGAGCGTCCGTCACCCTCCCACGGAGGTGCACCATTCCGGACGGAGCCAAGTTGAGCTGGAACGTGATGCGAAAGGGAGACGAAAAAATAATAATGTATGATCTGTTCCAAGTGTCTGATTGGTCGTCTCAAGAACCCACCCCGAACTACAAGGGGCGAGTGGAGCTCACCTCTGACATGTCTCTGCTGCTCAAAGGGGTGGGCGACGGAGACCGGGGAGTCTACGAATTGGAATACAAACACAGTCACACTTTTACGAAGTGCCAGTCGTATGATTTGCGCGTCACAGGTACGTTCACGTCGGTTTATTGATTAAATGTTTTTTTCTTGTGCTAGGTGTAAAGAGGTCCCACCACCGAGCAGCTGTGTAGCTTCTCTTTCAGACAAGCGACCCAATCATAGCAGCTCAACCAAGTGGCTGATATCATCATCATCATGTGGGAATACATAGCAGCAGTCAAAAACTCTAAACGCGTGGTGATGTTCATTCTAAATTTGGAGGGACAAACCGGAGGACCCGGAGAAAAATCCACGCGACCACCACGGGGAGAGGGAGACACACAGACACCAAATATACAGCAGGTATCGTCAGAGTCGGGATCGAACTGACGACCTCCTGCATACCAGGCGAGGTAGTTAACATCTCCTAGCCATCACGACGCTGGTTACATGTCCACAAAGACAAAGGACCCCCCCCCCCCCCATGTAGCCTCTAACAGGGGGAAAGTGCTGTTACACATAATTCTTTGGCACCGAACGTAGTGTATAGTAGTGCATTGTGTAGTGTATTGTAGTATAGTAGTGTAATGTCAAGTGTATAGTGCAGTGTATGGTGTAGTGTATAGTGTAGTGTATAGTAGTGTAATGTAAAGTGTATCGTTTAGTGTAAAGTGCAGTGTATAGTGTAGTGTATAGTAGTGTAGTGTAAGCAGTGTAATGTAAAATGTATAGTGAAGTGTATAGTGTAGTGTACAGTAGTTTATAGTGTAGTGTATAGTATTGTATAGTAGTGTAGTGTATAGGGAAGTGTATAGTAGTCTATGGTGTAGTGTATAGTAGTGTAAGGTAAAATGTATAGTGTAGTGTATAGTGTAGTGTATAGTGTATGGTAGTGTATAGTAGTATAGGGTAGTGTGTAAAGTAATGTGTAGTGTATAGTGTAGTGTGTAGTCGTGTAGTGTATAGTGTAGTGTATAGTAATGTACAATGCATCTAAAAGTGCGTGCGACGCGGCTAGACGGTCGTTGTCCGTTTGATTTAATTTCCTTCGCCTTGCAGGGCCACTGCCCATGCCGTCTATCTACGTCCACCCCAACCGCATCGTCGAGGGCGACAGCGTCACCCTCAGCTGTCGCGTGCCCGACGGAAGCAGCGGAAGCGGCGACGACGTGACCGTGAGCTGGTTCCGAGACGGCTGCCCCTTGGGGGAGGATGCGGGGGGCAACCGTTCGCTGGCGCTGAACTCCGTCGACAATGGGGTCGTGGGTCACTATGACTGCGTCGTGAGCAACGCGTGCGGACGCAGCCCCAGCGCAGAAGTCAGAGTCGACGTTCACTGTGAGTGGTGTCCCCCCTGCTCGTACGGTGCATTTTGCACTGCACCACTATACACTACACTGCTATATACTACACTATACACTACACTACTATACACTACACTACTATAAACTACACTATACACTACACCACTATACACTACACTGCTATATACTACACTATACATCACTACTATACACTACACGATACACTACACTACTATAAACTACACTATACACTACACTACTATACACTACACGATACACTACACTATACACTACACTACTATACACTACACTACTATAAACTACACTATACACTACACTACTATAAACTACACTATACACTACACTACTATAAATTACACTATACACTACACTACTATACACTACACTATACACTACACTACTATACACTACACTACTATAAACTACACTATACACTACACTACTATAAACTACACTATACACTACACTACTATACACTACACTACTATATACTACACTATACATTACACTGCTATACACTACATGATACACTACACTATATTCTACACTATATACTACACCAAAATCCACTACACGGCTATACACTACACTACTATACACTACACTACAATACGCTACACTAGAATGCACTCCATTACACACTACACTAATGTACATTACACTATACGCTACACTACAATGCACTACACTACTGTACACTACACTACTGTACACTACACTATATGCTACACTACTATACACTAAACTATAATATACACTACACTACTATGCACTGCACGATACACTCCACACTACACTACGATACACTACACTATATGCTACACTACAATACACTATACACTACACTACTATACACTATACAATACTATATCCTGCACCACTATATACTACATTATATAAACTACACATTTACACACTACACTACTGTACAGTACACTATACACTACACTATATACACCACTATACACTACACTATACACACAACACCACTTTAGACTACACACTACTATACACCGCACCACTATACACTACACTATTATACACCACACTATACACTATACTCTTCGGTTCTTTCGGTAAAGTCACGTACGTAAAAAGAAAAATAAATAATATATCACAACGTTTCGATCGCAACACATGCAATCGTCATCAGGTAGAAAGATACAGCAGTAGAGCTGCTGAACAAGAAACGGCTGTTGCAACAAGAGGTTTGAGGTGGGTGTCAACCAAGGGTAAGTAGGCGGGGTCAGAGATGTAAAGGAGCATCGTCGCCGTACGCACGCACAGCAGTTGCGTTAATGATGGAGACATACAGCCTATTGAACAGCGAGAGCTACCGTTACACTATACACTACACTATATACACCACTATACACTACACTATATACACTACCCCACTATACACTACACACTACTATACATAGCACTGCTATACACTGCACTATATTCTACACTATACACTGCAACACTATCCACTACATAACTATACACTACACTACTATACACTACACTATTATACTTACACTATACCCTACCATACACTACACTATACACTACTCAACACTACACTACTATACACTAATTCTAGATTTGAAGCATTCGTGACTGCAAGGATTCATACTCTTAGTTCTTTCGGTAAAGTCACGTAGGTAAAAAAAAATAAATTAAAATTAATAAAAACAATAAAATCACGACGTTTCGGAGGCAACACAAGCTTCCGCCTTCAGGTGAAACTGTCACAGCAAAATATCTGTATCCTTATATACTGGTTAAGGGGGGAGGAGCCAGGAAGGGCTGCGGGAGAGGAGGAGCTGTGAGATGATCGGTACTGCTGCTGGAACTATGCCTTTGTAATGTAGCTGGCATATGTAGATAAGCCAGCTAGGATTAAGCCGCCTTTTGTTATGCTGCTGGGTGGGTAAATGAATTAAATACGATTCAAGCCGCCTTTTGTTATGCTGCTGGGTGGGTAAATTAATTAAATACGAAAAAGGAAGTACTGTTAAACGCTGGGGATGTTAACACTCGGTAGAGTAAAATAGTGCCTGTCAGATAAGATGGTCCAAAAATGTGTAGTTAAATCTTTTTTGTATGGTTGATAACATCTTTACTATACACTACACTACTATACACTACTCTACGCTACTATGCACTACACGATTCACTACACCACTACTATACACTAAAAAACACTACACTACTATACACTACACGAATATACACTACTATACACTACACTATTATGCACTACACTACAATCAATACACTACGATATTATACAACACTACTATACACTGCTATGCACTACACTGCGAAACACTGCCGTACATAATATAACTATACACGACACTACTGTAATTCCAGAAAAATTACCCCAAGTAAATGTGCAGCCTAATGGATATTCGAAAATAAACCAAGGTCTCCGATTGGCCGAAAGAGGCCTCCACAGGGATTGGTCGGGAGGAAGTATTTTAAAGTGATGGGAGAAAATGGTCTAAAGGAGAATTGGCAGGAAACAGAAGTGGAACCCAGAGGCGAAGGTTAGGATCCGTTGGAGGGGAACGACAGGGATTGGCTAAGGGGAAATACAGCGAGGGAACATTCCAGAAAAAATGCTACCGGAACCATATAAGTAATATAAAAAAAACTTATTTTTAAACACGCTTTAATGAAATGTATCGTACTAGTAATTAAAGAACTCCACGACTCCAAGAAGTGGCCAGGAAGCTTGCCATAACGTAAGGGACCGTGGTGATTTACAGCCAACGTAAGTTGAGCGTGGACAATTAGACCCAAGCCGAAACATATAAAAAATAATGTTTAAAACTATTTTTATTTTAATGATATAATATAGTATTGTCATCAGTATGACATAAGTATACCAAGTTTGCAGTCGATACCACATTTGGAAGTGGGTAGAAATTGAGTTACAAGATTTGAGGATACAACAGAGTGAGTTAATAAAAAATTAACCCGTAAAAACAAAGTTTTTCACTATAAATCCTTTATATGCGTGGCATCGGGGTGGCTAGAGTCCTCTCGTCCTCTGGCTTGAGATGGCTGCCACCTATGGGTCAGATGATTGTCTGGCAGCATTAAACAATTGGTAATTAAATATTTTAAAAAAATTCCCTAAACAGTTTAAAAATTTTGGAAAAATTTTTTCACGTTAATGCATTGTCACGCACAACGAGTCTGTGTGCAAAATGTCAGCTCGATTGGATCACAGGAAGTGGGTTAAAAAACGACCGAAAGATTTGCACGGTCCTAAGCAAGCAAGCGAACTTAATATAAAGGATTTAAAAAGCATGTAATAAAAGGGCAGAGCACAGGGGGAGGGCACGTTCGAGGGAAGACAAGTTGAAGAACAAGATCGAGGCCCAGCGTCCCATACTATGGCTGTGTCCTGATAAAGTGGCTCTTCCTACTTTGTCGTCAGTGTCGTTACACTCCTATACACTACTAAACACTACATTATACACTAGATCAACTTTTTACCCCCCCTTTCTATAACTTTTGTGAATCAGGCCTTCTAGTAGGTTCTCATAGTTTCGTTGACCGATAAATGGACAGACAAATGGAACGCCGGGCTTTTATAAAAGCTTAGTATTTGTGTATGTTGTGTTTTTTAAAGAGAAGACACGTTTTAAAACATGTATTTACCCCGGAAAACGCCGGGTACTTCCTGCTCGTACACTGTAAACAACATTTTTTTTATGTTACCAGGTGTATGGCACCACAGCAACCTGGCCATCACAAATGATAGCAGCTTATCAAAGTGGCTGATATCATCATCGTCGTCACGTTCAGTTCACACCGTGATGAACATTTACTGATTGGCTATGTTGGGTGGCAGGAGGGTGCACAACACATTTACATTCATGCCATCTAGCTCAATTCAAGACAAAACAAAGACGTCATTACGATCGGTCAGTCAATCATTCTATCGATTGGTTGGTCAATCGATCGGTTGGTCGATCAAACAGTTGGTCGCTTTGTTGATCAGTCTACTGACCAGTGAATCGATCAATTAATCGGTTGGTCGATATATTTATCAGTCGATTAATTGGTCTATTGATTGGTCAAATGGTTGGTTGATTGGTCAGTTGTGTGGTCGGTCAATCAGTCAATTGTTTGATCGGTTCGTGTTCAATCAGTCAGTTTGATCAGAATCCTCCCCCCTCCCGCGTACTTCACACAGACGAGCCAGAGAGGACGATGCTGAGAGCCGACTGGACGTCTCTCGACGTCGACAGTCACATCATCCGCATCCGCAGCAGCAACAGCGGCGTTGTCATAGTCCAGGAATATGATAAGAGAATGGTGGCCCGCAGGGTCTTCGACGCGGTGCGTGCGCTCCTCCAGGCCGCCTCCGTCTCCTCTCCGCGTTCTGGCGGCGACAGACCGCGACAGCCCGGCAAGTACCCAACCCTCGCGGGAATCTTCCCCGCGGAGGCGGAGGAGGAGCCGGCGTTCGCCGCCGAGGCCTTCGAGTTGACGCGCAGACTCCTGAAGGAGAAGGACAACGACACCGATGGCTGGATCTCCGCCAAGATGCACGCGGCATTCCGTGACGTCCTCCGGGCGTTCTCCGGCGACGACAGCCGTCGGATGTTCAGCGCGACGCGGGGAGCCTCCCAACTAGCGCCGTCGGGACCCTCCGCGAGCACTCGCGATGCCCGCGGCCCAGCCCCGCCATGCCCAGCCACGTCCGACAGTGACGACGCCCACGGAGCTCTGGTGCGCCTCGCCTACCCGGCCGGCCCGGGGGGCGGCAGTCACCATTCACCGTACGACGCCGTGCGCCGGGCCCTGGCAAGGCCCGGCGAGCGGCCCTCGTCGCTGTTCGCCTTCGGACGACGCTCGGGCGACGGGGCTTTCGTCGTCGTCGTCGTCGCTGCCGGCGACAACGGCAGCGGCAGGGTCGTCGTCGCGTTTCATTCGGTCGGATCGCCGCCCGGCGCAAGCGGCTGTCACAACGCGACGAGGGGCGGCAGCCTGAGCCTGGCGTGCATCACCGCCTCCGGCCCAGGGGCCGTCTGCATGTGGAGCCTCAACGGTGGGAGGCTGCCACTGCCGGCGTCGTCGTCGCCACCGTATGCTTGCGAGCTGACCATCCACAACCTGCAAGTTGGCCACGAGGGGCGCTACGAGTGCGTGGCCACCAACGTCGCGACCGGACGCAGAGCGACGGCCTCCACGTGCGTCTACGTCAGCGGTGAGATACTGGCGTGCGTCTGTGCGTGCGTCTGTGTGGGCGTCTGTGTGTGTGTCTGTGTGTGTCTCTGTGTGTTTCTATGTGTGTGTATGTGTATCTCTGGCTGTCTATGTTTATGTGTGTGTGTGTATGTGTATGTCTGTGTGGGGAGCGGTAGTGTAGCGGTTAGCGCGCTGCGCTATGAACCCGGCGACACAGGTTCGATTCCCGCTCACGGCCAACACCGGTGACGATTATCTGAACTGGTCCCGGGCCTCCCCTAGGTCGACTCAGCCTCAAATGAGTACCTGGTGCGGTGTGTAAACATTGCCACTAGGGAGACAAAGGCGGTCGGGCGTGGTGCTGGCCACCCACCCCCTTGTGTACCGTTCCGGCCTTTATAGGTGCTCGCTAACAGCACTTGCCCCTACAGTCTGTTAAGGCTATATGGGGGATCTTTATCTTTTATGTCTGTGTGTTTCTATGTGTGTGTGTGTGTATCTCTGTGTGTCTATGCCTATGTGTGTGTCTGTGTGTGTGTATGTCTCTGTGTGTGTCTGTATGTCTATGTTTGTGTGTGTGTCTGTGTGTCTGTGAAATGTGCACACATAGCTGCTGGTTCTGTCTTAAAATGGTGTCCACCGACGCTAGGGAATGTTGACCGATTGTTGGTTCCAATGGCGAAACTATAATTGCTGCGTCCACGCGTGAGGTGATTAATGGTGATCGATATCTCAAGGGAATTAACACCAGCGCTAGCGGTGGAATCGTCATCGACTCTCCCACCGGGGCGTGTACTCTGGCGGCCTTTCCTGTCTCCGCATCAGGCCGCAAAAAAGATATTCTTTTCCCTGACGGCGTCTCAACACAGCCCTGGGCCATCATTATTTAAATCGGTTGCCACTCCCGCCAAAACCGATGTTCCCGTGGCTGCTTCTACCACTTGCCTCACTAACTTTTTCCACTTACCCCTAGATGTTGGCCAAATTTGCCCTGTTGTGCTGATCTGGGCTGCTGCGATCGAGTGGTGTGCCGGTGATGATGGCGATGAGGCTTTTGATAATGAGGTGTATGTGTGGGCTTGTGTCGTTCTGGGGGTGGTGGTGTGGAGGGTGGGTGGGTGACAATGGGGGGAGGGAGGTGGGAGGTAAGGGAGGGGAATTTTAGTTCGAAATCACACACACAACTCCTGTCTTCTTGCCAGAAAGGACAGTGAAGCCTCTTCTTATTTTTTATACTGGCAAAAAAAATGTCCCATAGCTGCAACCGCTACCACTACTCGCTTGCTCTGTGAATGGATTCACCTTCATATGAATGAGGATTGCTTGATGGTTGATATTAATGTGCATTTGTTGTTGTTGTTGTGATATGTTGCAGATGCCAATAACAAACTACCACTTGAAGGGAACGAATGGACGACTTGTGAGACTCCGCAAACTCCACAACACAACCCCATTGCATGCATTGCGCATTGGGGATCCTAGGATGGAATTCCATTCTTGTCAACCCATATGGGTTACCCCGTATTCTTGTACGGGGGAAATTGAGTTTTCAGGTCCATATGGCGTACAGCCGTGTCAATACAGGCTTTGGAGGATTAACGTTGAGATTTTTAAGGCCACGGGGTGACCAATAGGGTCTGAATTGGTCTAAGATAGGCACTGATAAGGGGTTGACAGGTTGTAGTAGTGTAGTGTATAGTGTAGTGGATAGTAGTGTAGTATATAGTGGGGTGTATAGTGTAGTGTATGGTGGTGTGTAGTGGAGTACATAGTGCAGTGTAAAGTGTAATGATAGTGCTGTATAGTGTATAGTGGAGTGTAGTATATCGTGTAGTGTATAGGATGAACTTTGACCTATGAGGTTTGATTTGGTCTACAATAAGGTAGGGCACTCATCTTCTTGGTTCTTTCGGTAAAGTCACGTAGAAGGGAAATAATAAAATAATAAAAATAAAACATAATAAAATAATTCTCACGACGTTTCAGCCACAACGCAAGCAGCCGTCCTTAGGTGAAGAACAGGTCTGTCGGAAAGACAGCGTCTTCACCTGAGGACGGCCGCTTGCGTTGTGGCCGAAACGTCGTGAGAATTATTTTATTATGTAAATGTATTATTATTTTATTATTTCCCTTCTACGTGACTTTACCGAAAGAACCAAGAAGATGAATCCCTGCAGTCACGAAAGCTTTAAATCGAAATTTAAGGTAGGGCACTGATAAGGGGTTGACAGGAATGGAATGCAGCACTATACATTTAATTTTTATTAGTAGTAAGTACTCTCCGAGCAGAAGCTGCACGCTGGAAAACGTTCGCCAGACACCCCTCTAGGCGTGCCTCATGGTTTACTTCCCCACCGCCCCACCCCATTTGCCCCATCGTTTGTTACAGACCACCGCACTTGTACGATCTTAGCTGTGATCATCTCCGTCGCCATCATCAGCGCCGCCGCCGCCGTCGCCGCCGCCGTCGCCAGAGGTAAACCCTCGATCTCTTTGAGTTAAAAATCGCCACCGACCATCTGCCTTTTGGGAACTGACCGCACTGGTACTGGGGCCAGACTCTGGCTCGGTGCTCCTTAGGGGCCGTCCATAAATGACGTCACGCACCTGGGGGGGGGGGGGGTCAGACATTTGTGACGATGTGTGACGATTGGGGGGGGGGTTGAGAAATGTAACGTCTCATCAAAATGCGCAACTTTAAATAAATGTAGACAACACGTTCTACTTCGTTAAATATACTTTTTAAATACATGTTTTCTCCTACAACATCAGAGTGCAGCGCCACATTAAATACGCACTACAATGACAATAGTTTAAAGCGATTTGAAGCATGCTTTTTTGGGGGGGTGTGGGGGGGGGCAGAGCTTTGTGACGTCATATTTGAGGGGGGGGGGTCTGACTTTATGTGACGCCGTGTGACGAGGGAGGGGGGGTTAAAATCGTCCAAAATCGCGTGACGTCATTTATAGACGGCCCCTTAAGACGCGCTGAGCAGTGAGCGGCGCTCATCGACAGTGCTAGGTATTAGGCACGCCCCTCTCGGCTGCCTGCTTAACTAACTAAAACTATATTCTTAGGTTTTTTCGGTAAAGTCACGTAGGTAAAAAATTTAAATAGAAATTAATAAAAAATAATAAAAGTAAAATAATAAATAAATAAATAAATCACGACGTTTCGGAGGCAACACAAGCTTCCGTCTTCAGGTGGAACCGGCTCCTCCCAGTATATATACAAGGTCGGATCTCTTGGAATTTCTCATTTACTTGATACAGCAATCGTACTGTGACGGTTCCACCTGAAGACGGAAGCTTGTGTTGCCTCCGAAACGTCGTGATTTTTATTTTTTTAATTGAACTTTTATTAATTTCTTTTTTTTTACCTACGTGACTTTACCGAAAAAAAAACCTAAGAATATGAATCCTTGCAGTCAAATCTAGAATTAATTACAAATTCATGTTACCAGGTGTAAGGTCCCACTGAACTACATAGCTCTTTATCAGAAGCGACCCAGGCCATAACAAAATGATAGCTGCTCAACCGAGTGGCTGATATCGTCATTAAGTTTGGGGCAAACCTTCGCCCACTTTTCACCCAGTCTCTAATACTAAACTAAACATGTGTTGATAATTGTTTTTTTTACCCTTTTATCTGGCAACAAAACTGACACCTTTTTTACAAGGAGTCATGTTTGTATAGACCACATTACCTGCAGTCATAATGCAAATAAAAAACATAACTCTGATAATGTATGCACTGTCCTACCATACACAACACTACTATACACTACACTACTATCCTGAATGCCAAACCGAGAGCGTAAGGTACACGACACTACTATACACTACACTACTACACTATACACTACAGCTCTGGATATAATTGATGCAGGCTGTGTGTATGAATGCGTTTGGTGCGTGAAAAGTTTGGAAAACAAATTTGGATTATTATTTCCATATTGGGGCACGAGGCACTGGAGAGTCACCATTTTATACAATTCGGAATATTGGATAATTCGGCAAGGCCAGTGTGGTATTAACAAGAGGTTTTACTGTATATAAAAATCCGTTTTCCGCGTTATAACAAAAAATGCGTTGCCTGTAATAACACGTTCGTCGCGTTATATTACATTTTCTATCTCCACACTCTTTGGTTCTTTCGGTAAAGTCACGTACGTCGAAAAAATAATAGATCACGACATTTCGATCGCAACGCAAGCAGTCGTCATCAGGCGGAAGAAAGAGGGAAGCTGGTGATGCAGGCTGCTTTTAAAGGTTAGAGATGGGCATAGCCCCAGAGTCATAAACGAATTGGGGGGGGGGGGGCTAGTGATGTTAAAGTGAGACATCTGAACGTAAATGTACTGTGTAAATGTGATTAGCATGTCAATGTAAGCTGGCAGCGCGCCGTCTATCTCCAATTCGCGTTAAGGAAACAACAAGAGCTCAGGCGCTGCGTTACAGCAGAGCGGGCTGTATTTCATACAAAAAAAACACGCAAAGTTGAATCTATTTGTTGCATTGTTTCACTCTCTTCCCCCACCCCCTTCGACACACATACACACAGCTCGGCGCATCGGAAACTTCGGAACATAACCCGGAGCCGCCCAGTGGCCAGTCCGGGGCCTGGAATCCAGCCCTAACTGGATTTGAGGATTGACAAACGACGGTGGTGTTGAACGATCACCTCTGGGTTGATTTAAGTTGAAATCCGAGTTTCGAGTTGTAGCGCGTTGATGGTTTTGGGTCGTTCAGAATATTCGGACGACGACGCCTGCTCCTGTACATCTGGAGTCTGCGTGTCTCTCGCTTGTTCTCTCTCTCCCAATGGTGGTTTCTAGGTCCTCCATTTTTTTTACCTCCGTGTGTAGAATTAACATCACCACGCTTTTAAGAGTATTTGGCTACTGCTATGCAGCAGAACCACCCCGTTTAAAGACTAATCGCTTAACGACGGGCCTCCATAGAGCCCAATGTGTAGTGTATAGTAGTGTAGTGTGTAGCAGTGTAGTGTGTAGTAGTGTAGTAGAGTGGTGTGTAGTAGTGTAGTGTATAGTCGAGAGTAGAACCCCTCTTAATGACCATCCCTGAAAACGACTAATCGCTTAATCACGGGCCTCCATCCAGCCCAATGTATTCGCTTACCCACCATACAGTAATGATTTATTAACGCATTGATTTAACCATGCTTCTTGTTCATATTATGTGTTTATAACGTTGTTAGCATCTTGGTGTATTAATAACCATTGTTTAAATATAATGAAGTACCTTTTTTGTGGCGGAAATGGGATAACCTTCGATACTATCAGACGAAATAAGCCTTTAACGTGCATTTTCTATTACTCACTTAACGACCGGTTTCGTAGAACGAATGACCGTCGTTCAGAGGGGTTCTACTATAAATGTCCACGTGATGATGATATCAGCCACTTGTGTTGAGCTGCTATCATTTGTGATGGCCAGGTCGCTTGTGATAAAGAGCCAGAGAGCAGTTCAGTGGGACCTGATCTGGTAAAATGAAAATGGTTTAGTTTAAGTATGGGTAAAGTCACGTAGAAGGGAAATAATAAAATAATAAAAATTAAACATAATAAAATAATTATCACGTTTCGGCCACAACGCAAGCAGCCGTCCTCAGGTGAAGAACAGGTCTGTCTGAAAGACAGCGTCTGAATAAAACACCACCAGGCTTGGAGCGTATATTTAAGCTGGGTTGGAGGGGGAACGTCGTGAGAATGATTTATTGTTTTATTTTTATTATTTTATTATTTCCCTTCTACGTGACTTTACCGAACGAACCAAGAAGATGAATCCCTGCAGTCACGAAAGCTTTAAATCGAAATTTAGTATGGGTCTCAATGACTATGGGCCTTTTTGGGTCTCTATGAGTATGGGTCTCTTTGGGTCTCTGAGTCTAGGTCTCTGTGGGTCTCTATGAGTCTGGGTCTCTTTGGGTCCCTATGAGTCAAGGTCTCTGTGGGTCTCTATGAGTCTGGGTCTCTGTGGTTCTCTACGAGAATGGGTCTCTGTGTGTCCGTGGGTCTCTACGAGTCTGTAGAAACACCGGAACGTAACAACGCCGGCAGGAGAGATGTTAACTACCTAGCCCAGGGGTCGGCAACCAAAATAACAAGAAGAGCCATTTCTTTCCAATTCGGTACAAAATTCAGTATTTCAAGAGCCGCAATGCATCTGAGTACATACTGTACATACGTACATATCGTCAAGAAGCAGCCCGTAAAGAGCCGCATGCGGCTCCGGAGCCGTAGGTTGCCGACCCCTGACCTAGCCTGATACACAGGAGGTCGTGGGTTCGATGCCTGTTGCTGTATATTTGGAGTTTGCATGTCTCGCCGAGTTCCTCTGGGTTTTCCTCTCAACATTTAGAATGGACGTCACAGCGTTTAGAATATTTGGCTGCTGCTATAAATGTCCACGTGACGACGATGACGAAGATATCAGCCACTTGGATTGAGCTGCTATCGTTTAATGATGACCAGGTCGCTTCTGAAAAAGAGCCACATAGCTCAGTGGGGCTTTATCTGGTAAAATAAAAAGTTTCGTTTTATTATGGGTCTCTGTGAGTATGGGTCTCTGTGGATCTGTGGGTCTATATGAGTCTGTAGAAACACGCGTTTAGAGTATTTGGCTGTTGCTATACGTTCCCAAGTGATGGTGATGATGATGACGGTATCAGCCACTTGAGTTGATCTGCTATCTTGTTGCGATGGCCAGTTCAGGGCTTCTGACAAAGAGCTACGCAGCAGCTCAAAGGGGCATTACACCTGGTTTATTGAGTAATAGGTAATAGTTATGCATGTATGCGCCCCCCCCACCCCCAAATGTGTTTACTGGCAAATGAGGTTCCAGTGGTGTGGGTGCTTGCCCCGAGCTCTCATACTCTGGTGGTGCATTATCTTTGGGTTGTGCGCCTTTTGGCGTCATCTGGTCCAACCCATGTGAGACTAGGCTCTAAGGAAAGCTGTCTCGGGTGTGGACCAGTCGGCTACAAGGACAGTGCATATATCGTCAGAGTTATGTTTTTTGTTTGCATTATGGCTACAGGTGTTGTGGTCTATACAAACATGACTCCTTGTAAGAAAGGTGTCAGTTTTGTTGCCAGATAGAAGGGTAAAAAACCAATTATGATAGTTTTTTTTTACTGTAATACTAGATTGACTATCCGGCTTCGCCCGGGACTTGTCTTGGATTAATACACGGCCTGCGCGGAGGGTGGGGGGGGATGCGTGACGCCAGCAGGCACACTGCGTGACGCTGCCGCATGCGGGTGACATCACAGATATGACGTCACCGCTCACTTGCGTGCCAAATATATGCATTTATGCGCCCCCCCACCACCAAAATACAAAAGTAAATTTTTATACGTTTTCTATTGTGTACAGTCTGGAAGCTACCCACATGCCAAATATCAAGTGTGTTGCATGTCGGGAAGTATGCTAAACATTTCGAACAGACACATATATTCACACATTTCCCTTTTATATATATAAATACAACAGTGTCATCGAGAGTTGATGGTCTTCCAATGGACCGGATAGACAAAAAAATATCTGCATCCACATCGCGGGTTTTTTGGTCTTCCTCAGCGTCTGGCGGGTGACGATTGGAGAGACGCCAGATAGCGGATGTGATTCCACACACACCACACCTGTCGCACGCACACACCACACAAATATCTCTCTCTGCCTTATGTGTATACCTGTGCGTGTACGTGTGTGTGCGCATACACGTGTGTTTACACGTCTGTGTGTGTGTACACGTGTGCGCATACACACGTGTGTGTGTGTACAAGCGTGGTTGTGCGTGTACACACAGGATCTACCGTGGAGCTGATCTGCCCACTGACCATTGGCTTGTCATCTGTATGATGCGCCTGCCATTCTTCCACTCCGGTGGTGGGTGTCCATCTAGGACCCCATTGAAACCCACAGTGGTCTGGTCTCAGCTCGCTGATGAAAGTTGCAAGCAATAATTGTATTATCGCATGCAGCTGGGGTTGGCATCATCCCCCACGCATCCTGATGTCGAGGGGAAATGGGTGAGGTAGCTGCAATTGCTGTTTGGGTACGCGGTCCAGACCTCCCCAGAGACCCTGGCTGACAGGGGAGGTGTTCAGGTTTGCTGATATAAAGCGACAGGCCCACTCTCATCGTCTACAGCATCCCACGTCGGAGAATGAGGCTTCCTGCAGCCTTCGCTCGAAAGTTCCGAGAGCCGTGCAGCGCTGCAAGGATGGGTGGTGATCGCGGGTTGCTGAGGAGATGGAGTCTGCCTTGAGTTGCTTGCGATCACAAATTACTCTTTAATTTCATCAAACAAGTGTACTTGCAGCGCCACACATCACCATTCTTAGAGGAAAGAAAGGTGTTTCGATCTCTGACCCCCAGGAACAAGTTTGCAGATGTTCTGAGCAATTCTGTGAGGTCTTGGGGAGGGGAAATTCCTCAGCCTGGAAACCATCATGGGGCAAAGTGGAGATGACCCTGGTGAGGCTGCAGTGCCTCAAATATTGGAAGAAGTTGTCACCCCCTGTGAGTGGCTGGCTGAGGTGCCATCTGTTGAGGAAGTACTGAAGGTGATCCAGAGCCAGAGACCATGAAAAGCACCGGTCAGAGATGATCTCCCAAGCGACTGCTTAGGGAGGGTGGCGTTTCTGTGCAGACTTCCCTATATGAAATCATATCAGTCTGGACCACGGGACGCGTTCCTCAGGATTGGAAGGATGCCCTGGTGACTCTACAGACTAATTACAAGAGCATCTCACTCCTCAGTGTGCCGGGAAAGGTCCTGGCAAGGATTATTCAACATTACTTAGCCAGGTACGCTGAGGAGAGGCTTGCATAGCCCCAATGTGGTTTCAGGCCAGGGCGGTCCTGCACAGATTTCATATTTCCTGTTCATCTGCTACAGCAGAGGTGTTGGGATTTCCAATTCTGACCTACATCTCTGCTTTATTGACCTGGTCAAGGCCTGTTATACTATCAACAGGCTTAGGCTCTGGGTTGATCTTCGTAGTTTCGGAGTCCCTAACTCTCTGCTCACAATCATTAAGGACCTTCATGATGGTGGGGAGTCAGAGCCACTCTCTGTTGACCTTGGGGTGCGGCAGGGATGTCCTCTGGCACCGACACGATTTAACATATTTTTCAACCACGTAGTTCGAGAAGAATTCCATGGCTGCAACGGTGGAATTTCCATTGTATCTGGGACAGATACAATGGGAGGCTGATCGATGCTCGGGTGCGGTCAAGGGATGACTCCCCATTGGTCAACCATATTACGTATGCCGATGATCTGGTTATTGCTGCTCACTCAGAGGATGAGTTGGAGGTGCTGCTGCTGAGCCTGGAATTTGCCACTAGGAGGTGGGGCCTTACCATCAGCCCCTCAAAAACTAAGCACCTGCCTGGGTATTTTGTGTCATCGGAAACATCACCCCCTCAACTCCCCATTGGTGGGACAGTTGTGGAGAGAGTGGAGAGTTTCCCATACCTGGGCAGTGTGCTTATGACCAGCTCTGGTTTGACAGTAGAGGTCTCACTCCAAATCAGTCGAGTGGCATTATCTTTTCATCAGCTGCATAACGCCGTGTGGAAGCTACCTGATCTGTCGCTCCACACGAAGCTTCGGGTCTTCTCGGTCACAGTAATGTCCTCCCTTCTCTATGCTTGTGAAACGTGGGCCCCCCTAATGGAAAATATTCGCCAGTTAGAAACATTCAAATGTGGCTTGCTTACGATCCATCCTGGGTTCAACCAGGCTGGATTGTGTGAGGAGCTCACAATCCTCAAAAGATCTGGACACAGTCCCATCGGTGAGCTCCTCCAGCAGGCAAGTTTGCTTTGGGTGGGTCATGTAGCCCGCATGCCCAGCCACCATATGCCAAACCAGCTAGAGGGGGCAAAACGGGTGCAGCATGGGCTAGAGAAGAGATGGAGCGATGTAGAGTGAGAGGATGTGGAACTGAGTGGACTTGCCAATAACTGGAACCAGCGGTGTCAAGATCGGCCTCTATGGAGGAGGCTCATGAAGGACGCTGCTACTGGGCAGTTGGAGGCAGTCACCCTCCAGCAACGTTGGAGGGCAGAGGAGCGACGCTCACAACAACGAGCGGAGCGCCGGGTGGCTAAAGCACAGCAAGTTGGCACAGTAGGGGACTCAGCTGGTGCATCAGCCAGTCATCTCAATCAGTAAACCCATGGCACCTGGGGGTCTGTCCCGTGACCTCTTGCTAGCAGGCGTTCGACACTTATTGCCTGGCACATCGCCGTGGTGACATTACTGCCACCGAGTGGCAAATGGCGGTTGTTGTTGTGTGTGCTTTCAAAGATATTGCTCGCTACCACTTGCCCCAAGTCTTTTCAGGCTATACAGGGGGATCTTTGTCTTTGTGCGTGCGTGTACACGCGTGAACGTGTGTGCGTGTGTGCGCGTGTCCACACCTCCACGCCCAGGCACATCGCGCGCCCGCTCATCAGCAGTGCCGTGCCGGCTGTGAGCAGTGGCAGTGTGAAGGGAGCCAGACCAAGTGGCTCTCGGTTCTGACTCATGTAGAGCCACAGGGGTAAGACGTCCAGACCCATGACGGCGAACAATCCCAGCGGCGTGCAGAATCCTACGCACACAAATGCAAAGGTGCCCCCCGTGTAGTCTTAACAGACTGTTGGGGCAAGTGCTGTTAGTGAGAACTATATATTTTTTTAAAGCGTCACGCATACGACGGCCGGCACTGTGGGTGGGTGGCCAGCACCATGCCGCTACTTACCCACTCACTCAAGTCACCATCTCGCTCACTCACTCACCCACTCACTCACCCACCCACCCAACCACTCACCCATTAATCTGCTCACCCACTCACTCGCCCATTCATCTTCTCACTAACTCACCCACTTACCCATTCATCTTCTCACTAATTCACCCACTCACCCATTCATCTCACTCACTAACCCACTCACTCACCCACCCACTCACCCATTCATCTTCGCACTCACCCACTCACCTATTCATATTCTCACTCACTAACTCACTCATCCACTAACCATCTCACTCACTCGCCCATTCATCTTCTCACTAACTCACTCACCCACCCACTCATTCATCTTCTCACTCACCCACTCACCCATTAATATTCTCACTAACTCACTCACTCATCTACTCACCATCTCACTCACTAACCAACTCACTCGCCCATTCATCTTCTCTCACCCACTCACCCATTCATATTCTCACTCACTCATCCACTCACCTTCTCACTCATGCACTCGCCTACCCACTCATTCACCCGTTCATCTTCTCACTCACTAAGCTATTCACTTATACCACACATACTTGTGGTGAGCATGCAAACAAAAAAACATGCTCTGATAGTATATGATGCATTGTCTTTGAAACTGATTGGTCCACACCCGAGACAGCTTTTCTTAGAGCCTAGTCTCACATGGTGTTGGACCAGATGACGCCAAAAGGCACACTTTCGGCTTCAATGCAAACATGACTCCTCGTAAAAAAAAGGTGTCAGTTTTGTTGCCAGATAAAAGGGTAAAAAAAACAATGATAATATTTTGCTACTGGCAAAGGAGGTTCCAATAGTTGTGTTCTTTATATTTTGATGCTGGCGAAGGAGCAGAGGTCGCAACCGGGTACCCGATACCCGTACCCTACCCAATACCCGGCTACCCGTACCCGGCCGGGTACGGGTATCCGTTTGCGATCCTGGTGCGGCCGGGTACGGGTACGGGTAGACCGTGAGTCACTAGTGAGTAACTGTTTGTCACTCATTTCCCAAAATCTTGTCTCTTCTCACAATTCAAGTTCCTAGAATCAACCCACCTGCGCCTGCAACATGGCTTCATCCCAGAGGTCGCAATCAGGTACCCGATACCCGTACCCTACCCGTACCCGACCGGGTATGGGTAGGGTACGGGTACCCGTTTGCGACCCTGGTGCGGCCGGGTACGGGTAAGGAATCAAAACCCGTTTGCGACCTCTGCGAGGGAGGTCCCATGATGAAGCTCAAAAGCTCATCGGATTCCGACGCTCGTGTTGTTTTTTCTTTCCCCTCTCCCGCACAACACCGTTGGCCATGACGGCTTGAACCCAGCGCGGTGCTCCGTCGAATTTCTCCTTCCAGTCGGCTCCCAGCGATCGGTGATTGCAAACGAAGACGATCCACTCGAGTGCGGAGATCAGGTAGCCCCATCCCTGCGTCGACGACGAAGAACAGAGAAGGCAGAGATTCGCCCCGTCCCCCGCCCCACAGTGTAGTTTTAACAGACTGTTGGGGCAAGTGGTGTTACATACACACACACGTCTACACACCACACACACACACAAAGTTCTCCTCGGTGAAGCATTCGAAAAACAGTGCTGTTGTCTCTGTGTATCTCTGTGTGTCTCTGTGTGTCTCTGTGTATCTCTGTGTGTCTCCGTGTGTCTCTGTGTTGTATCTGTGTATCTCTGTGTGTCTATATGGGGTCTCTGTGAGGTCTCTCTGTGTCTCTGTGTTGTATCTGTGTATCTCTGTGTGTCTATATGGGGTCTCTGTGAGGTCTCTCTGTGTCTCTGTGTGTCTCTGTGTGTGTCTGTGTGTCTCTGTATATCTCTGTGTATCTCTGTGTATCTCTGTGTGTCTCTGGGTGTCTCTGGGTGTCTATATGGGGTCTCTGTGAGGTCTCTGTGTGTCTCTCTGTGTCTACGTGTGTCTCTGTGTATCTCTGTGTCTCTGTGTGTCTCTGTATGTATCTGTGTGTATTTGTGTGTCTCTGTGTATCTCTGTGTGTCTCTGTGTGTCTCTGTGTGTCTCTGTGTGTCTCTGTGTGTCTCTGTGTGTCTCTGTGTTGTATCTGTGTATCTGTGTGTCTATATGGGGTCTCTGTGAGGTCTCTCTGTGTCTCTGTGTGTCTCTGTGTATCCTCTGTGTGTCTCTGTGTGTCTCTGTGTATCTCTAAGAGTCTCCGTGTATCTCTGTGTGTCTCTGTGTATGTATGTGTGTCTCTGTGTATCTCTGTGGGTCTCCATACCTGTCAACCCCTTATCAGTGCCCCAGAGGTCGCAAACGGGTTTTGATTCCTTACCCATACCCGGCCGTACCAGGGTCGCAAACGGGTACCCGTACCCTACCCGATACCCGGCTACCCGTACCCGGCCGGGTATCGGGTAGGGTACGGGTATCGGCTATCCGATTGCGACCTCTGGGATGAAGCCATGTTGCAGGCACGGGTGGGTTGATTCTAGGAACTTGAATTGTGAGAAGAGACAAGACGTTGGGAAATGAGTGACAAACGGTGACTCACCAGTGACTCACGGCCCACCCGTACCCGTACCCGGCCGCACCAGGGTCGCAAATGGGTACCCGTACCCGGCTGGGTACGGGTAGCCGGGTATCGGGTACCCGATTGCGACCTCTGCAGTGCCCTACCTTATCGCAGACCAATTCAGACCTCATTGATCACCCCGTGCCCTTCATAAAATCTCAACGTTCATCCTACAAAGACTACGGGGTAAACCGTATGGCGTTGACAGGTATTGGCGGTAGGCGAGGGGGTGGGGTGAGTGAACCCCGGTTCGACACCTGGCACAGGTGACTCCACAGGAGCCCGCGTCCCAGGTTGTCGATGGCCACGTCGAGCCAGGCCCCGTAGGCGAAGGTCTGATGCAGGCGGCGCGCCAGCCACCCGTCAATCCCTGCACACGCCGGGGGTGGGAGTGGTGGTGGTGGGGGTGGTGGTGGTGGTGGGGGTGGTGGTGAGGGTGGTGGTGGTGGTGGGGGTGGTGGTGGGAGTTGTGGTGGGGGTGGTGGCGGTGGTGGGGGTGAGGGTGGTGGTGGTGGTGAGGGTGGTGGTGGGAGTGGGGGTTGTGGGAGTGGTGGGGGTGGTCGGGGTGGTGGTGGGGGTGGTGTTGGTGGTGGGGGTGGTGGGAGTGGTGATGGTGGTGGCGGTGGTGGGGGTGACGGTGGTGGTGGGAGTGGTGGCGGTGGTGAGGGTGGTGGTGGTGGTGGAGGTGGGGGTGGTGGGAGTGGTGGTGGGAGTGGTGATGGGGGTGGTGGCGGTGGTGGGGGTGAGGGTGGTGGTGGGGGTGGTGGCGGTGGTGGGGGTGGTGGTGGGAGTGGTGGTGGTGGGGGTGGTGGTGGTCGGGGTGGTGGTGGTCGGGGTGAGGGTGGTGGTGATGAGGGTGGTAGCGGTGGTGGGATGGTGGTGGTGGGAGTGGTAGCGGTGATGAGGGTGGCGGTGGTGGGGATGAGGGTGGCGGTGGTGGGGGTGATGGAGGGGGTGGTGGTGATGGGGTTGGTGGCGGTGATGAGGGTGGTAGCGGTGATGAGGGTGCTGGTGGTGGGGGTGGTGGTGGGGGTGGTGGTGGGGGTGGTGGCGGTGGTGGAGATCACTTACAGTCCAGAGCTGCAAAGGTCGAGTAGAGAGGCACGAACAGGTGAGGGGAGTCCAACCACCACCACGCAAGCGCGAGGAGCAGTAGGCGGACATAGCCTGGCACGTGCGCGCACAGACGACACGAGGGGCCGACGCACCCTCCGATTGGCGACGGTTGGGGTGACGTCACGGGTGGCGTATGACGTGCGTACAATGGCCGCTCGCTCACAACACTTACCTAGGCGTCCAACTCACCGCCCACCCACTCACCTAGGAACTTGCGCACACTCACCCCACCCACTCACTTACCCACGAAATCACCGACTCACTCATCCACCCACCTATCCACCCACTCATTCACCCATCCATTTATCCACCTAATCAGTCACCCAATCACCCACTCACCCACCCAATCACCCACTCAACCACCCACTTGCTCACCACCCACCTACCCACTCACTCACTCAACCACAGGCTTACCTAATCATTCACTTACTCACTGGCTTAACCACTAATCCACTCATTCAACCACTCACCCACCCGCTCAACCACCCACCCACTCATTCACTGACTTATCCACTAACCCACCCACTCACTCACCCACCCACTCACCCACCCACCCACTCATCCACCCACTCACCCACCCACTCACCCACTCAACCACCCACCCACTCACCAAGCACCCACCCACCCACTCACCACCCACTCACTCACCCACTCACTCAACCACTCACCCACTCACCACCCACCCACTCACCCACTCACTCAACCACTCATCCACCCACAGACTTACCCAATCGATCACTCACTGGCTTACCCACGAACCCACTCATTCAACCACTCACCCACCCGCTCAACCACCCACCCACTCATTCACTGACTTACCCACTAACCCACCCACTCACTCACCCACCCACTTACTCACCCACCCACTCACTCACCCACCCACCCACTCACCCACCCACCCACTCACCCACCCACCCACCCAATCACCCACTCAACCACCCACCCACTCACCACCTACCCACCACCCACCCACTCACCCACTCACTCACTCAACCACTCATCCACCCACAGACTTACCCAATCGCTCACTCACTGGCTTACCCACGAACCCACTCATTCAACCACTCATCCACCCACTCACCTACCAGATTATAGGACGCACCCGCAAGTGTCTTACGATCCGGTATTTTGTCACAATCCTTGTTTAATGTTGGGAATGCGAGGAGTCTCACCTACAATGTTCGGAGTCCAAAATAGAACTTTCAACGGCATTCCGTCTCCCTATGGATGGTCCACTCCCGCTTCCTGCACGGTTTAAAGATTCACAAAGCTCCGGTTAGAACCAATTAAACTGGTCAACAAAAAACAAAATTTCTGGCCTGGACTTTTGCAGCTGTTTTAGACTAATTTCAGGGTGCTGATTCCAAATCTGATCTCACATTTGCTCTATCACATATTTTTTATGCTATCGGCATACCCCATTTTCATTGATTTTACCCAAAATTAACTCTGTCACTTATGATTGCAAGTTGTTGCGAGTCAGTGACTGCTTTAGTGTTAAAATAGGGCGCTGTATTTTTAGGATAGTGTGTTTATAATATCATTTTATGTAGATATCCACATTTATTTAATATTTTTCTTCTGCAGTTTTTATTGAAAATGCAATATTTGATATCTCAAAAACCTGATGTGATAGACAAAAACTGATGCCAGATTTGGAATCAGCACCCCAAAATTACCTTAAACCCGTTGCAATACCTTATGCCAGAAAAAGGTGTGTTGACCAGTATTAGCGTTACCTACGAATAACAAAACTAAACTCTTTTTTGAGAAGCGATCAAAAAAATTACAGCAGCTCAATCGGGTGGCTGATTTAATCACGTGGAAATTGATAGCAGCAGCCAAATAACTCTAAACGCGTGGTGATGCTGATTCTACAGTGACCTTCTGTCTTCGTGGCTAACGAGCATGCCCGGCCGCCTTTGTCTCCGCTGCGTTGATCTTACACACACACAACACCGTGATATGGACGCTACAATTTTTCATGAACTAAAGGCCGACTCCGCCTACAATGCTCGCCCTTCAACAACACAACACCAAAGCTCCCCCAGGTAGCCTCTAGCAGGGCTGTAGGGGCAAGTGGTGTTAGCTAGCGAGTAGCAGCAGCAGTGTCTATGTACTACACACACCACACACAGACAAAGCTCCCCCCCAGGTAGCCTCTAGCAGGGCTGTTGGGGCAAGTACTGGTAGCTCGGTGGAGACGTTTCGTACACTTGGCTACACCAGGTTACTCATTTCGAGGCTGAGTCGACCTAGAGGAGGAGGCCCAGGCTACCGGTCGGCGAGAGGCCGCGGTGATGACCGTGACATCGAACTTGGTTCTCGCTCCTAGCCGTGCACACACACACACAAAATCATTAATTACAAATAAATAATTAAGCTGTCAATCAACTCGCTCGCCCCTCCCCCCGCCTCTGAATGGCGGGACAACTCCGAATCACGTGGGCGCGACTCTCGGATCCAGGAAGCGATGACGTCACAGGGCTATTTTTAGCCCTCCACGGACGTGACGTCATCCCCCAGCGGGTTCCCACCCTTTCACTCCGTATGACGTCATCCGGCTCTTTTCGGTTCCTTTGGCGACACGCGTTTGACGTCATGCAGAGTTGTCCGCGCGTAATGACGTCACGATCGCCGCGTCCCTCTCTCTCGACGCATCCTTATGAATAAACCAAGCGAGATGATGATGTCATTGACACGGTGACGTCACTATCCATCGAAGGCTCCCTTGACTTGGGCCCCTCCCACTTACGTACGCGATGACGCACGTCCTCCCTCACCTTGAGCATTGCCCCTCTCCCCCTCCAACTGACTTCGTGACGGGATGACGTCACACCCTATCATTATGGATCCAGCGCGATGACGTCACCAACCACCACATCACGCACGTCCTCCAACCATTGGGCACCCCCCACCACAATGTACGTCGCGAGGTGGTGACGTCATATCCTTTCAATGTACATCCAACGCGATGACGTCACCGTCCATCCACGTCGCGCACGTCCCTCCTCACATTGAGCATCCCAACCCCCCACATACGTCGGGAACGCGGTGACGTCACATCCGCTCATTATGCACCCAACGCGATGACGTCACGGTCCATCCACGTCGCGTACGTCATCCTAACCTTTGGTCCCCCCCTCCACCCCTGCGTGTTCGGTGACGTCACACAAGACCGTGCGTGCTGACGTCACTCCCCCTCACGTACGCGCGAACATCACACAGGCCCGTGCGCGCTGACGTAGCCCACCACCCCTCACCACCCACCCCTTCGTGCGCGCTGACGTCACGTGCCCCGTTGCGTGCTGACGTCAGTCACCACCCCCACCACCCACCCCTTCGTGCGCGCTGACGTCACGAGCCCTTGCGTGCTGACGTCAGTCACCACCCCCACCACCCACCCGGCGTGCGCGCTGACGTCACGAGCCCGTGCGTGCTGACGTCACGGTTGTTTCAAGGTTGAGGAAGGCGGCCATTCGCGTATCTCATCTCTCATTCCCCGATCTCGGCAGCGATGTCTCCTCCGTTGTCTCTCGCCTCGTCCGCATGGCGCCTCGTCCGGGTGCCCGCGAGGCGGTACGCCTCGGTGGCGCACGAGGAGCACAAGAGTGAGTTGTCGGGAGAGACGCGGGGGTTGGTGTGGTGGTGGTGGCGGTGGTGAGGCAAGGTCAGGAGGAGGCTTCGGTGTGACGGACTAGGCCTCGAGAAGTTGTTTTTAACGAAATTTTACGGAGGTTTTAATTATACTCTTTGGTTTTTTCGGTTTAAATCACGTAGGTAGAAAATAAAATAAATAGCGACGTGGTTCAGCACTTCCACTGCTGGATTATATTTTTTTCCCGCTGGTGTTGCGATCGAAACGTCGTTATTTATTTTATTTGATACCTACGTGACTTTACCGAAATAACCAACCAGTATGGATTTCTGCAGTCACGAAAGCTTCAAGTCAAGTTTTAATTAGAGTTGGAGCTTCTGCTCGACGTTCTGCTCACGCTAATTGGTGCGTTTCTTAATGTTTTGCGAGGCTCCGAGTTTACATTAACCACACAGTGTCCATACCTGTCAACCCCATATGGTTCATCGCGTATTCTTGTATAGGCGTACAGCCATTTCAATTCGGGCAACAATTTTGTTTTCGTCTACTTGTGTTTCTCTCTTGTGATGGGACTTTGTGGGGTGAAGGTTGAGATTTATAAGGGCACGGGGGTGACCAATCAGGTCTAAATTGGTCTGTAATAAGGGCACTGATAAGGGAGGGGTTGACAGGTATTTAGTAGTGTATAGTGTAGTGTATAGTAGTGTGTCGTGTCGTGTATAGTAGTGTAGTGTGTAGTGGAGTGTAGAGTGTAGTGCATAGGATGAACGTTGAGATTTACAAGGGCACGGAGGTGACCAATCAGGTCTGAATTGGTTTGTAATAAGAAGGGCACTGATAAGGGGTTGACAGTTATGCACACTGCACCACGATACACTACACGATACACTACACGATACACTACACTATACACTACACTACTATACACTACACTACTATACACTACACTACTATACACTACTATACACTCATACCTGTAAACCCATACGGTTTACCCGTGTTCTCGTCCAGGGGAAATTGAGTTTTCAGGGCAATACGCCGTATAGCCGTTTGAATACGGGCAAAAAAACAATGTTTTTGTATATTTATTTGTGTTTTTCCCTTGTGATGGGACTTTGTGGGATGAACGTTGAGATCTATTAGGGCACGCGGAGAATTAGTTATTGCAATACACGTTTCCTTGCAAAGGGTTTCTATTTGGTGTTTGCACATCTTAATACAACTCCTGTTTTTGTAAGAGTAAAAGCTCTTCTTATTATTTAATACTTTGATACTGGCAAAAGGTCCCATTTTGTTATGGGGTTTTTTTTTACTGTGGGTAACACTGGTGGCGACAGCCTATGTGTTAAAACTGATTTTCTAAAGAATTACGGACAGCGAGAGAGAGAGAGATTATTCTATCTGTGGGGCCTTTTTGCCACTAGTATCATCTGGCAATTAAAACAGGTGTTCACACATCAAATGGACGCGCACCTATTGCAGGGCGTCGTCTGCATCAACCACACGGTCATCCTTGCGGTAAAACATGAAGACAAACGTTGCCTTTGGTAATACTGTTGTATGCGTTGTCCTTGAAACCGATTGGCCTACACCAGACCGACAGCCTCCTGTATGACCTTGTCTCTGCACCAGTGAACAACGGCTGACTTAGATGCACAGACAACGACTGCCAATGTCACATCCAGGTGGTCAAGCCACAGAGCCACCGTCTCAGCAGAAGCAGTAGCGGAGTATTAATCATCACCGCAGTGATGTCTGTCTCCTACTCCGTATTTGTGGTCTATTCTGGATGACCACAGTCGCACACGACTGGTCAGTTTGTAATTTTCCATGAGTGTATCATCATGCATCTGCATTTGCTGCAGTGGGGATGCGGCTTAGGATGGACCACGAGCTTAGTGGAAGTTCAAGCAAGGGATCTTATGGGTCGACCAGTTTTTCGGTTTGGCCATGTTTGTTTGTTGTAGTACAGACACGTAGGTAAAAATTAAAGTTAATAAAAGTAAAATAAAAATAAAATAAAAATCACGACGTTTCGGAGGCAACACAAGCTTCCGTCTTAAGGTGGAACCGTCACAGCACGATAGTTGTATCAAGTGAGAGAGATTCCAAGAAAACAGTCCTTGTATATATACTGGTTGAGGGTGGGAGGAGCCAAGGTAGGCCCTGAATATTATTATTATTGTGAGGTTCGGTGCAGTTCCACCTGAAGACGGAAGCTTGTGTTGCCTCCGAAACGTCGTGATTTTTATTTTATTTTTTATTTTACTTTTATTAACTTGAATTTTTTACCTACGTGACTTTACCGAAAAAAACCTAAGAATATGAATCCTTGCAGTCACGAAAGCTTCAAAGCTAGAATTGTAGTACAGAGTTAGACTGATGGCCTTAATCTAAGTTGTCTTGTGGTTGTTGTTGTTTGACTTGCATCCCACTGGAATTTTTGCACACAGTGTTGGTGTACGGTGCTTTTTCTGCAATATTTTGCTGTCTTTTCTGAATTTTCTGTTTGCACATAGTCACTTGAAGATGTTTTCTTGTTCATGTTTTTGTTTTTTTGTTTGTTGCGGTTGCACCCGATTCAAGAGCCGAATGGCTCACAGGGCTATACCTAATAAATGAAACTTGAAACTATATCTATGGGATGTGATGCCTTGCAATAGGGGTGTCTATTGGGTGTTGAGACCTCTTAGCACTTCCTGTAATATTGCCGGGCAGGGTAAAGTTTTTTTATTTTTTCATCATTTTGATACTGGCAATAGAGGGGTCGCATTTTAGGTATATATGATGCTATAGTACATGCGAGTTCCCGTTCCGGGCCATCTGCAGATTGCAAGGTGGGTGTGTGCTGTTCACCATTGAATCACCACGCAGAGACCCCATAGACTCGCCACACAGATCCATAGACTCATCAAAAGAAACCCATAGACTGACCACACAGAGACGCCATAGACTCACCACACACACCCCATATAGACTCATTAAAAGAGACCCATAGACTCACCACGCAGTGACCCACAGACTCACCACACGGATACCCGTAGACTCACCACACAGAGACCCCATAGACTCACCACACATACCCCATAGACTCATTAAAAGAGACCCATAGTCTAATCACGCACAGACCCATAGATTCACCACACAGAGACCCCATAGACTCATCACGTAGAGACCCATAGATTCACCACACAGAGACCCCATAGACTCATCACGTAGAGACCCATAGACCCACCACGCAGAGACCCATAGACTCGCCACACAGAGACCCAAAGACTCACCACACAGAGACCCACAGACTCGCCACACAGAGACCCACAGACTCGCCACACAGAGACCCACAGACTCACCACACAGAGACCCAAAGACTCATCACGTAGAGACCCATAGACTCACTACACAGACCCATAGACTCACCACGCAGAGACCCATAGACTCGCCACGCATTGACCCATAGCCTCACCACACAGAGACCCACAGACTTGCCACACAGAGACCCAAAGACTGGATTTTAGATTGAAAACGAATTTCTCGAGCGCTGCTTTTTTGTGTTTTTTTTTAGTTGTTCTTCCCCCGCACCTCCCGAATGGCAACGGTTTGCCTCCGTGCGGTGGTTTCCAAAAATAATTTCGGCGTACGTCAACATCAACACTCGTGTCATTCCCCCCTCGCCCCGTGTGTCCTGTGCCGTGCCAGGCTCTCGCATGTGGAAGATCCTCACCTTCACGGTCGCCCTGCCCGGCGTCGCCGTTTGCATGCTCAACTCCTACCTCTCGAGCCAGCACGAGCACGAGCGGGCCGAGTTCGTCCCCTATGAACATCTGCGCCTGCGCACCAAGGTGGGCCAACGCACGCGGGCGGGCAGGCTCACGCCAATACAGTGATCCCTCGTTTATCGCGGTTAATGGGGACCGGAACCCCTCGCGATAGGTGAAAATCTGCGAAGTAGGATTGGCCCCCTAGGAATTTCCGTATGTGTGTGTGGGTACCAGAATGTTTAAAATATGTATATTTATACTTTAAATATATATATTTTTTACTTAAATATATTTAATTATAAAACCTTAATATTATACATTCACTCTCTCTCATACGATACGTATTATGGTGTTCTACACTCACCAATGACAGTAGTATCTTGAGACTTGACTCCAGTAATGACGACGATGACAATGATGATGACAATGACGACGATGACAGACCTGTGCAGTTCGATGAATGTGATGATGAATTATGATGATGATGGTGTTACTGCACAGGTATAATGAGGCCTTTAAATCAGTTCGAAAAATCCGCGATGCACTGAGGCCGTGAAACTTGAACCGCGAAGTGGCGAGGGATTACTGTACACGCAAATACACGCATACTCACACCCACACTCGCACGCACACCCATACGCGCCTGCACACTCGCAAGCACACTAACACGTACACTCATACCCAAACGCGTACATACACTCACAAGCACACTTACACGCACACTCACACCCAAACATGCCCGCACACTCATAAGCACACTAACACGCACACACCCAAACGCGCATACACACTAACACGCGCATACACACTAACACGCGCATACACACTAACACGCGTGCTAACACGCGCGCTAGCACGTACACTCACAAGTACACTAACAAGTACACTAACACGCACACTAACACCGCACCAGGTACTCATTTTGAGGCTGAGTCGACCTAGGGGAGGCCCAGGACCGGATCAGACAATTGCCACCGGCGTTGGCCGTGAGCGGGAATCGAATTCGGGTCGCCAGGTTCGTAGCGCGGCGCGCTAGCCGCCGCTATGGGCATGCGCGTACGCAACTCCTGTTTCATTGCCAGAAAGGGTAAAACCAATTCTTATCTTTTCATACTTTGATACTGGCAACAACAACAAGCAGCGGTTATAAAAACAATGAACTTTCGATCGTTTGATGCAAAGTGTCTCGCTCCAGTGGCTTCCTAATTTCGAAAGAAAGAGAGCGCGTTCCAGACGGCCGCAGAAGCGGCGCACCCTGGAAGCACGATGCAGCGGTTAAATAAAATAGCTTCGTTCCATTCGCATATATTTCTTTTACGTGATTTATTTTTACCATTCCTATGCTGCTGGGCACTTCACTATCGTGTTTGCGAGCACTGCCTTTGTCCGGGAACTTTTTGCCAGTATCAAGGTGTAGTGACATAGGACGTCACTACTGTGTCGGCCCGTACGAGGGCTGGGGGCCCCAAGGGGGTGCCTGTGGGGGTCACGTGGTGGAGGGACCCAGACCTTCCCGTGAGGTGGGGGAAGGGAGGCGTGGCCTGGGAAGGGAGGCGTGGCCTGGGCAGAGCCGGCCACACCGGAGCTGATATAAGCGGGGTGTGGATGCAGAGCGGGGGGCTGTTGAACTCCGAAGTGAAGACGACATCATCAGTCCTCAAGTCCCGGGTCGTCGTCCTGGACCAGGCAGCCCGTTGCCTGCCTGGTCCACTCTGTGTCGTGTTTCAGAGTGATTAGTGAGTTGAGGAAGGTGGTCACCACCTCATGTACAGTGTTATATTACTTACCGTTTACTAAATAGTGTTGCCTCCAAGCTGTGTGTGTGTGTGCACCTAATTCGAACCCACTACAAAGGTATGAAAAAAATTGACGATTCCTTGCAAAAGGTTTAATCTCCTTGGTGTTTGAACATCTTGGCACAGCTCCCGTTTTATATTTCCAGAAAGGGTAAAAACCCTGTTGTTATTTTTCATGTCGTGTTTGTTGTTGTTGCAACGTTTTGTTACCACCAGTGGGGCCCTTCCCACCCCTTACCGGAGACATCCAGCGACAAAACAAGAGCTTCGCAACTCATCGGATTCCTCCCGCGGTCCCAACAATTTCCGGATGTCCCGTCCTGACCTCTCTGTCTCTCTCTCTCTCTCTACCCCCTCCCACTCCGCCAGCGCTTCCCCTGGGGCGACGGGAACCACAGCCTCTTCCACAACTCCCACGTCAATGCCCTTCCCACCGGCTACGAGGAAAACGACAGCCACCACTAGAGGCGTCCTGCGCCGCTCTGCCCTTCCGTCTGTGCTGCCCTCTTGGCTCTGCTGCTGCTGCTCTGGGCTCCTAAGGCGTGTGCGCGCGTGTGTGTGCGTGTGTGCGGGCAGAAATGTGGATTTGTCTCCGTGAAACCTTTGTGGGCGCCTCGATTTTAGAGGATTTTCTTTGGTTTCTTTTCATTGGGTTACCCCCCGCCCACACGCCTCCCCCGTCTCCCACATATACTGGGTGGCCCAAATCTCCGTGCCGCTGGTATTTGCTTGACACCCACCTAAGGCCTGGCTCGTTCGTCTGTCCTAAATGTATAATGCTCCAGGAGCCCTAAACTAAACTTTAAAGACTTTTTTTTTTGACCAGGTGTCTAAAGGTCGCTCTTCTTTCGGAAGCGACCTGGCCTATCACAAGTAAACTAAAGATATTTTTTATTTTACCCCGTGTCCATGGGCGCTACACACTTGAGCTACGTAGCTCTCGTTTCAGTTCGCTTCTGAAAGAGCGTTGTGGCCTTAAACGCCTGGTGAAGTACAAAAATCGTTAATAGATTTATAAGTTGGGGGTAGATGTTGAGCCGAAGGATGTAAATTGTTTATTTTCTTTCTCCGAGTGGGAATGATTGAACGCACGCACAGACGGCCCACACACGCTCACACACAAACGCAGGCTACACACACCCAAAGCCGCCTTTTAATTGCCGTAACAAGTTGCGTCGTCTTTCCAGGGCGCCGAAAATAAACACGCAGTCACAAACGTCTCGTTCGTCTCAGCCTGTCGTGTGTGATGGTGACCCGTCTGAGGTGGTAGCGCGTTGGACGTGTGTTTGTGGTGTTATGTAGTTTGGTGTACAGTAGTATAACACATTCCTGCGGAGGGAGCTGGTAGGAACGTTGGGTTGCTTGGTCAATGGCCAGGGTCAACGGCGGCGTGGTGTATTCGGCAAATATGGCCGACTGTGAGGGCGGGCACAAGCCGGCGTGAGTAGGTTAAACGTTGAGTTTTATAAGGGCACCACGGGGTGACCAGTCCCTCCCCACCCAGCCCCACCCCTCCCACCCTCCACCCAGCCCCACCCTCCCCACCCAGCCCCTCCCTACCCAGCCCCTCCCCACCCTCCCCTCTCCACCCAGCCCCACCCCTCCCATTTTTGGATGCACGGCGGACGGACACAATAATCCCCTGTGGGCTTGTGGAACCAGGTGGTTCCTACCAGTATGCTGGTAAACTGACCGCTGTTTACAGGCAAGGAGTGGTTTTGAAATTCAGTGTCTCATTGGTAGAACCAAAAATATTCAGTGTCTCATTGGTAGAACCAAAAATATTCAGTGTCTCATCTCTAAAGCGTCAGGCTCCCGTGAATCAATGCTGGTGAACTGCCCACTGTAGGTAAGGAACGGTTTCAACTTGATTTGAAGTTTTCGTGACTGCAGGGATTCATATTATTGGTTCTTTCGGTAGAGTATAGTTGTGTGTGTGTGTGATGAATTAGTTGCCCGTCGGTACAGGACCACCTCGTGAATGATTTCACTCGGAAGGTTGCTGCCGTTCGTCGAGAAACGGAAGGCGGCATTCCCGAGTCAGCTCTGCCGCCAGCGTCTTCCGTTCTGGATATCTTCGTGCCATCCACAGCCGAGGAAAATCCGGAGGATCATAACGGCTGCTCCAACAATGTCTCCCCTGTGCACTGGGACCCAATGCCGGCCGACACAAATTTCTGAAGGAGTTTCTTCCGGCGCTTTCTGCCTTTCATGATGAGCACGTGTAATGTTTCAGTCGCGCAAGGTTGTCGATGAACTAGCCAGCGCCATGCCATAGTCACACCACGGTGGAAGAAGGCTGGAGCAGACCCCTCTGACAAATAGTCGAGAGACTGGTATGTCCTCAGCTATCTGGAGCAAAATAATAAAATATGTAAAACATTTTTAAACACGCTTTAATGAAATGTACTGTCCGAGCTGCACCTTCCCCTGCCCCCTGCCTTTCATCACGAGCACGTATAATGCTTCAGTAGCGCAGGGTTGTCGATGAACTAGCCAGCGCCATGCCATAGTCACACCACGGTGGAAGAAGGCTGGAGCAGACCCCTCTGACAAATAGTCAGCTATCTGGAGCAAAATAATAAAATAAGTAAAAAAAAAAATTTCAACACGCTTTAATGAAATGTACTGTCTGAGCTGCACCTTCTCCTGCCCCCTGCCTTTCAGCACGAGCACGTATAATGCTTCAGTAGCGCAGGGTTGTCGACCAACTAGCCAGTGCCATGCCATAGTCACACCACGGTTGAAGAAGGCTGGAGCAGACCCCTCTGACAAATTGTCGAGAGACTGGTATGTCCTCAGCTATCTGGAGCAAAATAATAAATTATGTAAAACAAGTAAACCCGTTTTTCACTATAAATCCTTTATATGCGTGGCATCGGGGCGGCTAGAGTCCTCTCGTCCTCTGGCAGCATTAAACAATTGGTAATTAAATATTTTTAAAAAATTCCATAAACAGTAAGATTTTGGAAAACAATGTTCACGAAAATGCATTGTCACGCACGACGAGTCTGTGCAAAATGTCAGCTCGATTGGATCACGGGAAGTGGGTTAAAAAACGACCTAAAGATTTGCACGGTCCTAAGCAAGCAAGCGAACTTAATATAAAGGATTTAAAAACATTTCATTTAAACACGCTTTAATGAAATGTACTGTCCGAGCTGCCCCTTCTCCTGCCCCCTTCCCCCATCGCCCCTCCCCTCCTTCCACATCCTCCGCCACTCGGCGTGGCTCCCCGAGGCTTGCCGTGACGTCAGGGACCACGTGGTGATTTACAGCCAACGTGAGTTGAGCGTGGACAATTGGAGCCGTAAAAATTCTCGTTTAAATTTTGTTTAATTTTCAATGATAGAATATAGTATTGTCATCAGTATGACGAACCTATACCAAGTTTGCAGTCAGTACGACATTGGGAAGACGGTTAAAATTGAGTTACAATATTAGAGGATACAACACAGCGAGTTAAATAAAAAAGCGTCTCAAATGTTTTAAAATAGATATTTTTTTAAATTTTAATGATAGAATATAGTATTGTGATCAGTATGACATAAGCATACCAAGTTTGCAGTCGATAGCACATTGGGAAGTGGGTAAAAATTGAGTTCGAAGAGTTAAATAAAAGCGTGTAAAACGGCCTCATTCCAAGCCTTCAATCATTAAACCAGCGTGGTCACTCAACAGACGGCAATGCTGAAGGTCATCCATTACGCACTCACGGCGGCTGACCGTGGCGATGTCCAGCTGCTCTGACTACTAGACCTGTCTGCTGCGTTTGACAGTTGATCATAACACGTTGGTCACCTTCCAACTGCAAATGGTATACAAGGTACCGTGCTTTCATCGATTGAGTTCTTCATTACAGGTCGGACAAGGTACTCTGCAAACCTCCTGGCTACCATCAAAGGTTTGTACACGAGGCCATCCAGATATACTAACAGACATAATTTCAACCGTGATGATGGGTACAAACTGAGTAATCATTGGAAAGATGTTATTAACCATGCAAAAAAGATTTAACTACACATATTTGGACCATCTTATTTGACAGGCACTATTCTTTAGTTACCGTACAGTTACCTGATAGCCAGTTTTGTTTGATCATGTTTAGCTTTTTTCACACGCTGGTTTCCTGCTTTAAGTTTTAGCCACCCAGCAACATAGCAAGGTGCTGTTTCTTCCTGACCTGCTTTTCTGCTTCTACCATCTACATAACAAAGGCTAAGTTCCATTAGCAGCAGCTGCACCTTAACAACTCTGGCACCTCCCAGCTCAACCAGTCTACATAACAAAGGCTCAGTCCTAGCAGCAGCCTCAGCCGCACCAACCTTATCATAAAAAACTCCTATCCAGCGGCCTACCCTGGCTCCTCCCCCTCAAACAGTATATATACAAGGTCGGGTCTCTTGGAATTTCTCTTTACTTGATGCAGCAATCGTGCTGTGACGGTTCCACCTGAAGACGGAAGCTTATGTTGCCTCCGAAACGTCGTGATTTTTGATTTTACTTTTATTAATTAAAATTTTATTTTTTACCTACGTGACTTTACCGAAAAACCTAAGAGTATGAATCCTTGCAGTCACGAAAGCTTCAACTCTAGAATCAAGGCCTAAATTCAGTTTAACGCGTAGGCTTTCACGACCTATATTATCCATAACAGATCTCTTTTTTTTTGGCTTGGATCGCATAAATATTGTCAACGTGCCGTTAAAGCTGCCACTATCCGACACAGCCAATTAGGTCAGGTTTGTCACGTGAGCAGAACATGCCAATTCCTCCTGTTTACGTGACGAGACTTAAAGTTCATCGTACTGGGGACCCGCCATCAGCTTGCTCGAGTAAACCGTAGAGTCTCTCTCCACATAGATGGCTGTGACATCTCAGTGTTGGATAAGGGCAACGTGGTTTCCTTGTCGACGGCGAACTTGACAGAGGCCGCCAAGATCAGGCGCCCGACTGGACGGCGCTTCCACCAGCTTCGACAACTGCGCAGAGTCAGTCGTGCTCCGATTCTGGAGACTGCTAGGATACTCGGAGAGTTGTGTGGAATTCCTGGACGGATGACCCCGCCCCCCTCTCTATTTAAGGCCTCGACACAGATGTGTTGTCTTTCTGTGTGTCTCTTTGTGTGTCTCTCCCTGTGTGTCTTTGTGTGAGTCTCGCTCTGCTTGTGTGTCTGTCTGTGTGTCTCCGTGTCTGTCTGTGTGTCTCCGTGTCTGTGTGTTTTGTCTCGCTCTCAAATTTAGCAATCTTGGGAAGAACGTTAATCAACCAGGTATGGTGTTGACTGTTATATTAGCCGACTCTCTGTGCTGTATTGCATTGTATTTACAAGTTTACTAGGTTTGATAATTGGTTTTTTTACCCTTTTATCTGGCAACAAAACTGACACCTTTTTTTACAAGGAGTCATGTTTGCATTGACCACAATACTTGCAGTCGGAATAAAAAAACAACAAACAACACAACTCTGATAATGTATACATTATCAGAGTTGTGTTTTTTGTTTGCATTATATTTTTTCACCTACGTGACTTTACCCAAATAACCAAATAGAACGGTTTCGACATCCAGTGTCTGATCAGCACCATCAGCAGAGTCGGGCTCCCGTGAATCAATGCTGGTGAACTGCCCACTGTAGGTAAGGAACGGTTTCAACTTGATTTGAAGTTTTCGTGACTGCAGGGATTCATATTCTTGGTTCTTTCGGTAAAGTCACGTAGAAGTGAAAAAATAAAATAAAAATAAAACAATAAAATATTATAAAATACTTTTTTTTAATAGAAATAACTAAATTACATCGCTAATTTAGTTATTTCATTTTTAAAAATATTATTTTATTATTATATTTTTTCACCTATAATAAAATAAAATAAATAAAAATATAAATAACTAAATTAAATCACTAATTTAGTTATTTCAATTTTTTTAAATGTTATTCTTATTTGTAATTTATTATTATTTTTTATCATATTTTTTCACCTACGTGACTTTACCCAAATAACCAAATAGAACGGTTTCGACATCCAGTGTCCCATCAGCAGCATCAGCAGAGTCGCTCTCGCCCGAGCCAGTGCTGTATGCCGTCGAGTAAATGACGTTCAGATCACGCGAGCGATGTCAGCAGATTTAGCGTTTATTTCGCGATAGACGGCACGACATTTTAATTCACAGGATCATTTAAAAATCTGTAATCAAACCACCACCACCGTCGTCGGCGTCGCACTGCAGGGGTGTGGATTCACAAGCCATTGCGACGTTTGTTTCATTGATTTCACATCTATAACTCCGGGAGGAATGCGTTAATCCGTACGCTCCGTCTGTCTGTAACGTGGGGGGCGGGTGGGGGTTGACCCGATACGCGTGGACCTCTCGTACAGAGCTGCGTTGCTAATTAGCAGAGGTCGCAAACGGGTTTTGATGTCTTACCCGTACCCGGCCGCACCAGGGTCGCAAACGGGTACCCGTACCCGTACCCGGCCGTACCCGTACCCTACCCGTACCCGGCCGGGTACGGGTAGGGTACGGGTATCGGGTACCCGATTGCGACCTCTGGGATGAAGCCATGTTGCAGGCGCGGGTGGGTTGATTCTCGGAACTTGAATTGTAACAAGAGACAAGACGTTGGGAAATGAGTGACAAACAGTTACTCACTAGTGACTCACGGTCTACCCGTACCCGTACCCGGCCGCACCAGGGTCGCAAACGGCTACCCGTACCCGGCCGGGTACGGGTAGCCGGGTATCGGGTAGGGTACGGGTATCGGGTACCCGGTTGCGACCTCTGCCTGCCGCCCTTTGCTAGAATCCCACCGCGCTGCTGATGAGAGCCATCGCCGTGGCCACGATGATGGAAGCCACGCGGCGCGGAGAGCCGGATACGTTGCACAAGTCGGTGGTGCAGCAGGAGACTTTCGTGCTGCCCACGTACAAGTTGATGTTCGTTGGCGTGCAGAGGGAGGCGCACGACTTGGTGTAGGTGCTATCTGCTCCTCGGGTCACGCAGGACGATGGCGATGATTTTGGTGGTGATGGTGGTGGTGATGGTGGTGATGATGGTGGTGGTGATGGTGGTGATGATGGTGATGGTGGTGATGGTGGTGATGGTGGTGATGATGGTGATGATGGTGGTCATGGTGGTGATCGTGATGGTGATGATGATGATGATGGTGATGATGATGGTGGTGATGGTGGTGTTGATGGTGATGTGATGGTGGTGATGATGGTGATGATGGTGATGATGGTGGTGATGGTGGTGGTGATGATGGTGATGGTGGTGATGATGGTGGTGATGGTGGTGATGGTGGTGATCGTGATGGTGATGATGATGGTGGTGATGGTGGTGATGATGGTGATGATGGTGGTGATGGTGGTGATGTGATGGTGGTGATGTGATGGTGGTGATGGTGATGGTGGTGGTGATGATGGTGATGATGGCGATGATGGTGGTGATCGTGATGGTGATGATGATGATGGTGGTGATGGTGATGGTGGTGTTGATGGTGATGTGATGGTGGTGATGATGGTGATGATGGTGATGATGGTGGTGATGGTGGTGATGGTGGTGATGTGATGGTGGTGATGTGATGGTGGTGATGGTGGTGATGGTGGTGGTGATGGTGATGTGATGGTGGTGATGATGGTGATGATGTTGGTGATGATGGTGATGGGTGGATTGGGGGTATGGGAGGAGGCAATGGGTGGGAGGGGGGTGGAAGATCAAAGTGACGTGAATTCCAGAATCAGAATCATCATTTATCTTGCTGGAGGAATCCGATGAGCTATAAAGCTCTTTTGCACACGTGTCCAGTACAGTCAGGTCGTCAGAACTGGAAAATGTGAATGTGGGTGGGTGAGTGAGTGAATGGGTAAGTGAATGAGTGGTTGAATGAGTGAATGGGTAAGGGAATGAGTGGGTCAGTGAGTAAGTGAATTAGTGAGTGAGTGAATGAATAAGGAAATGCGTGGATGAGTGAGTGAATGAGTAAGTGAATCAGTGGGTGGGTCAGTGAGTGAATGAGTAAGTGAATGAGTGGGTGAGTGAATGAGGAAGTGAATGGGTGGGTGAGATGAATGAATGGGTGGGTGAGTGAATGAGTAAGTGAATGAGTGGGTGAGTGAGTGAATGAGTAAGTGAATGGGTGCGTGGTGAGTGAATGAGTAAGTGAATGGGTGGGTGAGTGAGTGAATGGGTAAGTGAATGAATGAGTGAATGAGTAAGTGAATCAGTGGGTGGGTGAGTCAGTGAGTGAATGAGTAAGTGAATGAGTGGGTGAGTGAATGAGGAAGTGAATGGGTGGGTGAGATGAATGGGTGGGTGAGTGAGTGAATGAGTAAGTGAATGAGAAAGTGAATGAGTGGGTGAGTGAGTGAATGAGAAAGTGAATGAGTGGGTGGGTGAGTGAATGAGTCATTGAATGGGTGCGTGGTGAGTGAATGAGTAAGTGAATGAGTGGGTGGGTGAGTGAATGAGTAAGTGAATGAGTGGGTGGGTGAGTAAGTGAATGAGTAAGTTAATTAGTGGGTGGGTGAGTGAGTGAATGAGTAAGTGAATGAGTGGGTGGGTGAGTAAGTGAATGAGTAAGTTAATTAGTGGATGAGTGAGTGAATGAGTACGTGAATGAGTGGGTGAGTGAATGAATGAGTGGGTGAGTTAATGAGTAAGTGAATGAGTGGGTTAGTGAGTGAATGGGTAAGGGAATGGGTGGGTGAGTGAGTGAATGAGAAAGTGAATAAGTGGGTGGGTGTGTGAGTGAATGAATGGGTGGGTGAGTGAGTGAATGAGTAAGTGAATAAGTGGGTGAGTGAATGAGTACGTGAATGAGTGGGTGCTTGAATGAGTAAGTGAATGAATGGTTGGTTGAGTGAATGAGTAAGTGAATGAGTAAGTTAATTAGTGGGTAAGTGAGTGAATGAGTAGGTGAATGAGTAAGTGAATGAGTGGGTGGGTGGGTGAGTGAATGAGTAAGTGATTGAGTGAGTGAGTGAGTGAATGAGTAAGTGAATGAGTGGGTGGGTGAGTGAATGAGTAAGTGATTGAGTGAGTGAGTGAATGAGTAAGTGAATGAGTGGGTGGGTGAGTGAATGAGTAAGTGAATGAGTGAGTGAATGAGGAAGTGAATGGGTGCTTGAGTGCTTGAACTTTTGTCGCAAAACCGCACGTAGCCAACTGTTCTAATCGGAGGTGCGGGGTCTTGTGTAAGGTGCAGTGTTGAGTCTATGGGCAACGTTGAGTCTATGGGCAGTGTTGAGCCTATGGGCAGTGTTGAGTCTATGGGCAGTGTTGAGGAGTCTATGGACAGTGTTGAGTCTATGGGCATTGCTGAGTCTATGGGTGGCAGTGTTGAGTATATAGGTAGTCTTGAGTCTATGGGCAGTGTTGAGTCTATGGGCAGTATTGAGTCTATGGGTGGTAGTGTTGAGTCTATGGGTAGTGTTGAGTCTATGGGCAGTGTTGAGTCTATGGGTGGCAGTGTTGAGTCTATGGTAGTGTTGAGTCTATCGTGTAGTTTCGAGTCTATGGGCAGTGTTGAGGAGTCTATGGACAGTGTTGAGTCTATGGGCATTGCTGAGTCTATGGGTGGCAGTGTTCAGTCTATGGGGAGTGTTGAGTCGATGGGCAGTGTTGAGTCTATGGGTGACAGTGCTGAGTCTATGGGTGGCAGTGTTGAGTCTATGGGTGGCAGTGCTGAGTCTATGGGTGACAGTGTTGAGTCTATGGGTGGCAGTGTCGAGTCTCTGGGTAGTGTTGAGTCTATGGTAGTGTTGAGTCTATGGGCAGTGTTGAGTCTATGGGCAGTGTTGAGTCTATGGGTGGGAGTGTTGAGTCTATAGTAGTGTTGAGTCTATCGTGCAGTGTCGAGTCTATGGGCAGTGTTAGGTCTATGGGCATTGCTGAGTCTATGGGTGGCAGTGTTGAGTCTATGGGGAGTGTTGAGTCGATGGGCAGTGTTGAGTCTATGGGTGACAGTGCTGAGTCTATGGGTGGCAGTGTTGAGTCTATGGGTGGCAGTGTCGAGTCTATGGGTGACAGTGCTGAGTCTATGGGTGACAGTGCTGAGTCTATGGGTGGCAGTACTGAGTCTATAGTAGTGTTGAGTCTATGGGCAGTGTTGAGTCTATGGGCAGTGTTGAGTCTATGGGTGGGAGTGTTGAGTCTATAGTAGTGTTGAGTCTATGGGCAGTGTTGAGTCTATGGGTGGGAGTGTTGAGTCTATAGTAGTGTTGAGTCTATCGTGCAGTGTCGAATCTATGGGCAGTGTTGAGTCTATGTGCATTGCTGAGTCTATGGGTGGCAGTGTTGAGTCTATGGGGAGTGTTGAGTCGATGGGCAGTGTTGAGTCTATGGGTGACAGTGCTGAGTCTATGGGTGGCAGTGTTGAGTCTATGGGTGGCAGTGTCGAGTCTATGGGTGACAGTGCTGAGTCTATGGGTGACAGTGCTGAGTTGATGGGCAGTCTTGAGTCTATGGGTGACAGTGCTGAGTCTATGGGTGACAGTGTTGAGTCTATGGGTGGCAGTGGCGGTGAGGAGTAAAAACGCAAGGCGCTACTCACAGACAAACGTCGAGAAGACGGTGGTCATGCACGTCCCATTGCCACCTGAGCAGGTCTCGTTCCCCTGCAAGTTGCATGCCGAGTTGCTGGAGGCCGTGCATTTGTAGCACATCAGTGCGTTGCCTGCAGCAGCAACAACAACAACAAAAACCATAATCAATGGAAAGCAAATATAACACTGGTCAACAAAAAAAAGTTTTTTTCTGGCCTGGACTTTTGCAGCTGTTTTAGACTAATTTCAGGGTGCTGATTCAAAATCTGATCTCAAATTTGCTCTTTCACATCTCACTTTTTATGCTATCGGCATACCCCATTTTCATTGATTTTACCCGAAATTAACTCTGTCACTTATGATTGCAAGTTGTTGCGAGTCAGTGACTGCTTTAGTGTTAAAATAGGGCGCTGTATTTTTAGGATAGTGTGTTTATAATATCATTTTATATCGATATCCATATTTATTTAATATTTTTCTTCTGCAGTTTTTATTGAAAATGCTATATTTGATATCTCAAAAACCTGATGTGATGCCAGATTTGGAATCAGCACCCCAAAATTACCTTATGCCAGAAAAAGTGTGTTGACCAGTGTATAATCGATGAGCGATCGATCGATCGTACCGACTGACGTGGCACTGCAAGCTATCTAATGAATCTTTCAGCGTTACTCGTGGAGATAAATGTAAATTACGCTTTCAACTAATTTTTTGGTTATTTATTTTCCATAACACCGATTTGTTTGATCGCCGAAAATATATCTAAGTTGCGTGTGTCGTTAAACCCGCCACCACCCGACACAGCAAATCAGTAAGCAGGGGGGGGGAGGCTTGTCCCGTGTGAACACAACACGTGCCGATCCCCTTAGACCAGTTCAGCTCTAACCTGTTTGTTGTGTTCGCGTTGGAGAGTTAAAGCCACGATGCACATTCACAAAGTTGAGTCGCGGTGTGGACATTTGTTCCGGTGATCACAACCTGCAGTTTAACACGGAGGCCGTCGAAACAATGGGGCCTGCGTAATGCGCCCAAATACAAAGGGGCCGTCCATAAATGACGTCACGCGATTTTGGACGATTTTTGACCCCCCCTCCTCCCCCCCCCATCGTCACACGGCGTCACAAAAAGTCAAACCCCCCCTCCCTCTTTAAATATGACGTCACAAAGCTCTGTACCCCCCCAAAAAACATGTTTCAAATTGCTTTAAACTATTGTCATTGTAGTATGTATTTAATGTGGCGCTGCACTCTGATGTTGTAGGAGAAAACATTGAATTTCGATTTAAAGCTTTCGTGACTGCAGGGATTCATCTTCTTGGTTATTTCGGTAAAGTCACGTAGAAGGGAAATAATAAAATAATAAAAATAAAACATAATAAAATAATTCTCACGACGTTTCGGCCACAACGCAGCAGCCGTCCTCAGGTGAAGAACGGGTCTGTCGAGAAGACTATAAATTAAATTAATTATATTTTATTATTATTTTATTTTTTCCATTCTACGTGACTTCACCGAAAGAACCAAGAAGACAAAACACACTGATAATATAAGCATTGGACAATGCCTATTACTATATTTTGGTACTGGCAAATGAGGTCTAATGATTTACAGTCTTGTGTAAATGTTCTCAATGTTGTGGAATGGCTCTCCAACAAATCGGTGTGGCCGTACTTGTGACGAATTGGCACATTCTGTTCACGTGACAAAACCCCGTGACTAATTGGCTGTGTCGGGTGGTGGCGGGTTTCACGACACAACATTTATTTCGATTTAAAGCTTTCGTGACTGCAGGGATTCATATTCTTGGTTCTTTCGGTAAAGTCACGTAGAATGGAAATAATAAAATAATACAAATTAAACATAATAAAATAATTCTCACGACGTTTCGGCCACAACGTGACTTTTCCGAAAGAACCAAGAAGACAACATTTATTGTTACGGGATCTCACCCCCCCAAAAAACACCCCTGTATAATGGATAACGATGATGTTGGATGATGGTGATGATGTCTCCTTCATAATGATGTTGGATGATGATGGTGATGATGGTGATGATGACGATATTGAATGATGATGGTGATGATTTATCCTTCGTCATGATGTTGCATGATGATGGTGATGGTGATGATGACGATATTGAATGATGATGGTGATGATGTCTCCTGCGTAATGATGTTGGATGATGGTGATAATGGTGATGATGACAATATTGAATGATGATGGTGATGATTTCTCCGTCGTAATGATGTTGGATGATGATGGTGATGATGGTGATGATGGCGATATTGAATGATGATGGTGATTATGATGATGACGACGATGTTGGATGATGATGGTGATGATGGCGGTGATGATGGTTATGGTGATGTTGGTGATGATGATGGTGATGATGATGGCGGTGATGATGGTGGTGATGGTGATGCTGCTGATAATGATGGGGATGATGATGATGATGATGGATCTTACCAAGCGAGAAACTTGACACGAACAAGACGAAGATGATCACCCTGCAGTCCATGGCGACTCGGAACGTTCTCCTAGATGCGACCTTGACTCGAAAACTTGAAACCTCCACTGTCGATTGCCTCTCGTGAGGTTGCTGAGTGATCGGTCTGATCCCACTTGCTCTTATATAGCTATCCTGGCTGCACTGCTCACCACTCACCCACCCACTCACACGCCCACTCACTCACCCACCCACTCACTCACCCACTCACACGCCTACCCACTCACACACGCACTGCAGCAAACTTTTCTTGTGCTTGTAGATTGATTGTCCTTCCACAGCACCTTTCGATTAACACGGTTGGCATACATCCGGTGCCATGTACATACCACACTGCTAGACATTACACTACACTCCTATACATTAAACTATTACACACTACTATACACCACACTATATGCTACACTACTATACACTACACTATACACTACACTATACACTACACTAAACACTACTATACACTACACTATACACTACACTATATGCTACAATACTATACACCAGAGGTGTGGACTCGAGTCATGTGACTTGGACTCGAGTCAGACTCGAGTCATGAATTTGATGACTTGCGACTCGACTTGGACTTGCATAACAATGACTTTGTCCCACCTATGAGATGTGGACTCGAGTCATGTGACTTGGACTCGAGTCAGACTCGAGTCATGAATTTGATGACTTGCGACTCGACTTGGACTTGCATAACAATGACTTTGTCCCACCTCTGCTATACACTACTATACACTACACTACTATACATTACACACCACAACTTACAAATACGCTACACTATTATATTCTACACTATTATATACAAAAATACTATATACTACACCATATTTTACACTACACAACTATACACTACACTACTCATACTATACACTTGACTATACAATACACTATTATACACTACGTTACTACTATATTCCACTACTTACTATACAGTACACTATACACTACGATAAACTAACCTACATTTTGACTTAAAACTTTCGTGACTGCAGGAATTCATATTCTTGGTTATTTCGGTAAAGTCACGTCGAAAATAAATAAAATAAAAATTAAATAAAGATTTAAAAATAAAAGCAATTTTACTTTATTTTCTAATTTAAATTATTTTCCTAAATAAATTTAGTTATACCTGATGACGACTGCTTGTGTTGCAATCGAAACGTCGTATTCTATTGAATTTATTTTCTCTGTACGTGACTTTACCGAAATAACCAAAGCGCAATTCCTGCAGTCACGAAAGCTTCAAATCAAGTTGAATTTCTTTAGAACTGCTTTTCCTTTGTTGTCCGATTAGCAACGGTTGGCTACGTACGGTGCGATGCAAAATAAGTTTAATGTACACACACGCGACACACATACACGACACACATACACGACACACATACACGCGACACACATACACGACACACATACACGCGACACACACACGCGACACACACATACACGACACACACATACACGACACACACGACACACACACACACACGCGACACACACACGCGACACACACATACACGACACACACACACACACGACACACACACATACACGATACACACAACACACGACACACACAACACACACCACCAAACACGATAACCATAATTTTAGAAAATAGATTTACGTATTAAAATTATACCTTTGGCAAACAATTTCTGAACCATTTGAGTAGCCCGGGGGCTGCTCAAGCTGTCCCTTGGTAACGCCAAGGAGATCTTTAGAAATGAAGGGAGATGCGTCATATCGACTAACCCCCCCCCCTCCCTCCAGGTGAACAGAAGAAGCATTTACACCATTGGAACCTCATTTGCCAGTAAAAAATATGATAATTGTTTTTTTTACCCTTATATCTGACAACAAAACTGACACCTTTTTTTTTTCAAGGAGTCATGTTTGCATAGAAAAGGTTTTTGGCGTCATCTGGTCCAACACCATGTGAGACTGGGCTCTAAGGAAAGCTGTCTCGGGTGTGGACCAATCAACTTCAAGGACAGTGCACATTATCAGAGTTATGTTTTTTGTTTGCATTATGACTGCAGGTATTGTGGTCTATGCAAACATGACTCCTTGTAAAAAAGGTGTCAGTTTTGTTGCCAGATAGAAGGGTAAAAAAACAATTATCAGAAGAAGTATTATGAAGTTGAGATCGGTAGCAAACATCATGGACAGAGCAATCTGTTGCGGCATGGACAAGACGGCAGTGACGTGCACAGGGGTGGCGCAGTGGTCAGCACGCATACGGAGGTCCGGGGACTCACAGAGAGACCCATAGACTCACAGAGAGACCCACAGACTCACAGAGAGACCCACAGACTCACAGAGAGACCCATAGACCCACAGAGAGACCCATAGACTCACAGAGATACCCATAGACTCACACAGAGACCCCATAGACTCACAGAGAGATCCATAGACTCACAGAGAGAACCACAGACTAACAGAGAGACCCATAGACTCACAGAGAGACCCTTTGACTCACACATAGACTCATAGACTTACACAGAAACCCATAGACTCACACATAGACTCATAGACTCACACAGAGACCCATAGACTCACAGAGAGACCCACAGACTCACACAGAGACCCATCGACTCACAGAGAGACCCATAGACTCACACAGAGACCCTTAGGCTCACACAGAGACCCATATACTCACACATAGACCCTTAGACTCACACAGAAACCAATAGACTCACACACAGACCCTTAAACTCACACAGAGATCCATAGACTCACAAATCGACCCATAGTCTCATACATATACCCATAGACTCGCACAGAGACACATAGACTCACACAGAGATCCATAGACTCACACATAGTTCCATAGACTCATACAGATACACATAGACTCACACAGAGGCCCATAGCATTTTTAAGAATATATTTATTTAATTTGCACCTTTAGCAAACAACATCTCAACCCTTTTGATCAAAGACGTAGTCGTCTTGGCCGAGCGACCCGGGGCTTCTAAAGCTGTGTCTTGGTAACGGTGAGGAGATCTTTAGAAATTAAAGGAAGGGAACAAACGCTCGATGTCGCATTGAGTTTGCGTTCCGTGGCGAACGCGATCGACAGAGAAATCCATTGCGACGTCGGTGGCGAGGGAGACGTTAGCTCCCTCGCCTCGTATGCAGGAGGTCGTTGGTTCGATCCGGGACCCTGACGATGCCTGCCTGCTGTTGAGAATCACGCGAGGATGCTATAAATATCCACGTTATGATGATTATGAGATCAGCCACTTCGTTGAATCTGTTATCACGTGTGCTAGCCCAGGGTTCGCTTCTGAAAAGAAGGGCTGCATGGAAGCCTTAGTGGAACCTTCCACCCAGCAAAATAAAAAAAAATAGTTTTGTTTATTAATTGTCTGTGTCGGGTGGTGGTGGTCGTGGTGAGCTAATGACACATTTCTAATTACGCGATCTAATCCCCCTCCTTCTCCCCCCCTGCAAAAAAACCCCCTTTTATCCCGATTAATATTTGGTCGCGAAAGCCGATATTAGCACCACCACTACAACTACGTGTTAAAATATTACGCGATGTTACGTAACTCGCGGATCAGCTGTCGAAGCCCTCCTGAGCGCTACATCACTGACGACCGCGCGACAGGCATCATGACCCCCGTGACAAAAGCGACAATGATTGATGGGTGCGGTTACTACGCCAGTGGGTCTCTACGCGAGTCTGTGGGTCTCTGTGCGAGTCTATGGGTGTCCGTGTGAGGGTGCCGGTCTCCATACCAATCTGTGGGTCTATGCGAGTCTGCGGGTCTTTTTTAGCGAGTTTATGGGTCTCCATGCCAATCTGTGGGTCTCTATGCGAGTCTGCGGGACTTTGTGCGAGTTTATGGGTCTCCATGCCAATCTTTGGGTCTCTATGCGAGTCTATGGGTCTCTGTGTCAGAGTGCGAATCTCCATGCCAATCTGTGGGTTTCTATGCGAGTCTATGGGTCTCAGTGTCGGAGTGCGGGTTTCTATGCCAATCTGTGGTTTCTATGCGAGTCTGTAGGTCTCTATGCGAGTCTATGGGTCTCTGTGTCAGAGTGCGAATCTCCATGCCAATCTGTGGGTTTCTATGCGAGTCTATGGGTCTCGGTGTCAGAGTGCGGGTCTCTATGCCAATCTGTGGGTCTCTATGCGAGTCTATGGGTCTCTGTGTCAGAGTGCGATTCTCCATGCCAATCTGTGGGTTTTTATGCGAGTCTATGGGTTTTTGTGTCAGAGTGCGAATCGGTCTCTGTGTGAGCCTAAGGGTCTCTGTGTGAGTATATGGGTCTCTGTGTGATCCTAAGGGTCTCTGTGTGAGTCTATGGGTCTCTCTGTGAGTCTATGGGTCTCTGTGTCAGTCTATGGGTATCTGTGTCAGTCTATGGGTATCTGTGTCAGTCTGTGGGTCTCTGTGTGAGTCTATGGATCTCTGTGTGAGTCTATGGGTCTCTGTGTGAGTCGTGGGGAGCGGTAGTGTAGAGGTTAGGGGGGCTGCGCTACGAACCGCCTCGACTCAGGTTCGATTCCCGCTCACGGGCCAATTATTTATCCTGTGCGTGTCTAGATGTATTTGTGTATATGTGGGTATATGTAAATCACTTGTTCTCTATGTGATATGGGTCTTTGTGTGAGTGTGTGAGACTATGTGTGAGTCTATCAGTCTATGGGTATCTGTGTCAGTCTATGGGTATCTGTGTCAGTCTGTGGGTCTCTGTGTGAGTCTATGGGTCTCTGTGTGAGTCTAGGGGCATATGTGTACGTGTGTATGTTAATCAATTATTCTCTGTGAATGCATGGGTCTCTGTGCGAGTCTATGGGTCTCTATGCAAGTCCATGGATCTCAGTCTAGGGGCATATGTGTATGTGTGGGTTTGTTTGTAAATCAATTATGCTCTCTGTGAGTGTGTGGGTCTCTGTGCGAGTCTTTTGGTACTTTGTTTGAGTTTGTTTAAGTATATGGTTCTCTGTGTGTGTCTGTGGGTCTATGTGCGTGTCTATGGGTCTGTGTGTGAGTCTATGGGTCTCTGTGCGAGTCTATAGGCCTCTGTGCGAGTCTATGGGTCTGTGTGAGTCTATAAGTACACGTGTTTGTGTGGGTGTGTATATCAATTAATGGTTCTCTCTGTGAGTCTATGAGTATCTGTGTGAGTCTCTGGGACTATGTGTGAGTCTATGGATCTCTGTGTGAGTCTATGAGTCTGTGTGAGTCTATGGGTCTCTGTATGAGTCTCTGGGTCTCTGTGGTCTATGGGTTTTTGTTCGAGTCTATGGTTCTCTCTTTGAGTCTACGGGTCTCTGTGTGAGTCTATAGTTCTCTCTGTGAGTCTATGGGTCTCTGTGTGAGTCTATAGTTCCCTCTGTGAGTCTATGGGTAGCTCTGTGAGTCTATGGGCCCCTCTGTGAGTCTATGGGTCCCTCTGTGAGTCTATGGGTCTCTCTGTGAGTCTATAGTTATCTCTGTGAGTCTATGGTATCTCTGTGAGTCTATGGATCTCTCTGTGAGTCTGTGGGTCTCTCTGTGAGTCTATAGTTTCTCTCTGTGAGTCTATGGGTATCTCTGTGAGTCTATGGGTCTCTGTGTGAGTCTATGGGTCTCTGTGTGAGTCTATTGTTCTCTGTGTGAGTCTATGGGTCTCTCTGTGAGTCTATGGGTCTCTCTGTGAGTCTCCGGACCTCCGTATGCATGCTGACCACTGCGCCACCCCTGTGCACGTCACTGCCGTCTTGTCCATGCCGCAACAGATTGCTCTGTCCATGATGTTTGCTACCGATCTCGACTTCATAATGCTTCTTCTGTTCACATGGAGGGCGGTGGGGGTGAGTCGATATCACGCATCCCCCCTTCATTTCTAAAGATCTCCTTGCCGTTACCAAGAGACAGTTTGAGCAACCCCGGGCCACTCGGCCGAGACGACTACGTCTTTGATAAAAAAAAAAAGGGTTCAGACGTTGTTTGCTAAAGGTGCAATTTAAATGGACACATTTGTATTCTAAAAAGAAAGATAATGGTTATCGTGTTTGGTGGTGGATACGTGACTGTGTGTGTGTGTCGCGTGTGTGTGTCATGTGTGTGTGTCAAGTGTGTACATTGATCCCAGCATCAATTGTCAATGGCCAGTAGTGTAGTGTATAGTGGTGTCGTGGAAAATATGGTGCAGTATATAGTAGTTTGGTATATAATAGTGTAGTGTATAGTAGTGTAATGTATTTGTAAGTAGTGGTGTGTAATGTATAGCAGTGTAGTGTATAGTAGTGTAGTGCACAGTGTTGCATATAGTAGCGTAGTTTATAGTGTCGTGTAGTGTAGTGTAGTATATAGTGTAGTGTATAGTAGTGTAGTGTATAGTAGTTGAGTATATAGTAGGGCAGTGTATAAAAGTGTAGTCTATAGTGTTGTAGTGTAGTGTATAGTGTAGTCTATTGTAGTGTATAGTGTAGTGTATAGTAGTGTAATGTATCGTGTAGTCTATTGTAGTGTATAGTGTAGTGTATCGTAGTGTCATGTATAGTAGGGTAGTGTATAGTAGTGTAGTGTATAGTGGTGTAATGCATCGTAGTGTAGTGTATAGTAGTGTAGTGTAGTCTATTGTAGTGTATAGTGTAATGTATTGTAGTGTATAGTAGCGTAGTGTATAGTGGTGTAGTGTATAGTAGTGAAGTGTATGGTAGTGTAGTGTATGGTAGTGTAGTGTATAGTAGTGTAGTGTATAGTAGTGTAGTGTATAGTAGTGTAGTGTATAGTAGTGTAGTGTATAGTAGTGTAGTGTATAGTAGTGTAGTGTATAGTAGTGTAGTGCATAGTAGTGTAGTGTATAGTAGTGTAGTGTATGGTAGTGTAGTGTATGGTAGTGTAGTGTATAGTAGTGTAGTGTATAGTAGTGTAGTGTATAGTAGCGTAGTGTATCGTAGTGTAGTATGTACGTTGAACTTTCGCACCACGCGTAGCCATCCGTGCTAATCGGAGGTGCGGGCGAAGGACAACAAAGTGAAACGCACAAACGCGGCCATTGTTTTTCGTCGTCCATTTTTAATTCCCGAGCACCGAAGATGTCGCCCCACCGCCCAAAACCCGGCGATCGTCGAGTACGAAAGCGCGACAAGTACACGCGTGTCGACCGCAAATACATTGCGCGTGTTTTTTGGTTTGATTTGATTGTTAAGTGAGATTTGCCACGTTTTAAAAAAGTATTATGAACGGAATAGTTCAATCGTCAACTTTTCCGCACCTGAGCAACTATCCGAATTAAAATTATGACACACGTAGAGAACACGCTTTCAATGTTCATTCAGCCCTCCCCGCACGATTGAAAGTCCGGTTTACCATGAGAGTCCAGTTTACCATAGCAGTCTAGTTCATCATGGAAGTCCAGTTTAGCATAGAAATTCAGTTTACCATGGAAGTCCAATTTACCATGGTAGTACAGTTCATCATGGCAGTCCAGTTTACCATTGAAATTCAGTTTACCGTGGGAATCTAGTTTACCATGGCAGTCTAGTTCATCATGGAAGTCCAGTTTAGCATGGAAATTCAGTTTACCATGGGAATCTAGTTTACCGTGACATTGCATTTCATCATGGAAGTCCAGTTTAGAATGGAAATTCAGTGTACCATTGGAATCTAGTTTACCATGCCAGTCCAGTTCATCATGGAAGTCCAGTTTAGCATGCAAATTCAGTTTACCATGGAAGTCCAGTTTAACATGGCAGTCCAGTTCATCATGGAAGTCTCATTTAGCACGGAAATCCAGTTTACCATGGGAATCTCGTTAAACATGGCAGTCCAGTTCATCATGGAAGTCCAGTTTAGCATGGAAATCCAGTTTACCATTGGGAATCTAGTTTACCGTGGCAGTCCAGTTCATCATGGAAGTCTAGTTTAGCATGGACATTCAGTTTACCATGGGAATCTAGTTTAACATGGCAGTCCAGTTCATCATGGAAGTCTAGTTTAGCATGGAAATCCAGTCTACCATGGGAATCTAGTTTACCGTGGCAGTCCAGTTCATCATGGAAGTCCAGTTTAGCATTGAAATTCAGTTTACCATGGAAGTCCAGTTGAACATGGGAGTCCAGTTCATCATGGAATCCAGTTTACTATGGAAATTCAGTTTACCATGGAAGTGCAGTTTCCGAATCAGAATATTGTATTTTATACCGGAGGAATCCGATCAGCTATGAAGCTCTTTTTCACAGATGTCCAGTAGGGGCACAGGCTATGAACGTTACAACAACAAACACTGTGAAAAACACGATGGTATTGCAAAGTACAAGAAAGATAAACCAATCGCCCAGATACAGACACATACAACACTAAACCATCCTACCAGGCAAAGGTCAATGAAGTATTAACTTATTTTTCAGAAGCGACCTGGCTTTCACAAATGATAGCCGCTCAACAAAGTGACTCAGATGATGTGGACATTTGTGGCGGCAAAATTACACTGGTCAACAAAAAAGAAAAAAATTAACCCGTAAAAACAATGTTTTTCACTATAAATCCTTTATATGCGTGGCGGCTAGAGTCCTCTCGTCCTCTGGCTTGAGATGGCTGCCACCTATGGGTCAGATGATTGCCTGGCAGCATTAAGCAATTGGTAATTAAATAAAAAAAACATTCCCTAAAAAGTGTAAAATTTACCAAAAAATTTTCACGAAAATTAATTGTCACGCACAACGAGTCTGTGTGGAAAATGTCAGCTCGATTGGATCACGGGAAGTGGGTTAAAAAACGACCGAAAGATTTGCACGGTCGTAAGCGCGCAAGCAAGCAAGCAAGCGAACTTAATATAAAGGATTTAAAAAAATTCTGGCCTGGACTTTTGCAGCTGTTTTAGACTAATTTAAGGGTGCTGATTCCAAATCTGATCTCAGATTTGCTCTATCACATCTCATTTTATGCTATCGGCATACCCCATTTTCATTGATTTTACCCGAAATTAACTCTGTCACTTATGATTGCAAGTTGTTGCGAGTCAGTGACTGCTTTAGTGTTAAAATATGGCGCTGTATTTTTAGGATAGTGTGTTTATAATATCATTTTATGTAGATATCCACATTTATTTAATATTTTTCTTCTGCAGTTGTGATTGAAAATGCAATATTTGATATCTCAAAAACCTGATGTGATCGACAAAAACTGATGCCAGATTTGGAATCAGCACCCCAAAATTACATTAAAACCGTTGGAATACCTTATGCCAGAAAAAGTGTGTTGACCAGTGTTATCTAAGCAGTCTCAATGCATGCTTCTAAATGTGGAGGCAAAAGCCGGAGGACCTGCAGAAATAATTAATGGCGCCCACCTCCCCGCTCCCGTGAGCGGGTGGGGCGCGACGTCCACCCCCTCCACTCCACCCTCCTCTTCGTCCTCTTCTCGCCGGGCCCCCGCCGATCGGGTGATCGCCCCCCCCCGCACCAGTGCCTTCTCTGAGGGACACGGCTAAGTGGCTGGCTCACCACCGCCCGGAGTTATCCCACACACTCACACGTACACCACCACTAATGCAGAGGTGGCTGCGTGCACGCACGTGCCAGTGCAGATGCACCTTTCCCACCACGGCTAGCACTAAAAATAGCTGTATGAATACTCTTCGATTTAAAGCTTTCGTGACTGCAGGGATTCATCTTCTTGGTTCTTTCGGTAAAGTCACGTAGAAGGGAAATAATAAAGTAATAAAAATAAAACTTTATACGTAATTTTATTATGTTTTATTATGTTAAATTTTTATTATTTTATTATTTCCCTTCTACGTGACTTTACCGAAAGAACCAAGAAGATGTATGAATACTATTTGGTTCTTTCGGTAAAGTCACGTGGGTGAATTTTTTTAAAAAAATAACTAAATTAAATCACGACGTTTCAGAAGCTACACAAGCCTCCGTCATCAGGTAGCCTTAGTTATTTTCATTTTAATTTATTTATTATCATTATTTTAAATTTTCACCTACGTGACTTTACCGAAAGAACCAAAGTGTATGGATCCTTGCAGTCACGAAAACTTCAAATCTAGAATTAGCTGTATGAATATGCACACCCCGCCCCCCCCCCCCCGTGGATAAGCCTTAATCCGCGGGGTACCACTACTGATGCTACACGAAAAGAAGGAGATGACCTGCGGCAGGACCCTGGGTGCACGTCTCGCCGTTGAGGCTATTTTTAAATCCTTTATATTAAGTTCACTTGCTTGCTTGCGCGCTTACGACCGTGCAAATCTTTCGGTCGTTTTTTAACCCACTTCCCGGGATCCAATCGAGCTGACATTTTGCACACAGACTCGTTGTGCGTGACAATTTATTTTTGTAAAAAAATGTTTCCAAAATTTTACACTTTTTAGGAAAAAATAAATTGTATTTAATTACCAATTGCTTTATGGTGGCAGGCAATCATCTGACCCATAGGTGGCAGCCATCTCAAGCCAGAGGACGAGAGGACTCTAGCCGCCACGCATATAAAGGATTTATAGTGAAAAACTTTGTTTTTACGGGTTAATTTTTCTACTGTGTAAATGCGCTGCGTAAAGCGTGCTGTGCAAACACGCAGGCGAGCGCAAGCACGCGTAAACGATAGATGGTAATTTACGCGCACCTCACACACCAACCCCGCGCTGACACCCTGCAGCCCCGCGCTCGCTCTCTCACGCACCCAGCCCCGCACGCGGTCGCTCCACTCAAAAATCACAGACGCCACGCCGAAGTTCACCCACACACACATAAATCACACCACACCGATCTTCTGAACTGAAGTTTATTAATGGCGCCTATAAAGGAAACCCTGTGCGGCCCGGAGTAAATATTCTGCGAGCAGCGCCTAGCCCAGGGGTCGGCAACCTACGGCTCCGGAGCCGCATGCGGCTCTTTACGGGCTGCTTCTTGACGATATGTACGTATGTACATAGATGCATTGCGGCTCTTGAAATACTGAATTTTGTACCGAATTGGAAAGAAATGGCTCTTCTTGTTATTTTGGTTGCCGACCCCTGGCCTAGCCTATCCCTATTCAATCCCTGGGTGTACTCCAACTCTACATCTCACCTCGCGGATGCACTCACGGTGTCGCACGAACGTGGTGGGAGTCAAAGGGACGAGGATCCGAGAGGTCTCTGCCTGGGGTCGAGTCATAGCAGCACTTGCTAGCGTCTCTCGGATGCTGCGAGTGGCTGGGAGCCTGACCGGGCAGCTGAACGGCTGGAGGAGAACTGCCAAACGTTTTTTCCGCTCCCTCCTTTTATGCCCTCGGAATCCAAAGATCCAGGGACACGTGGTGTTATCCTGCGCGGCCAATCGGGCGCCTACCTTTTGATTTTAAACCGATGCCCCGCCCCTACCTGGAGCGTTGCTTTCCATTACGCCTCGATCCATTGTCTACGCCCCGTCCTCCTACCCCGTCCCGCGGAACACACAGCTGCAGTCAATCCAGAAATTTCTCTCCCACCCCCTCTTATAAGCTGCTCGCAGAGTGTTTGCCCTCGAGGCCCTATCTCCCTGTGCTGTGAGTGTCTCATTGCAGTTAGCCCGGTGAGCTTAGTCGCGCCCATACAATTTTAAGCCAATTAACGGGGGCCGCAATGCAATTTGGCCTGGGGGGGGTCGGCCAATCTCCTGGCAATGGGAAACCGTGGAACATCCCGCTATGGGACCCTCGGGTAAAAACCCATGGTACCAGGTGACCCCCCCACGAGACCCTACGTGGTGCGTGTGTGTGTGTGTGTTTAGTGAGGGTGGGAGTGAATTTGTGGGGAGGGGTGAGAGGGCGGAGTTGCTCCTTGCTGTGGCACCACTGGTAGAGAGAGAGAGATGCAAACTTCAAACATACAGCAGCAGCAGGCCTCAGGGTCGGGATCGAACCCCCGACCTCCTGCATACCAGGCGAGGTAGTTAACATCTCACCACCCTGGCACCCCTTTAACAAATAAACAAAATACATGAGTTCATGTTACATCTTGAATTTCTAAGCTTGGGAAAAGGGGCATTAAAACGGCAGCAACAAACAGTCCCAGGCCACACCAAAACAACACCGCACAGTCCCTCAATAACAAAACATTGTCACGTTAACTTCGAACTCTCAACACGTGGCCAAGGATTCGATTCGCACATCACGTTGGTAAATTCGGATGCATCCCCAGGCACCGATCTTCTGCTTCAGGATATTGTTCGAGGGACGATTCATGATGGTGAGGCGGGAAACAGGGTCGTCGTTCCGAAACGTCGCTGCCGCAGTGGCAAAGGCTTTGCGTCACCTCTTCCGATTCTCGTTCTTGGGATAGTTGAAATGGTAATTAGAGGGACGCCTTCGGATGTCTTGGGGTTGACAATGCCAGGGGTTCATTAATTAGCTAAATTTATCGCGCAGATTTGCCAAGGTGGAATGATTTTATGGATGGCCAGGGCACCCCAGTGTAGATTTCGTCTTGCATGAACTGATGAGAGATTGTATTTTAAGTCGAGGTCACAACGGTGGGTCCTGCATGGTACATCCAGTGCAAATCGACGAGCAGAACGATGAAGCGGCTTTTAATTTGTATTTACCATGGAAGTCCAGTTTACGATAGAAATCCAGTTAACCAAGAAAGTCCAGTTTACCATGGAAATCCAGTTCAACAGGGAAATCCAGTTTACCATGGGAGTCCAGTTTACCATGGAAGTCCAGTTTACCATAGAAGTCCAGTTTATGATAGAAATACAGTTAACCAAGGGAGTCGAGTCTACCATCGGAGCCCATTTTACCATGGTAATCCAGTTTACCATGGAAATCCAGTTTACCATGGTAGTCGACTTTATGCTTGAAGTCCAGTTTACCATAGGAGATCAGTTTACCATGGAAGTCCACTGCTGACCCTAGCACTAATGGTCAAGCCCCTCCCCTCCCCCTCCTCTTCCCCCGTCTCCTCTCTCCTCCTCCTCCACCAATCCACACCACAGATCTCAGCATCAATTGTCAATGGCCAGTAGTGTCGTGTATAGTGGTGTAGTGTATAGTGTAGTGTATAGTCATGTAGTGTATAGTAGTGTAGTGTATAGTAGTGTGTATTAGTGGAGTGTATAGTAGTGTAGTGTGTAGTAGTGTAGTGTATAGTGGTGTAGTGTATAGTAGTGTAGTGCATAGTAGTGTAGTGTATAGTAGTGTAGTGTATAATAGTGCAGTGCATAGTAGTGTAGTGCATAGTAGTGTAGTGCATAGTAGTGTAGTGTATAGTAGTGTAGTGTATAGCAATGTTGTGCTTAGTGTAGTGTATATGAGAGTAGTGTATAGTAGTGTAGTGTATAGCAATGTTGTGCTTAGTGTAGTGTATATGAGAGTAGTGTATAGTGGTGTAGTATATATCGAGTATGAAAGCGTGACAAATACACACGTGTCGACCGTGAATACATTTCACATCTTTTTGGTTTGATTTGTTTGTTAAGTTAGATTTGCCACATTAAAAAAAACATTTTCAGGTACGTATTAATTAAATCGTCAGCTATATTGCACCTGAGTAACTACCCATAGAAAACACGCTTTCCATGGAAGTTTACCATGGGAGTCCAGTTTACCATGGAAGTCCACTTCACCATGGAAGTTTACCATGGAGGTCCAGTTTACCATGGAAGTGTACCGTGGAAGTCCAGTTTGGCGTGGAAATCCAGTTTAACATGGATGTTTACCATGGAAGTCCAGCTTACCATGGAAGTTTACCATGGAAGTCCAGTTTAGCGTGGAAGTCCCGTTTGCCATGAACGTTTAGCATGCATGTTTACCACAGAAGTGCATTTTACTATAGGAGTTTACCATGGAAGTTTCGTTGACTGTTGAAGTTTAACAAGGACGTTTACCATGGAAGACCACCGCTCCCCCACTACACCCCTCCTCCCCTATCTTCCCCCCTCCTCCACCAATCCAATCCGCAATCATTTATACCAGCCCCTCCCCCCTCGTCACACCTCCCCACCCTCCTCCCCCTACCACCTCACCTCCCCTGATGTCCCTCCCCTATTACCACTCCCTTCCCTCACCTCCCCCCTCCCTCCTCCCCCTCCCACCCCCTCCCTCCTCCCCCTCTGCCCCCTCATCTCCCCCCCCCCATCCTCCCCCTCCCACCCCCCGCCCTCCTACCCGTCCCCCCCCCTCCCACCCCCCGCCCTCCTACCCGTCCCCCCCCTCTCACTTCCCCCCTCCCTCCTCCCCCTCCCCTCCCTCCCCTCACCTCCCCTGACGTCCCTCTCCTCCTACCCCAACCTCCCCTCACCTCCCCTGACGACCTCCTCCCCCTCCGCCCCCTCACTCCCCTCACTCCCCTCACCTCCTCTGACGACCCCCTCCCCCTCCACCCCCTCACTCCCCTCACCTCCCCTGACGACCCCCTCCGCCCCCTCCCTCCCCTCACCTCCCCTGACGTCCCTCTCCTCCTACCCCTCCCTCCCCTCACCTCCCCTGACGACCCCCTCCGCCCCCTCACTCCCCTCACCTCCCCTGACGACCCCCTCCCCCTCCGCCCCCTCCCTCCCCTCACCTCCCCTGACGTCCCTCTCCTCCTACCCCTCCCTCCCCTCACCTCCTCCCTCCCCTCACCTCCCCCCTCCCCTCCTCCCCTCCCCCTCCCTCCACTCCCCCCCATCCACCCCCTTCCTCCCCTCACCTCCACCCTCCCTCCTCCCCCTCCCCTCCCCCTCCCTCCCCTCCTCCCCCTTCCACGCCCCCCCCTCCCCTGCGATCCTTCCCCCTCTTCCTCTGCAGGCTCCATCTCTTGGTGGATCCACGTGCCCGCCTGGGGAGGGGCAGTGGGGGGGGGGAGTGAGTTGCAGCGGCCATAAATGACCCAGCATTCACTGCTGAATCCCCAATGTCTCTTTGTGAGTCTCCGTGTTTAGGTGTCTAGGAGATGTTAACCACCTCGCTGATTTTCCCTGGACTTTTCTGTTGCAGTAGTCACTGTAAGATGTTTCTTGTTCATGTTTTTGTTTGTTGCGGTTGCACCCGTTTCAAGAGCCACATGGCTCACAGGGCTTTACCTAATAAATGAACTGAATGAAATGGTATGCAGGAGGTCGTGGATTCGATCCCGACCCTGATGATGCCTGCAGCTGTCAATTTGGAGTCTGCGTCTCTCTCTCCGTGGAAATGTTGACTACCTCGCCTGGTATGCAGGAGGTCGTGGGTTCGATCCCGACCCTGATGATGCCTGCTGCTGTATATTTGGAGTCTGCGTCTCTCTCCCCGTGGAGATGTTGACCCCCTCGCCTGGTATGCAGGAGGTCGTGGGTTCGATCCCGACCCTGATGATGCCTGCTGCTGAATAATTGGAGTATGTGTCTCTCTCCCCGTGGAGATGTTGACTACCTCGCCTGGTATACAGGAGTGCGTGGGTTCGATCCCGACCCTGATGATGCCTGCTGCTGTATATTTGGAGTATGTGTCTCTCTCCCCGTGGAGATGTTGACTACCTCGCCTGGTATATAGGAGTGCGTGGGTTCGATCCCGACCCTGATGATGCCTGCTGCTGTATATTTGGAGTCTGCGTCTCTCTCTCTGTGGAAATGTTGACTACCTCGCCTGGTATGCAGGAGGTCGTGGGTTCGATCCCGACCCTGATGATGCCTGCTGCTGTATATTTGGAGTCTGCGTCTCTCTCCCCGTGGAAATGTTGACTACCTCGCCTGGTATGCAGGAGGTCGTGGGTTCGATCCCGACCCTGATGATGCCTGCTGCTGTATATTTGGAGTCTGTCTCTCTCCCCGTGGAGATGTTGACCACCTCGCCTGGTATGCAGGAGGTCGTGGGTTCGATCCCGACCCTGATGATGCCTGCTGCTGAATAATTGGAGTATGTCTCTCTCCCCGTGGAGATGTTGACTACCTCGCCTGGTATACAGGAGTGCGTGGGTTCGATCCCGACCCTGATGATGCCTGCTGCTGCATATTTGGAGTATGTGTCTCTCTCCCCGTGGAGATGTTGACTACCTCACCTGGTATACAGGAGTGCGTGGGTTCGATCCCGACCCTGATGATGCCTGCTGCTGTATATTTGGAGTATGTGTCTCTCTCCCCGTGGAGATGTTGACTACCTCGCCTGGTATATAGGAGTGCGTGGGTTCGATCCCGACCCTGATGATGCCTGCTGCTGTATATTTGGAGTATGTGTCTCTCCCCGTGGAGATGTTGACTACCTCGCCTGGTATGCAGGAGGTCGTGGGTTCGATCCCGACCCTGATGATGCCTGCTGCTTCCTAGTTTGCGTGTCTCTCTCTCCCCGTGGTGGTCAATGCGTGGATTTTCTCTTCGGCTTCCCTGCGGGTTTTCCCCTCCCACATTTCGAATCAACATCACCCACGCGTTCAGAGCTATTTGGCTGCGGCTATAAATGTCCATGCGATAATTGACTATATTGGCCACTTCGCTAGGCTGCTATCGTGTCGTGAAGGCCTGTGTAATGGTTCAATGGGGCGTCGTTAAACATGCCAACACTCGATACAGCCAATTAGTAAGGTTTGTTTGTTGTAGTACAGAGTTAAACTGATAACTTTAATCTAAATTGTGTTATGTTTTTTATTGTTTGACTTGCATCCCACTGGGATTTTTGCACACAGCATTGATATATGGTGCCTTTTCTGGAACGCTTTGCTGTTATTTCCTGGATTTTTCTGTTTGCGCGGAGTCACTTTAAGATGTTTCTTGTTCATGTTTTTGTTTGTTGCGGTTGCACCCCATTCAAGAGCCGAGTGGCTCACAGTACTATACCAAATAAATTAAACTGAAACTGAAATTATTAAGATTCGTCGCGTAGACAAAACATGGCAATTCGTTACTAGTGTAGTGACATAGAATGGGTCACTAAGGCGCGTAGTAATGTAGTCTATAGCAATGTAGTGTGTATAGTATTGTAGTGTATAGAAGTGTGTCATTAACAGTGACGTGCGGTGAGGTCAATGGCTGGGAAGGCACTGGCTAGTGTCAGAGACAGATTCAGGGGGGCGTGTTAAAAACGGCTCCCTCAGTGAGGCAGATGTGATAGCTGCCTCCCCTGGTGCGTTTTCATTGCAGTTCAATGACGAGACCAGCGAGCCTAAATATCTTTATACACGTACGTGAAATAAGTTACCTGGAGTATGGAAGGCGAGGACATGAAATGAAGGTGTCTACAAACATTACATTGGTGACACACTGAGATAGTAACAGGCACACGCTTATTGCCCGCGCTCCATCCAGTTACTGAGGGGTTGCGCAATCAGAAGGGAGGCTGAGCTCGTCGCTGCCTCACCTCTCGTCTCTTCCTGTATTTGCAGCGGAGCTCCGCGAATTTGGCGATTTTTACTATAAAAAGGATTGTAATCGTTCAGAAATGACATTAATAACACAGATCAGTGGAAAAATCTTAATTTTATTTGATTATTCCTTTTTTGTACTTTTCGTAACAGCTATTTTCCTTTGAGTATGACAGGTGAGGCTCTGCCTCCCCTGCCTCCCCTGACCGCACGTCCCTGGTTATTAAACCCGCCACCACACGACACGGCCAATTAGTAAGGGTTTGTCATGTAAACAGGTACAAGGGCATACCAGACTCACGCATCCCCGCACACCTTACCAGGATGGAAGAAAGTTTGTCTTGCGTCTGGGTCGCATTTGAATCGGTCATGTGCAGCCACTTGAGCGGCGGGCATCCACTTGCTTCCACGTATTCCGCCAGACACGTATCCACCTCTGTCTGCCCCATGACCCCCATTTGGAAGCCGTTGGACACGACGTGCTGAAGGTCACAGAGCCCACGGTAGTCTAACGCTTTGTATTTGTCGTAGATTCGCGAGAAGTACATCGTCAGCGTGTGCTGCTGTTCCTCCAGGAGATTTTGGAGCCAAGGCACCAGCTCCGACGAGCAGTTGCCGCACGGACTCCACGACATGTACCACGTCATTGTGTAGTTGCCTTGATGGGTCTCCAAATGGTCGTTGATCTTCGACATCAGGATCATTTCGGCATGGCGGAACGAGGGATTATTTCTGACGTACCCCCACAGACGTTCGCACCGGCCCCCCTCACTCTGCGGCTTGACGTCGAATATCACGTACGTCCGGCCCCTCCCCTCGGCGTAGTGCAAATTTTCAAATTCAAATTCGAACGTGTTGAAGTCCAACTTCTTGGAGACTCGCACGTTCTCGTCGCCGGCCATGTCCTCTGGACTCGAAGATCACCAAAAACTCGAACGCAGACAAATGCTCACCCGCCCGCCGATGTCGACTCGTAACGCCATCCCCCATAACTCATATATAGCCTATCTACGTTTCAACCCCCCCCCCACCCCCATCCACGTGTACATGGGGGTCACGTCACCAGGTTCGGTTTTAATAATATAATAACTTCCCCATCCTGCGTGCGTGCATCATCAAATCGCGAGGAATGCGCCCCATTCTCGTGCCGGAAGGTTTGAGGCGGTTAAGTTAACTGACAGGCGAACGGAACGCGAAAGAGATGACATAACTCGATTAACAACATATGCAACAACTCATACAGAGGCCCACAGACTCAAACAGAGATGCATAGACTCACCACACCGAGACCCACAGACTCACATATGGGCCCAGTGTCTCACAAAGATTCTCATCTTGACGCACGCAGGTCAAACGCGACCGTGCCTATCGTGTTTGACCTTCGTCGAACAATGGTCAAGGAAGAGATAAGAACGGAAAAACCCCCGCACCAAAAATGCACCTCTTGGTCAGTCAAAATTGCATTCACGCCTTTGAAGAGCCCTCCCAGCCGGCTTTGTCTCTCAAATTGTGCGCATATCACCTGCACCACCATGACCAGAATCACAAAATTGTATTCATACCGCAGTAGGAATCCGATGAGATAAGCAGCTTTTTTTAGCAAAGGGGGAGAGGGGCACGTGGGTCAGAATGTCACAACAACGACAACACCAACAAACAATGCAACAAAAATCCCCACGATACGATCGCAAAGTACAAGAAAGGTTTAAACGAGTCACTCGCGGCGTTGTATAGTAGAGCCGCCATTACATTCGATGGGTGTCGTGCACGCACGCGACGTCGAGAGCGCATGTGCGACGTCGCGTGCTCGTGACACTACACTACTATGCACTACACTACTATACACTACACTATTATACAGTACACTATACACTACTATACACTGCACTGCACACGAAACTACATTATAGATTACAACACTATAGACTACACTTAGGCCTCGGCAAGGTAAGGTAATTTACCTTTTTTACCGGGTAAAAGGGTAAAGGTAAAAGGTAAAGGTGTCGACATGCCAAGGGGTAAGGTAAAAGGGTAGGGTAAAGGTAGCTCTGAAGAATTACCCGGTAGGGTAAAGGTAGCGCGAAGTATTACCCGGTAAATACGGTGCCTTGCTTACCGCTAAAAGCTCCGTGGCGCAGTCCGTGGCTTCCATTTAATAAGTAATATTTAAAACAACTTTTTTTTAAACACGTTTTTTGAAATGTACTAGTAATAGTAGAACTCCACGACTCCAGGAAGTGGCCCCGAAGCTTGCCATAACGTAAGGGACCATGGCCAATTACAGCCAACGTCAGTTGACCGTGGACAATTAGACCAAAGCCGAAACATAACATATAAAACAGAATGTTTAAAAATGTATCGCTTCTTCGGACGTCCGCGTGGACGACGGCCCTCTGGCTCAATACGCATGGCAGTCTTGGCCACTGATGACTCTTCACTTCGCATCACATGGCCGTACCACCGAAGCCTTGCCTCAAGCATCTTGTCCGCAATGGGGGCCACACCAAGTCGCTTCCGAACGTCTTCGTTCATGACACGATCCCATCGAGTCAGTCCAAGGCTCCATCTGAGCATCCTCATCTCCATGGTATGGAGGGCTTGTGGTTGGCTAGCACTCGCAACCGCAACAAAAAAAAAGAAAAACATGAACAAGAAAACATCTTAAAGTGACTATGTGCAAACAGAAAATCCAAGAAAAGACAGCAAAATATTGCAGAAAAAGCACCGTACACCAACACTGTGTGCAAAAATCCCAGTGGGATGCAAGTCAAACAACAACAACCACAAGACAACTTAGATTAAGGCCATCAGTCTAACTCTGTACTACAACAAACAAACATGGCCAAACCAAAAAACTTTTCGAAAATCACCAAAATAAAGCCATAAAAGCAATGAAACAGTGCAGGTCATAGGAACTGTGACCGAATTTTTACAATAAACGACGTAAACAACATGTACTACCAAACTCTGCAGCCATAGCTGGCTGCATGAGTCACTCCACAACAGTAGGAGCATCAGTCGGAGTATCACCATTTTTCAATGCACCTTTAAGATCAGCACACTAAATCAAAACACAGATCATAGAGTTGAGAGTGGGGTGGGGGGTAGGGATATTATGGTTGGTTCGGAGCCTCTCTATGGGTTGGACCATCCTGTCTGTGGATTAGAGTTCTTTTACACTTTTATAGTGAGTTCAATGAGACGTAGACGACGTAGTCGGAGACACATTTATTATACTTTACACTCAGCACAGGCCAAGGTATACAACACTTGAAGGGGTAGCGGCCCCTTCACCCGTCTAACAGGGAGACCCCACTAACACTAGCCCGGCTAGCCTACTCCCAGGTCCTCCACTCGAGAGCTAGGGGAGGCTAGCTGATCCAGCTCTGGCCAAGCTGGGATCACGGCACCCTAAGCCACCAGACCGGCTCTTACAAGAGCACCGGCTCTGGGCTCTCGGGGCCACGCCACTGGCTTGCCCTGGTCGGTCCTTAGAAGGACGGCGATTCAGGGGAGTCCCAGGGCCTATCTAGCCGGTCTTCACTCTTCACTGGTTAAGCTGAACATTGAACCCCGAGCCCACCGGCTCACCGTCTTATATAGCAACACCCCCCCCCCCCCAAGGGGTGGGGCCGTGGGGGATTACAGCGCCGTTACAGCCCTCCAGGGCTAACCGATGCGGACGTGGATGTAGGCATCCTTCCGCGTGCGGGCGTAACCACCCCTTGTGTGTTTGTTCGCCCTCCCGCAACACCCCTACACTTTCAAGGCCGGAATCCCTCCAGCTATTCCAACGTATTGTCCTTCCTCCCAACCTTCAATGCCAGGTTGCCCCAGAGCGATGGGTAGTTTGTAGGTGGGTCCTCTCGGCCTCGCTGTGACCGTCCTCAGTAGGGACAGGTCAGAACTTTACAACAAACACAATCCAACAGCACGATAGGCGTGCAAAGCATAGGAAAACTAAACAAATCTCGAAAAAAATATAAATTAAACTATATATATATATTTTTTTTATCTTACTAGGTTAGGCCCACTGCGCAATGTAGCATATTTTTCAGACAAGCGACCTGGCCATCACAAAAGTAAGCAGCTCAACGACGTGATTGATATCATCATCGTCATCATCAACGTGTGGAAATTCATAGCAGCAAAATAACCTTCACGCATTCAGGTCACACATCAACATCGCATCACCGAGCAAATGTCGCGGAACGTAACTCGCTCGTTAAGTGTGAGCGCTCTGGAACAGGACAGAATTAATCGTGCCGATGACCGGTACCAGCGGTGTCCAGATCGGCCTCTGTGGAGGAATAGGAAGGAGGCTCGTGAAGGACGCCGCTACTGGGCAGTTGGGGGCAGTCGCCCCTCCAACAAGACCGAAGGGCAGAGTTACGAATGCTCACAACGACAAGCGGAGCGCCGGGCGGATGAAAAGCAGCAAGTTGGCCCGGTAGGGGGCACCGGCGGTGCATCTGCACAGTCATCTCAGGTGGTCAACTCATGGCACCTGAAGAGTCTGTCCCGTGAACTCCTGACAGCAGCGAGCCTTCGACACTTCACATGGCTTCGGAGTGCACTTGTAATAACATTTACCATAGACCAATATTTTCCCTAGATCTACATTGCCCGTAGACCTACTTTGCCCATAGACTTCCATTGTCCATAGACTTACATTGCCCATATCATTACATTGTCCATAGACTTACATTGCCCATAGACTTAGATTGTACATAGACTAACCTTTCCCATAGACTTACATTGCCCATAGACTTACCCAGAGACCCATAAACTCACACAGAATCATAGACTAACACAGACCCATAGACTCACACAGAGACCCACAGACTCACACAGAGATCTGTAGAATCATACAGTGATCCAAAGGCTCACACAGAGACCCATGTAATCACAGTTCCCTCCCATGTCTTAACTTTGTGTGTGCAGCAGAGGGCAGTAGTTAGTTATTAAGTTTGGGCAAACCTTCGCCCACTTTTCACCCAGTCTCTAATACTAAACTAAACATTTGTTTTTATCGTACCAGGTGTAAGCCCCACTGAGCCTTGTAGGTCTTTGTTAGAAGCGATCTAGCCATCACGATGATAGCTCAACGTAGTTGCTGTTATCATCAGCATGTAGACATTTATAGCAGGAGCTAAATACTCTAAACGCGTAATGTTGATTGTAAATGTGCAAGGAAAAACTGAATGACACGTGGGGAAATTCACACGACCACGGGAAGAGAGACAGACCCGAAACCTCCAAATATAAAGCAGGTGTCAAGGTCTGGATAGCACCGACGACCTCCTGCATGCGAGGCGAGGGAGTTAATATTTTTCCACTGTGACTCACAAGGACACCCATAGCCTCGCACAGAGACCTATGGCCTCGCACAGAGACCCATAGACTCATCACGCAGTGACCCATATACTCATCACGCAGAGACCCATAGACTCATCACGCAAACACCCAAAGATTAATCACACAGAACCCCATAGACTCATCACAAAGAGATCAAAAGACTCATCACACAGATAACTATAGATTCATCACACCGAGACCCATCAACTCATTACACAGAGACTCATCACGCAGAGACCCATATACTGATCACGTAGAGACCCATCGCCTCACACAGAGACCCATAGGTTCACACAGAGACCCACAGAGACCCATGTAATCACAGTTCTTTCCCATGTCTTAACTTAGTGTGTGCAGCAGAGGGCAGTAGTTAGTTTCTAAAAAGAAATGTTGCCGGCTGGCTAGCATTGGACAAACCTTATCACAATTTTCAGCCAGTCTCTAAAACCCAACGATTGTTTTTATTTTACCAGGTGTAAACCCCACTGAGCTATGTTCTCAGAAGCGACCTGGTCATCACAAATTATAGTCCAACTACGTGGCTGATAGCATCAGCATGTGGACATTTGTAGCATCAGCCAAATACTCTAAACGCGTGATATTGATTTTAGATGTGGAGAGAAAAATCGGAGGACCCGGAGAAAAATCTACGCCACCACGGGGAGAGAGAGAGGCATGCAAACTCTAAATATACAGCAATCGTCAGGATGGAATCTACAACCTCCTGTATACCAGGCGAGGTAGTTAACATCTTCAACCACCGTGACTCACACAGAGATCCATAGACTTTCACAGAGACCCAGAGATTCACACAAATACCCATAGACTCCAACATATACCCATAGACTCACACAGAGACCAATAGACTCACACACAATCACAGACTCATACAGAGACCCATAGACTCATCACATGGAAACCCATAAACTCACACAGAGACCCACAGACTCACACAGATCCATAGCCTCACACAGACCCATAGACACACAGAATCCCACATCGACTCACACAGTTAAACAAAATCAACATGACTGATCTTAGTGTGTGCAGCAGAGGGCAGTAGTTAGTTAATATAAAAAAATTGCAGGCTGGGTAGGATTGGGCAAACCATAGCCCACTTTCAACAAGTTTCTATGTACGTACACTGTGCACTACACGATACACTATAGGACACTATACACTACACTACATACATATACTACACTATACACTACACTATACACTACACAATACACTACACAATACACTACACAATACACTACACAATACACTGCACTATACACTACACGACTATACACTACACGACTATACACTACACTACAATACACTACACTATATACCACACTACACTATCCACTACACTATCCACTACACTATACATTACACTATACACTACACGACTATACACTACACTATACTACTATACACTACACTATATACCACACTACACTATATACCACACTATACACTACACTGCACACCACACCATACACCAGTGGTTCTCAACCGGGGGGGGGAGGGGCACGCGGATCCCTGGGTGCGTGCGTGGATTCACACAAACCGCGTCTCACCGTTGGCGATCGAATGCTGACCTCTGCCCCTAGTACAGCACACCGGTGTGTTGGAGAGCCAAGCCACACGATTTACAATCTGAGTACACAGATTAGAAATTTTACAATCTGACTGTAAAATATGTTGTGGTTTGGCTCTCCAACACACCAGCGTGCTGTACTAGTATACTTCACTATACACTACACTATACACTACACTATACACTACACTATACACTACACTACTATACACTACACTACTAGACACTACACTATACACTACACTACTATACACTACTATACACTACACTATACACTATACTATATACTACACTATACACTTCACTATCCACTACACTACACTATACACTACACTATACACTCCACACTACTATACACTACTACACTATACACTACACACTACTACACTATACACTACACTATACACTACACTATACACTACACTATACATTACACGACTATACACTACACTATACACTACACTATACATTACACTATACACTACACTATACACTACACTATACACTACACTACTATACACTACACTACTATACACTACACTATACACTATACACTACACTGCACTATACACTACACTATACACTACACTATACAATTCACTATCCACAACACTATCCACTACACTATACACTACACGACTATACACTACACTATATACCACAATACACTATATACCACACTACACTATACACTACACTGCACACCACACCAGTGGCGGCTCCTGCAAAATCTCTCAGGGGGGGCAAATGTCTGGATGATTGCTAAGGATAAGGTCCACCCATGCAATGAATAAATTAACCGCTTAAGCATGTAAAGGCAACTTCACTTCTTTAATATTAATGAAAAATAAAGTGACTAACAATACATCTTGTTTGTTTATATACTCACTATTAAAACAAACCACTCACGTTTATTTTATTAAAAGATTCCACTAGGTGGCGATAAATTATATTGTTGGATGAAACGTGCTTACGTGTGATGACGTTAGCACGTATGATGACGTAAGCACGTTAATGCATGCCCTCCCGGAAGCCATAGAGAATGTATTGCAGCGCCCCCGTTCGAAAAAAAACATCTTTGAATGTAAGTCTATGGGGCCACTCGGGGCGATTCTCAGCCGGAGTGAAATCGCCCAAAAAGAGGCGGTACTCCACAGAACGTGACATGACGCTGATTGGACTATATCCAGAGGCTGACAGTGACGGCTAGCGTGACTCTGTGGTTGAATGACATTGGTGGTGCGTCGCCCAATCGCCCTAATGAAGAAACCGCCCCTGCACCACACCATACACCAGTGTTTCTCCCCCTGGAGGCATGGCACGCGGATCCCTGGGTGCGTGGATTGTGGATTCACACAAACCGCGTCTCACCGTCGGCGATTGAATGCCGACCTCTGACCCCCCCCCTCTCATTAAGCCATCCTCGAGGTCGAGGGCTATGGCCGCACCCGTGGGGAAATTAGGGAGGTCAGCCCCCCCCCCCCCCCCCCCCCACTTTGCCGCTGACCTCTCTGTGTGTTCGGGACATCTTCCCACCACCTCTTGCATCGTGAGCCTCGAACCCGTGAGCTTTCGACGTATACTGACTTTGACCACCCACCCCCTCCAAAATCGGGTGCTGCATTTGCGCATCGCGCGATCTGCTTTTTTTTCGGAGGCAAAACAACAACTAATTTTGACTATCGTGACTTCAGGAATTCATATGCTATGGTTCTTTCGGTAAAGTCACGTAGGTAGAAAAAACAATAACAATAAAATAATAAAAAAAGAAAATGAAAAAGTGAATAGTTTTCATTTTAATAATAACAACAATAAAAACATAACAAAGTGATTATTTTCATTTTAATAATAACAATAAAATAATATAAATGAAAAAGGGAATATTTTCATTTTCATAATAACAATAAAAAAGTTAATATTTTCATTTTTATTGTCATTATGTTATTGTTATTATTTTTCTATCTACGTGACTTTACTGAAAGAACTATGTTGTCAACTGACTCGTCCACGTGCTTAACGCGTCACCGTAATTTGTTTGCGACATTAGTGGGGGGGTCAATGTCAAATGTACGCCACGCGAAACTGCACGCAGACACACACACAGAGAGAATCAGAGAGCGGCCGTTGAAAAATAACTTTCAAAACAAACTTTATGGGAAAAAAATTGTTTTTTTTGGAGGGAAATTTTTTTAACGATTTTTTTTTTAATGCTTTGCAACAAGTTGCATAATGTATTAATCGCTTGCAAAGTCACTCAGCCGGGCGATGTGGTTAATTACGATATCGACGTTTGTTTAACCTTCAGAATCGCGTCACCTGTTGGGTTGTTAGGCAAAGGTGGGGAAGGGTGGGGTTTAAAGTAGCATTATATAACTCGGTCGAAGCGAGATGATGCTGCGTCTATAGCAGCCGGGTCGATATAAAGACTGTAAAACGACGCCATGGTCTCTGTTGCTCGAGAACAAATTCGATCGTGGAGGATGATTTCGGAGATTAACCGAAGCGTATTTGTTCGCGTAACCACAATCCTCGTGATGTGTACTTAACGCGTACTTGATAATGACCCTCCCTGCGATGGGCGCGGTGCGTGCGCGCGCGTGTCAGTGTTTGTGTGTGTGTCAGTGTGTGTCTGTGTGTGGTGACGTCACCGCTACTTAGTGGCGAATGGCGGTTGTTGTTGTCTGTGTGTGTGTCCGTGTGTGTGTCTGTGTGAGTCTCTGTGTGTTTCTGTGTGCGTCTTTCAATGTGTGTGTCTGTCAATGTGTGTGTCTGTGTGTGAGTATCTGTGTGTGAGTGTCTGTGTATGTGTGTGTGAATGTGTGTGTCTGTGTGTGTCCATAAATGGCGTCACGCACCTAGGGGCGGGGGGTCAGACATTTGTAACGATGTGACGGGGGGTTGAGAAATGTTACTACAATGACAATAGTTTATAGCGATTTGAAGCATGTTTTTTTTGGGGGGGGAGGGGGGGTAGAGCTTTGTGACGTTATATTTGAGGGGGTGTCTGACTCTTTGTGACGCCGTGTGACGAAGGGGGGGGGGTAAAAAATCGTCCAAAATCGCGTGACGTCATTTATGGACGGCCCCTTATCTGTGTTCGTTGTCAACAAGGGTGTCCACAAAGCCGGTCACGTTTTCATCATTGCCATTCAGGCAACAAGATAATCTGTGGATCTCTGCCTGAGTCTGTGGGTCTGCGCGAGAGTCTGCAGGTCTTTGTGCGACTCGATGGGTCTCTGTATATGAAGGTGGCTCGGAGATGTTAACTACCCCGCCTGGTATACAGGAGGTCGCGGGTTCGATTCCGTGACCCGGACGATGCCCGTTGTTTTATGTTTGGAGTCTGCGTCTCTCTCTCGCTCACCCCGTGTGTGAGTCTGTGGGTCTCTGTGAGAGTCTGTGGGTTTCTGTGCGACTCTAAAGGTTTCTGTGTGTGTCAAGGTGGCGTGGTGATGTTAACTACATCACCTGGTATACAGGAGGTCGCGGGTTCGATCCCGTAACCGGGACGATGCCTGCTGTTGTATGTTTGGAGTCTGTGTGTCTCTCTCTCTTGCCCACCGTGTGTGAGTCTGTGTGTCTCTGTGAGAGTCTCTGTGAGAATCTATGGGTCTCTGTGTGAGTCTATGGGTCTCTGCGTGAGTCTATGGGTCTCTGTGTGTGTGTCAAGATGGGGACCAAATCTTCCAGGGGGTCTGGGGGTCTCCCCAGAAAAGAAATCAAAATTTGAAAACGAATTTCCTGTCATTTCCTGCCTAAAATAAAAAAAAATTAACAAAAAAAATGGGATGGACTTTTTTTTTACAATAATGTCTAATAGTGTATTGTATTCCTTTTGGCGAGAATCCTTCCCCTGACATCCCTCACATATGTACATGTGCTCAACCTCCGATCTGTAAGACGCGTCGCCGCTGGCACTTGCAGCGTTTCGCCTTTTTTCTTTTTTGGGGCCGTAACATTTTGGGGCGGGGAACGTTGTGGGCCCGATCGGGTTTTAAATGACACCGTAATCTTTGCTGCTGCAATGCGTTTGAACGCGATGACGACAACGACGGTGGTGGTGATATCAGCCAAATGGTTGAAGCTGCTGTCATTTGTGAGGACCCAGGTCGTGTCTGACGAAAAACGAGTGACGTTCAAGTTCATTTATTCGGTATAGCCCTGTGAGCCATTTGGCTCTTGAATCGGGTGCAACTGCAACAAACAAAAAACAAAAACAAGAATACATCTTATAGTGACTATGTGCAAACAGAAAATCCAAGAAAAGACAGCAAAATATTGCAGAAAAAGCACCGTACACCAACACTGTGTGCAAAAACCCCAGTGGGATGCAAGTCAAACAACAACAACAACCACAAGACAACTTAGATTAAGGCCATCAGTCTAACTCTGTACTACAACAAACATGGCCAAACCAAATTTTTTTTCGAAAATCACCAAAATAAAGCCATAAAAGCAATGAAACAGTGGTCATAGGAACTGTGACCGAATTTTCATAATAAACGACGTAAACAACATGTACTACCAAACTCTGCAGCCATAGCTGGCTGCATGAGTCACTCCACAACAGTAGGAGCATCAGTCGGAGTATCAACATTTTTCAATCCACCTTTAAGATCAGACGTGGCAGCTACGTGGGTAAAGTAAACGCCGTTGAATTTCGATTTAAAGCTTTCGTGACTGCAGGGATTCATCTTCTTGGTTCTTTCGGTAAAGTCATGTAGAATGGAAATAATAAAATAATGAAAATAAAACATAATAAAATAATTCAGACTGTCTACTCGACTAAAATAATTCGACAGACCTGCTCGCCGAAACGTCGTGAGAATTATTTAATGTTTTATTTTTATTATTTGATTATTTCCATTCTACGTGACTTTACCGAAAGAACCAAGAATATAAATGCCGTTGAGCAATTGACTGCTGCTATAAATCCCCACAATGATGGCGATGATATCAGCCACTTTGTTGATCTGCTATTAATTGTAACGCCCAGGTCTCTTCTGACGAAAAACGAGCTATACGTGGCAGCTCAGTGGGTATAATAAGCATCGTTTAGTAATTGGCTGCTATACATCTCCACGTGATAAGCCACTTTGTTGATCTGCTATTGTGACGCCCAGGTCGCTTCTGACAAATAGAGCTACGTAGCCTTACACCTGAAATAGGACTGCTCTGGCTGGATGAGTTTCCCAGCCGCACCTTTCAAGCGGTTCACCAATGCTTTAGCGATGATCTTGTAGTCCGTGCATAGCACGGACACTGGTCACCAGTTCGTAATGAGGCACAAGTCCCCATTTTTGGGCCACAGAGTAACTACTGCTCTCCTGGAACTCTACAGCACATCAGGGAAGAAACCCTCGACGTTAAGTCCACACTTCCTCTAGGTGGGTTGGAGGAAATTGTGGATCTCGTCGGGTGCATATTCCCGCTCCCCCTAAATTTGGGAGAAGCTTATCTTACTCGCGTTGTTGTCGACGCTGCTGCTGCTGGTTCTGCTGCTGCTGTAGCTTCTGTTGTTGCTGCTGCGGATCCTGCTGCTGCTGCTGTACTGTGTGTGTTGGTGCAGGCTGAGCAGTATTTTTCTTTTCCTTGGCCAGGGAGTTTTTTCTGGGCGTGGCCGACGCCACCACACCCGAAACACCGTGGCACGGCCGTGGAAACATACACGGTGTGGAGGTAGCCCTCCATTGTGTGCTTGAAGGTCACGTTGAGGTCCGTGTTATTGTCCTTCAAGATCATGAAGGTTTGTCGCTGGAGCGACATGATGTGTGCCAGCTTTTGGGTCCCGTGTCCTCAAAGGCAGCATGATGATGCGAGAGACAGTCGTGCCGATCCGCTGTAGATCTCGCTGCAGTTTGGTGCTTTTGAGGAACGGTGGCACGTTGGAGATCCACACTTTGACAGCAGGTGAAGAGAGAGGGGTGCACTGCACGAACAGTGCCCCCCCTTGATGTCGAGTCCGATCTCCACGTGGCACGCCACCAAACTCTCCTTGGTCATGTAAAAGACCACGCCTGCGGTTCTGTCGCTGGGAAATGAGGATGCCTGCCAGGCCGATGCGCTCGACCATCGCGGCAATGACGGTCTCGATGGCGATCTCAGGTGGAGGGAAGCAAGTGACTGCATTCCACAGAGAGAGCAACTCGAACGTATCGTATTGTGCCATAAGGAACAACAGCAGTAGAACACGAGTGATAAGAAAAGTCGACAACAAATGATATTTAAAAGAGAGAGAAGAAGAGGAAATACGGATGAAGAATTTTGATTTAAAGCTTTCGTGACTGCAGGGATTCATCTTCTTGGTTCTTTCGGTAAAGTCACGTAGAAGGGAAATAGTAAAATAATAAAAATAAAACATAATAAAATAATTCTCACGACGTGTCGGCCACAACGCTAGCAGCCGTCCTCAAGTGAAGAACAGGTCTGTCGGACTTCAGACGCTGTCTTTCCGACAGACCTGTTCTTCACCTGAGGACGGCTGCTTGCGTTGTGGCCGAAACGTCGTGAGAATTGTATTTATTTTCATTATTTTATTATTTCCCTTCTGCGTGACTTTACCGAAAGAACAACAACAAAAAAACAGAGGAAGAGAGAAAGGAGGAGTGCTGTAAGAGAAGGAGTGGAACAGAGAGAGGCAGAGGCCCCCAGGCTGCTAAACCAAGCAGACCTGGGGCGTGGTCGTGGCGGTGGTGAGTGCTGTTGAGACAAAGAAAAACCACCAGAAAAGCAGAACATAGGCAACACTACGTGAAGTAACAAATTACTCACAGCTAAGGGGAGAAGGTTGTTTGACACAATCAGATGTTATAAAATTCAGAGGTGGGACAAAGTCATTGTTATGCAAGTCCAAGTCGAGTTGCAAGTCTTTGTACATTTTGCCGAGTCGAGTCTGAAGTCATCAAATTCATGACTCGAGTCTGACTCGAGTCCAAGTCACATGACTCGAGTCCACACCTCAGAGGTGGGACAAAGTCATTGTTATGCAAGTCCAAGTCGAGTTGCAAGTCTTTGTACATTTTGCCGAGTCGAGTCTGAAGTCATCAAATTCATGACTCGAGTCTGACTCGAGTCCAAGTCACATGACTCGAGTCCACACCTCTGTTATAAATAAAGAAAACCGAGAAACAATGTCCACCAAAGGTGTTAATCCTCTCAGGCGAGGATCAGGATGGAGAAAAAATCCAGGCCCCTGTGCACAGAGAGAGCGGAGAGCTCCGGCAAGACACACCCACTTCCCAGCATGCACCGAGAGAGAGATAGATAGAGACATCGAGACAGAGGGACACAGAGAGAGGGGCACACACATACTTTTAAACAACTTTTATTACCGCCAGCAGCAGCATCAGCACTGTAGGCGATTTCGATACGAAATACACAAAGTCACCAGCAACAAACAACACAATAAACAACACAGGCGCTGTGGCGCTAGACGCGCCGCTCAGAACACACAAAAAAAGTCACGTGGTGGTGGTGGTAATCGCACACGCCACACCGACGAGCGAGCACTTTAGAAGATGAAAAGAGGGTTACGTGCTGATCATTCATAAATGGGCAAACATGACGAATGATCAGCACGAGACTGAAAGAACATCAGAAAGATATTAAATTATCCCAAATACAACAGTCAGCATTAGCAGAACACGCGTGCAAACAAGGACACTCAATTGATTTTGATAATGTTAAAGTTCTGTGCAAAACTAGCTACTACTGGCCAAGAATAATTAGATAATCTATCAAGATTTTAATGGAATAAAAATAAGTTTAACCTGTCGGATAGCTACCGACTAAATGCCGCATGGAAGCGGATCATCAAATAATAAATTGTTTAAATCGCCGTACCATTGCTACGGCGATTTTAGTACACACAATGGACAGGAAGGACAAGATCAAAGGCCTCGCATAATGTGCATGCATAATGTGCGCAAGAGCGCAGTAGTGTGGTCACCACATCCACGCCTCTACATAAGAAACAAATCTGGCTGTTGCCTGATGAAGCTCGTTGTAATTACTGGCGAAACGTCGTACTCTGATTGTAAATGTTGTGGATTGGCTCTCCAACACATCGGTGTGCTGTACTAGTGACGAATTGACATTTTCTGTTTACGTGACAACCCTTACTAATTGGCTGTGTCGGGTGGTGGCGGGTTTTAACGACACATTTATATATTTTACGCGATCTAACCCAAAAAAACCCTATATTATGGAAGAAGAAGATAATGATGACGATGAATAGCAGCGAGAGAATCTTAAAATCAACACCGGGGTATGAACAAGGAGCCCAGTAAAATGGGGTGACGGGAGCGCGGTTGGATCCTTCAAGGGTTGTACAAGCAGTCAGCAGCCCTGCCATGCTGCATTTTTTTTTAATCTGGGCAATTATGGGCCTTCAAAAAGCGACCTTCGGCATCACACGAAACACATTCCCCTCCGACCGCACACATCACCCAAGACAGGTATCCCACTCGACTAACCCCACCAACCCCCTTCCCCATGGGTGAGGTTCAGCTGAATAGCTTCCCCCCCCTGGGAAAAAATAGGTGGATATTTGATCAGCGTGTGTGTGTGCCGTGTGTTTGTTTGCGTTGCTACTAGAAAGGCACGTCGGTTCGGGCGTGACCAAGTGGCAGTGCCAACTCCTGGCTCAAACTCCGGACTGTATTCCGTACCAACTGCTGTCTCTCTGTCTCTCGCACGTCGCCCTGGTTAACCGTGTAAATAATAGGGGGAATTGTTATTTGATGAAAAACTAATATACGTATTGTATATATTTATGCAATATATAATGCATATACTTTTTAAAATAGTATTTGTATATTAACATATAAAATAGTATGCATTATATATTCATCTAATATATATGATAAAATATATAAAATAAATAATTGTATATTTATATATTTAAAAATATATAATAGAAGTCCAACACACATACATACTGCTCTACAGCTTCGTATCGATTGTACATCGATTAAAGGCATTAAGGAACCCGCACACACACCAACACGACACACCAACACGGATGTATGCACATACACGATATATATCCGTGTGTGTGTATATATCGTACACTAAATAATATGACCTTAAAGCTTTTCAAATTCTACTGGGCTACATAGTTAACATTTCAACTGCTGGATAAAGCTGCGGGGTGTACTCCGTAACACTGTTGTCTCTCTTTTTTTTACGATCAGAGGAAACAAGGAGATGCTCGGTGTAGTCGGCACTTTGCTTCATCATTTCGTTTTTCTATTTATGCTTTGCTTTATGTAACCCCCCTCACCCCACTTTTTAAATGAAAGATCTCTCTCACGTCACCTTGGTTAACCATGTAAATAGTAGAAAGAATGGTTATTTAATAAAGACATTAAAAGTAACTATTATCGAACTTTAAGACCCAACTGAAAATCACACCTTCTTCCTGGAGAATGGGCACCACACGAATATCAAATGTCACTCGGTCTGTACTTGAAAAGCAGGCGGAATGTAAGAGCCTTGACTCACAGGTCACGATATATGTCATGTCTATTTTCATATTTATATTAGGATAAATCTGACTTCGAATGAACGGCGGAGATTAAATATCAGCTTCCACAATGCTAAGGCAAAGGAAAACCGTGAGATTTTAAAAGACCTTAATTAATGCGACCTGGTTCCTAGCCAAACAGGAATTAGCATTTCGTGGTAACGATGAGAGTGCAAACTGTTCTAATCGTGGCAACTATGTGGAGTTATTACATGCTTTTTCTGAGAAAGATGAAAAGTTAGGTAGACATTTGGAGACATCCGCTGTGTTTTCTAGCTTAACAAACAGAATATAGAACGATTTAATCGAGACAGTCGGTGATGTAATTAGAAATTATTTCAAAGAGGAGATTAAGGCAGCTCCATTTGTTGCAGTCGACGTAGACAAGGCAACGGATGTCACAAACAAAGTCCACGTCTCTGTCATTTTGCGTTATGTGGCTAAAAGTGAGGTGACTTGTGAGGTGAGGGAGGCGTTCTTGGATTTGATGGTGTGAGTAATGACAGACGAGCACCAGCTATTGCTGATTATGTTTTGGGAGTGTTGGGGAAATACAATTGCGTTGAAAAGCTGGTTGCTCAGACTTATGACGGAGCCTCTGTGATGGCATCAGATCGTAGTGGGGTGCAGGCTAAGATTAAAGAAAAGGTACCTGAAGCCACGTTCACCCATTGTTATGCACACAAATTGAACCTGGTGCTCTCGCATTCAGCAAAATGTATGCCTGAGTGTAAAAAGCTTTTTTAAAACAGTTGATGGACTTGCGACGTTTTTCAATAAGTCGACCAAGTTTACCCACCTTACTGGACGATGTTGTGAAGCGACGTTTACCAAGAGCAGCGCCCACGAAATGGAGCTCAAATTCTAGACTAGTGCAGACGATCAGCATGTACCAATCTGATCTGCGTGCTGTGTTTCGGATTCTGAGCGAAAATCCAGATGGTTGGGACAATGCCACCCTGATGATGGCCGCCAATATGATCTCTGGCTGTCAAAAGCATCAACCTGCATCTTCATGCTGATGAGGGCATTTTCAATTAAAACAATGCACTCTTTCGTGTGCTGCAAAATAAAGTAATGGACATTTGATTCTGCTGTGCGTGAATCCGCGACACAATGGGAGTTGTGGAACGCCAGGGACAAGAGTTTGGGCAGTTTCTATGATTGATTCGAGCAGAAATGCGTCACACTTGGCCTGACAGACAATGCCCGAAGTTAACAGCCCATCAGAGATGAGAGGAAAATAATAATGTTTTATAACATTCTGAACAATATCAGTGTTCAAATAAAAGCTAGGTTTGATCATTCGGTGAGCTAACTTTCCTCGGTTTAGTCGATTGCACGAAATTTTATGAAATGTCACAACATTGCAGAGCCTATAAAATATGCAAGGTATTTTGACTTTGTTAGACTAAATGCTGATCTTATCGGATTGTATAGTTCACAAATGGCGAGGAACGAATGCAAATCACCCAGAGAGCTCCTTAGATTTTTGGCCTAGAATTATCTAATGCAGACGGTCCCCGAGGTGACAAAGTTACTCCAGCTGGTGCTCACTATACCAGCCACAACAGCGTCCTTTGATGTGTCGTTTTCCGCTTTGAAACAACTCAAAACATACAGTCGGAATCGGACTGACCAAGGACGATTTTCATCCCTGGCAATCATCTCTATTGAGATGGAGAGAGGTTTAAAATTAATAGAAAATAAAGAGGACTTCGACAACAAAGTCACTGTCATACAGTATTTGTCCAGAATGATAGACGAATGGACTTAATTTGCAAGTGAAGGTAAGACCACGCAATATATATTTTCACTTGTATTGAATGAGTATTAATAGTGGAACTGCATTCGCCTATAAAACGTGAATCGAATACGTAACTTCTCTGTATGCGTGTGCTGTAAAGAATGCTGATATTAAATATGAAACATACGGTCGCCTAACCAATAATCATTGTGCAACCTGACAATTGAATGGCGAATTTAAGCTGCCTCTGTCGGGTTCATATGTGTGTCGATCTGGCTCTGATACTAGCCAGTGTCTCCCCAGCCATTGACCTCACCGCACGTCACTGCCGTGCACCCGTACGGACCAGGAGTTAGACACCAATCGACTTGTTGATGTAGCAACTGTGTACTCTGTAGCCGTGTAACTGTGTACCTGTGTTAAATAGTTGTTGCTGTTGCAGACGGAGGTACTCGGAGACGGAGGTGAGTTAGGGGCTTCCGCCAGGGTTTATTAACAGGTATCACTATAAGGGTTCCCTCTTCACCCCTTCCACTATCCCCGTTCCTCCAGTGACCCCGCTTACGTCATGGGGTCTCCCTTAAATACCCTCTGAGGCGAGACGTCACGTGCACTGCCCGGCGCGTGCGACCCCACGTCCCGTGATGTCACAGCACCGGACAGCGCACGCGACGCCACCACTCTCCTCTACTCCTCTACATCACCCCCCCCCGTGAAAAAAAACAGCCGACCCGGCTGCAAGCACCCCGCAAGCGGGGCCCCACACCGGACCGAAGACCGAATATTCACGAGTTCGTGTGCCTGAAGGTATAACCGGCTGCTAGAAACTAAACCTTAGGGCAGCACGGCCCCTCAAGCAGAACAGCAACAACAAAAAACAAGACAAATAGACCCCGAAGGCCTCATCCGCCGGATAGCGCCGAACGGGCGCCAGGGGCTGGGCCCGCTGAACGGCCATCAGGGCCGTCACCGGAGCCGCATCCCCCTCGAGCGGGTATGCGCTGCTGGCCCGCTCCCCCGTATGATGTCCGTCTCCCATGCAGGTGGCCCGTCAGCGGGCAACAGGCCCACCGCCGTGGCCTCCGGTGACCGGGGGGTCTCTGTCGGCCTCACTCGGGAGGGGCCTGGGGGCACACACACAGGTCGGACGTCACCTCCGTCAGCGAGACCCGGCCGGTCAGGCACGCCGGACACATCATCAGCCGGCCGCTCCGGAATTGGGGGTGGATCCCCCAGGGTAGATGGAACATAACGTTTGAGCCGGGACGGGTGCACTATCCACTGCCGGCGACCGAACCGAATCCGGACGCATTGCGGCCGGCGGACCTCCACAACCTCCACAGGGCCCTGCCAAGGGCGATGCAATTTGGCCGATGTGCCAACGGGGACCTGGGGACAATGCAGCCACGCTTTTTGACCCGCTATCCACGGGAGGCCAGCTGCCTGGTGTTTGGGCAGCCGCTCATTAGCCGCCTGCCGGCTTGCGGAATTCTCGGCAGCGGCCTGTCGCGCCTCGCGCAGCCGGTCAAGCGCGACCTTCAAAGGGGTCGGCACCGCCGACCCCTTCTTGGAGGAGCCAACGTCCATCTGGACGTGCACCGGGGGCTCCGGTTCCCTACCGTACATCAAATAAAAAGGCGAAAATCCCGTGGAGGCATGAGGGGCCAACCGATACGCCGCCAAGACCCCCGGGACGAACAGGTCCCAGTCTGACTGGGACGTGTTCACCTGGTGGCACAGCATGGACGTAAGGGTGCGGTTCAAGCGCTCTACCATCCCGTCTGACTGGGGGTGGTAGGGCGAGGTGCGGATTTTCTTGGTGCCAAGGAGGTCACACACCTCCTTGAGCAACCTAGACGAGAAATTCCGCCCCTGGTCAGTCAACAATTGTTCCGGCGCGCCCTTGTCAAACACGTACCCCTGGACGAAGGCCTCGGTGATAGAAGAGGCCAACTGATCGACCAAAGGCCATGCCATGGGCCAACGTGTGAGGTACTCAACGCCCACCAAGAGGTATTTGTGGCCCCGTTGGGATGCAGGGAATGGCCCCAAAATGTCGAGCGCCACGAGCTCATTAACGCGAGAAACCCGGATGGACTGCAGCGGGGCCCGGTCCCGGACAACTGGGGCCTTCCTCCGCGCGCAGTCGTGGCAACCCTTTAAAATCAGTGCCACGTCACCTTCAACACCCGGCCAGTAATAGTCCCGCTTAAGGGTCAATAAGGTCTTGTGGTAGCCAAGGTGCATAAGCTTCTCGTGAATGGCTCGGGTTAATTTACCACGCAGGCTAGTGGGCACAACCACACAATAGCGTTCCAATTGGGCATCCCAACGCATGAGTAGTCCGTCATGCACGGCGATCTCCGGGGCAGCCGACGAAGCTGAGCTCCGGGCCTTATGTCCGACACGGCGCCGTAGCTTCAGCAGAGAGGAATCCTCCATCTGCAAGCCGGACCATACCTCCCGGGGAAGTCCAAGGCCGAAATCCGCGGGCGACGCCGCACCTGGAGGGGTGTCCGCCTCGGCCGACGCGACCAACTGGGCCGCGGCGTCCCCTGGGGCCTTGCAACGGCTAGAGCCCAGGGCGCAAGCACACCCACCGCCTGCCGGCAATCGGGATAAACCGTCCGCATTTCCATGCTGTGTCCCCTTCCTGTGGATTACATCAAAGGGGTAATCCTGGAGCACTTCGAGCCAGCGAGACAGCTGACTCGAGGGCTGACTAATCTTCAGCGAATATTGCAGGGCCGCGTGGTCGGTTCGGACCGTAAACAGCCTACCGTACAAATATGGTCTATACAACTGAACAAAATAAACTATGGCCAAAAGTTCCCTCCGGGTCACACAATATCGCTGTTCCGTCGAGGACAGAACGCGACTGCCATAGGCTACCACCCTCTCAACCCCGTCGACCACCTGGGCCAGGACAGCCCCAATTCCCGTGTCGCTGGCATCGGTATCGAGCAGGAAGGGTTTCGTAAAATCCGGGTACCCCAAGGGCGGCGCATCCGCCAAGGCCGTGCGAAGCGCCGCAAAAGCCGCCTCCTCCTCCGCGCCCCAGTGAAACCTTTGGCCTTTGGCGGAAAGGGCGTGCAGTGGCTTCGCAATGGTCGCAAAATCGCGGACAAACCGGCGATAGTACGATGCGAAGCCAACGAAGCTACGCACCTCCGCGACAGATGTGGGAGTCGGCCACGTCCGGACACAAGCCGTTTTATCCGGGTCCGTGGCGACACCTGACGTGCTAACAATGTGTCCCAAATACCTCACCGATGGTTGTAGCAAGTGGCATTTCTGGGGTTTGAATTTCAAGCCAGCAGCACGCACTTTGACGAACACCGCCTCAAGGCGTTGCAAGTGCTCGCCAAACGTACGGCCAAAAACAATAACGTCATCCAAGTAGATTAGACAAGACTCCCACTGCAGCCCCGCCAAGACCATCTCCATGAGACGCTGGAAGGTGGCCGGGGCCGAATGGAGACCCATAGGAAGCCGATTGAACTCGAACAACCCCTGGGGTGTGCGGAACGCTGTTTTGGGTCTAGAGGCCTCATCCAGTGGCAATTGCCAGAAGCCGGAGAGCAAATCTAAAGTCGAAAAGAACCGCGCGCCCGAGAGGGCGTCCAGGGAATCATCCATGCGAGGCAATGGATATGCATCAGCCACCGAGATCTTGTTCAATCTACGAAAATCGACGCAGAACCGGAGACTCCCGTCCCGTTTCTTGACTAGCACAATGGGGGCACCCCAAGGGCTAGTAGATGGGGAGATGATGTCCGCCGCCAACATTTCCTCGACAGCCGAGCGGACATGATCTTTTTCCGCTGGGCTAAAGCGGTGGGAATTAAGTCGAATAGGGGCCGCGTCGCCCGTGTCTATGTGGTGGTCCAAAAGAGTAGTGCGACCCAGATCAAACTTACTTTGGCTGAATACATCGGTGAACCGCTCGATGAGGTCGCGGAGTTGCCGACGTTCCCCGGAGGACAACGAGGCATTCTCGTCGCACAACGTGGCAATCCATGATGCGTCGGGGTCCCCCGTGCGCATCACGCCCGCCACGACCCCTCCATCCGGGGCAGCGCTCTCGGGTGGAGGAGCCGGGGTCGCGTGTGCCAAAACGGCGCCGGCCGGGACTACGACCGGCAAGGGTCCCGAATTGAGGACCTGCAAAAAAAGGTCCTGGCCCCCCGACACGGCTGTCAAGGCGCCCACCAACCCCTTCGTCCTTGAAAAGTAGCTTGACGGAGACAGGAGGATACCCGTCTCCGTGGAGCCCATTTCGAGCGGTTTGCGCAACCTAAGGGGTATCAGGATTTGTGACGCCGGTGGTACGGTCACCGGCACTTTATTCAAGGCCCGTACACCGGCGACCAAGGGAGACAGGACGGTAGGCGATTGTAGGAATTTCAGCCGCCTCCCTGACGGCATTTCCACACAGCCCTGGTCAACGAGAATTCGGATGGGCATCCTAGACAAAAAGTCGGTCCCCAAGAGGCATGGCACTGCCAAGGTCCTGGAGACCAAAATCGGCCCGGCCAACTCAATCTCGTCAACCCGAACCGACGCTACAACGTGGCCCAAGATGCCCAAACTGCCGCCGTTCGCGGCGACACAAGCCCCGCGAACCGGCCTTAACGGACCCACGCTGCGGGGTAGCAGCCCAAAAATGGCCTCCGAAATAATGGTGGCCGATGCCCCCGTATCCACCAGGAGGCGAACGTGCACCCCTTGCACATATCCTGCCACCGCTGAGGAGCCGGCAGCTGCCGCCACCATCCTATGCGCAAGTGCATCCCAGTGGCGGGTCTGTCTGGGCCATTGAGGGGGTGATGACGATGGTGCACCCGACCCTTCGAGGACAACCCCATGACGATGGGTCCTAGCCCCGCTAGATGCATGAGGTGAAGGGAGCGGCCGCGCAGATGATGCGTCGCGACTCGCCTGGGGCCCCGGACCCGATGCCAAGGAGGGTCTAGGAGAAGGTGGAGTCCCTTTTCCAAAGGCCCCCGGGGCATTCCGGCAGCCCCGCTCAATGTGGCCCCGCTGACCACAGCGGAAGCAGGCCACCGTGTCCGCCTCCTGTGGACGGGAAGGTCCCGGCCGCCCCCGCTGCTCCGGACGGCGACCACCCGCCCCCCTTCCTCGACGATCGGGCACCGCCAGGGCCGCGAGGGTGTCCACCCCCTGAGAGGTGACCCCCCCGTCCGGCGCCGGGACCCCCGCACACGCCGCCATCTGAGGCCGTTGGCGGAGGGAGAGGTGCGCCTGAATGTTTTCGGCGACCGCCAAGGATGTGATCTGCCGATCATTGTTGATCGACAGAGCAATTCCTAGCTCCCTTGCCAGGTCAAGCAGCTTCCCCAAGGCCATAGAATCAAGTGCCCTGCCGTACAGGTCAGGGTATGCAGCCTGTGCCAGGGCCAGGAGCGAGCAGCGGAAGGCCAGCGGCAGTTCCCCCTCCTCCCGCCGCCGCAATGAAAACTTTAGCTGCGCGGTGGACGGCGGCTCAAAAACGTTGGCCATTTGGATATAGGCCGCCGGGAGTGTAGCCCGATTGGCCGGATGGATGGACTTGAAGGCCTGCAGAGCCCTTTCGTCCAAGCAGGTCGGAAGCGCCGGCAAGGCCTCCTCCATGGACCAGCCGACCGACATGTATGCCGCGTCGAACCGGTCCTGGAAGGCCGACCAGTCGCCTCCTTGCGCGACAAACGGCGCAACGTCGGGTAACCGGCGCTGCCATTGGCCGCGCGGCGCCGCGAGGTGTGGAAGCCAAGCGGCACCTGCGGGCCACCCGGCGGACGCGACGTGGTGCGGCGGTGGCAGCATTGCGGCTCCCGCGGGCCACGCCGAAGACGCGGAAAGGTGCGGTGGTGCTGCGGCTCCCATGGGCCACGCCGTAGGCGCAGCGAATTGTGGCTGAGTTGCGGCCCCCATGGGCCACGCCGTAGACGCAGCAAAGTGCGGCTGAGTTGCGGCCCCCATGGGCCACGCCGTAGACGCAGCGAAGTGCGGCTGAGTTGCGGCCCCCATGGGCCACGCCGTAGATGCAGCGAGGTGTGAAGGCACCTGCGCTTTCGCGACCCACCTGTCAGCGGCGGCGTACGAAGCCACGGCGTCGTCCCGCAACGCGGCGAGGGACCACGGCGTTGCCGAAGACGCGGCGGTATAAATCGGGCCTGCAGCGGCCCCCGCGGCCCACCCCGCCGGCGCAGCGAGGTGCGGGACAGCGGCCGTAGCCGCGGCAACCTCTCGCGACGCAGCGAGGCACCACGGAGTTGCGGCCTCCCCGGGCCACGCCGAAGACGCGGCGGTATAACACGGAGCTGCGGCTGCCCCCGCGGCCCACCCCGCCGGCGCAGCGAGGTGCGGGACAGCGGCCGCAGCCGCCGCAACCTCTCGCGACGCGGCGAGGCACCACGGCATTGCAGCCTCCATGGGCCACGCCGAAGACGCGGCGGTATAACACGGAGCCGCGGCGTCATCCATGACAAGGGACGCAGGCACGGCGAGGTGCAGAGCCGCGGCATCGCCGGTGGCCGGCCCCGTGAGCGCAGCGACAGGTGGAGCCGCGGCAGCACCCGCGGCCCATTCCGGCGGCACGGCGATGTACGGGGCAGCGGCAGCTGCCGCTGCCCACCCCGGCGGCCCGGCGAGGACGGCACGCGCGTACTTACCCGGGGCCCCCCCGGCGGGCGCAGCTTGATGTAGAGCCGCGTCGTCGCCGGCGGCTGGTCCCGCAGGAGCGGCGTGCCGAGACACCCCGGCCGCGTCAGTGTAGAGACGCGGCGTCGCGGTCGCCATGGCAGCACCCGCGGCCCATTCCGGCGGCACGGCGATGTACGGGGCAGCGGCAGCCGCCGCTGCCCACCCCGGCGGCCCGGCGAGGACGGCACGCGCGTACTTACCCGGGGCCCCCCTGGCGGGCGCAGCTTGATGTAGAGCCGCGTCGTCGCCGGCGGCTGGTCCCGCAGGAGCGGCGTGCCGAGAAACCCCGGCCGCGTCAGTGTAGAGACGCGGCGTCGCGGTCGCCATGGCAGCACCCGCGGCCCATTCCGGCGGCACGGCGATGTACGGGGCAGCGGCAGCCGCCGCTGCCCACCCCGGCGGCCCGGCGAGGACGGCACGCGCGTACTTACCCGGGGCCCCCCCGGCGGGCGCAGCTTGATGTAGGGCCGCGTCGTCGCCGGCGGCTGGTCCCGCAGGAGCGGCGTGCCGAAAAACCCCGGCCGCGTCGGTGGAGAGACGCGGCGTCGCGGTCGCCATGGCAGCCATGTCCGCCGGCCGCCGCGTCGCAGCCGTAGTAGCGGCCGCATACGTCTCCCGAGCCAACATGGCCGCCGCGGATTGCGTCGCAGCCAACATGACGGCCATTTCCGGTGGAGCGGTCGCTGGGAAAACGGCGGCGCTTTCAACGTTGGCAGTTGACAGTTGCTCCCGTCTCGAGTGCGGGGCGGTTGGCTGCGTCCGTGCCTCCACCTCGGCCAACCTGACGGTCAGCTGCCCCACCGCCTGCAGGAGCTGGTGCAGCAGAGCTGCGGGGACGCTTTCCGTCTCTGGCGGCGGCGGTGAGCTGGCACTCCCCGCAGCCGAATCCTCCCGCTCCGGCCCGCTCGTTTCCATGGGGACCGTCACCGGGGTCCCGGGCTCCGGGGTCACTGCTGGAGCCTCCTCTCCGCCTTCGGCACCCTCCAAGTCATGTGCCGGTGGGTTCTTACGCCGTGCGCCCGCTTTTGACATGTTGGCGACGGTGTAAACTTCTGACACCAGTTGTTAAATAGTTGTTGCTGTTGCAGACGGAGGTACTCGGAGACGGAGGTGAGTTAGGGGCTTCCGCCAGGGTTTATTAACAGGTATCACTATAAGGGTTCCCTCTTCACCCCTTCCACTATCCCCGTTCCTCCAGTGACCCCGCTTACGTCATGGGGTCTCCCTTAAATACCCTCTGAGGCGAGACGTCACGTGCACTGCCCGGCGCGTGCGACCCCACGTCCCGTGATGTCACAGCACCGGACAGCGCACGCGACGCCACCACTCTCCTCTACTCCTCTACACCTGTATGGACCAGGAGTTAGACACCACTCGACTTGTTGATGTACCAACTGTGTACTCTGTAGCTGTGTACCTGTGTACCTGTATGGATCACTGGAACCCTCAAGTCGACCCGCAACACCCTGACTCGCTGCCCGTGCGACAGGGCATGTAACGACAGGTGAGGTAAGCTTACACACAGCAACAGCGGTGCTACGCTGGGTGGGATATGTTAAATATGTTGCACACTCTAAATGAAGGACGTGGGCAGGTGCTACAAATCAAGGGCAAGCACATTTATTGTGCTAATCTGTAAAATGCAACAGCACTTGCGTCACACACAGCAATCCTCAGCCGAGTCATATCCCGGGTGCATGGGCATGGTTATAGAATAAACATTATTAGGGTTAGATGATTACCAGTATTAACTCTAGTACGTCATCCTTTACAGTGTCCAGTGCCAACCCCCCTATTTGAATATATCACAAACTATCAATTAAAAGCCAATCTTAAAGACTATAACATTTCTATGACTATCAAAAACAACATTTGGGTCCTTTACATGTGTAGAGGAGTAGAGGAGAGTGGTGGCGTCGGGTGCGCTGTCCGGTGCGATGACATCACGGGACGTGGGGTCGCGCGCGCTGGGCAGTGCACGTGACGTCACGCCTCCTAGGGTATTTAAGGGATACCCCGTGACGTAAGCGGGGTCACTGTAGGAACGGGGATAGTAAACAGGGTGAAGAGGGAACCAGGGATAGTGAGAGGGATCGAATAGGGAGTCTGGGGAGAAGCCGGTGGTAGCCGTAGAGGTGCTTCTCTCTCCGCTCGGTGGAGTCGGCAGAGTCCACGATCCGACACGAGAGAGAGAGACCGGAGCTAGCCGGCAGGGACCCGGACTCAGAGTAGGACTCCTAGCCCCTGGGAGTTGTGTACCCTGTGTAGTATTGATAAGTGTTAATAAACCCTGGCGGAAGCCCCTAACTTACCTCCGTCTCCGAGTACGTCCGTCGGAACTACTCAACACATGTAAAATGCAACAGCACGTATATCACACACAGCAATTTTCAACCGAGTCGCCATAAACCACGTGAATGGTGTACGGGTCAGGTTACTCAATAACCCTGCCAGCCACCTACAGGCCTGACCCAGTATCGCATGCTGGTGTACACACGTGCATTGATGTCCTGCGCAGCACATAAGGACCTTCACAAAACCACACTTTACTCCATTGCTGCACGAGGAACTTATTAAGAGAGCGGTCCATTACTAATGTGCCACAACTACCTTGCCTTGTATACAGGAGGTCGTGTGTTCAATTCCGACCCTGGCAACGTCAAGTTACCCATGGTTACTTGAAATTTTCTCCGAGATCCTCCGTTTTATTCACTCCACATTTAGAATCAACATCGCCACTCGTTTGTGGCGATGTTGATTCTAAATTGCTATAAATTTGATGATGAAATCCGCAACTTCCTTGAGCTATCATTTGTGATGGTCAGGGTCGCTTCTAAAAAAAAGACGCTACACAGCTCAATTGGGTCTTACACCTGGTAAAATAGAAATTAAAAAGGAAGTTCAGTTTTGTTATGGGTCTCGATCAGTACGGGTCTTTGTACGTATATGTGGGTCTATGTGGTTTCTGTGGGTCTCTGTGGGTTTATGTGGGTCTATGTGGGTTTCTGTGGGTCAATGTGGGTCTCTATGGTTCTACATGTGGGTCTACATGAGTCTCTGAATCTCTGTGGATTTCCATGGATCTCTATGAGTATATGGGTATCTATGGGTCTCTGTAGATCTCTAGGAGTCTGAAAAAGACTTGCGTTTGAAAGTATTTAGCATTTTTTCCCTCCACATTTAGAATCAACATTACCACACCTTTCGAGCATGTGGCTGCTATACATTTCCACATGATGATGACGATATCAGCTACTTCGTTGATCTGCTATCATTTGTGAAAGCCAGAACGCTTCTGAAAAAGAGCTACTACGTAGCTCAGTTGGGCTTTAACACGTGGTAAAATAAAGAAAAGAAATTTCGATTTAAAGCTTTCATAACTGCAGGGATTCATCTTCTTGTTTTTTTCGGTAAAGTCACGTAGAAGGGAAGTAATAAAATAATAAAAATAAAACATAATAAAATAATTCTCACGACGTTTCGGCTACAACGCAAGCAGCCGTCTGACTTTACCGAAAAAAACCAAGAAAAAGAAAAGAAATATTTATAGTTCGTAAGGTCTTGGTTCAGAGTGGATTGCTTGTCGTTGAAAGTGGCTGCTTGCGTTGCCATGGCAAGGTCATCCACCATGTACACAAACAAATGATGGAGGTCCTGGTTTAGTGAAGAATATAGGAAAACAAACGCATTGCCTTTCACCAGCACTTCAATAGCGTCCACTTCCTCGTCAAGGCGTGAAGTCACACACAAGGCCCCCTTTTCAACCCAGGCACTTAACCCTTCAAGGGCTTGCAAGTTCACCCCCCCCCCCCTCCGCCCTCCAACGATGCTTGGCGATCTTGAAAGGAGTTTGAAAAGGGAACTCACTAACAAATGTCGTCTCGATGTTGGGAATGTCCCAAACTCAAAAGTCCCTGGGGTTTGACTTGTCACGAAACTGACCATGGTCCAACACATAAACCATATCGAGTGCATACACCAGGGCAGCAGCCAGGGAAGCAGCGGCAGAATATGTCGATACCTGATTATAAAACAAATGTAAAATAAAAAACAAAAAACACAGGTTATTTTAGTGTGACTGTGGTCATCCAGAGCAAACTGGACGTATGTGTGAACGTTGAACTTCTTTTGCATGGTACATAGCCAACCATGCTAATCTGTGGGTCCCTTTAGATCTTCATGGGCGTCTGTGGGTATTTGTGTATGTGTGTGTGCGTTAAACTTCTTTTTCACCGTACATAGCGAACTGCGCTAATCTGTGGGTCTCTGTAGGTCTCTATGGGTCTCCGTGGGTTTTTATATATGTATGTGTGTGTATGTTTAACTTTCGTTGCACCGTACGTGGCCAACCGCTCTAATCTGTGGGTCTCTCTGGGTCTATATGGGTGAAAATCTGTGGGTCTATGTGTAGTCTTGAACACGGAGGCACAGACTTGACTCGGAGGCTACACGTTTATTACACAGCCCCAACAGGGCTAACTACATACACGTACACACACTATGGGGTAACTACATAATCGGGTCAGTCAGTGACCTCCTGACGGACCCACGATGCCGAGCGGAGACCGTAGATTGGAGAGACGTAGCACCGAGGGTTGATTCCAGAAAACAGCTAAGAACGCTCTCGGGACTACCCCTTTATGCTTCTGAGCGTGGCCTCGCTCCGCCTTTGGCCACGCCCCCTTCGAGACCTTTCCTGAAGGATCTTTACCAAGCATCACGTGTCCCTCAAGCCCCACTAGGGCCCCCCTCACTCCCCTGTCCCGGTCACGTGCCCTCTCGGGTTCACCCAGACTACCATATCCTGACGTGTCCTCTCTCAGGCCGTCACCAGGACTATGTCCCATGGGGCCCATTCGCATGTCGTACTCACTCTGGCCCCAGAGAGAGGTTCCAGACGCACAGTAGTACTCTTGTGACACATATGTAGGGCTCTATGGGTCTTTGTGGGTCTCTGTTTATGTGTGTGTGTATGTTGAACTTCTGTAGCATCGTATGTAGCTAACTCCACTAATCTGTTGGCCTTTGCAGGTCTCAACATGTCTCTGTGGATCTGTATGTATGCATATGTGTGTACGTTGATTTATTTCGCACCGGTTGTAGCCAACCGTGATGATCTGTGGATATATATATGGCACTTTGGGTGTCAGTGGGTCTCTGTGTATGTATGTGCGTGTATGTTGAACTTATTTTGCACCGTAAGTAGCCAACCGCGCTAATCTTTGGGTCTCTGCAGGTGTCTATGGGTGTCTGTGAGTCTCTGTGTATCTTCGCCGGTTGGAAACATTTAGGCTGGATTGTGTGAGGAGCTTACAAATCCTTGAAAGATCTGGGCAAAGTCCCATCGGTGAGCTCCTCCGGCAGGCAAGGCTGCGTTGGCTGGGTAATGTAGCCCGCATGCCCAGCCACCGCATGCCTAAACAGCTTTTGTTTGGCCGGATCGAGGGGGCTAAACAGGCGCGGCACGGGCTAGAGAAGAGATGGAGTGATGTGGTACAGGAGGACGTGGAGCTGAGTGGACTTGCCGATGACTGGTACCAGCGGTGTCAAGATCGGCCTTTGTGGAGGAGGCTCGTGAAGGACGCTACTGGGCAGTTGGAGGCAGTCGCCCTCCAACAACAACGGAGGGCGGAGGAACGACGGTCACAACGAGCGGAGCGCCGGGTGGCTAAAGCACAGCAAGTTGGCACAGTAGGGGGTACAGGTGGTGCATCAGCCAGTCATCTCGGTCATCTCGGTCAGTCGACCTGTGGCACCTGGGTCTGCCCCGTGACCTCCTGCCAGCGGGGGCGTTCGACACTTCACGTGGCCTCATTTAGGTTTATGTGGATCTTTGTGAATCTCTTTGTGTTTCTGTGGGTCTGTGTGGAGTTATTAGGTTATCTGTGGGTCTCTGTGGTTCTATGTAGGTTTTTGTTGTTCTCTGTAGGTTTCTGTAGATCTCTGTGGCTTTCTGTGGTTCTATGTGATTCTAGGGCACGAGTCAAATTTGCCTTTGGGACTCAACCAATCGTCATCAGGCTGGGCACTACTATGGCAACAGACTGGCCTCGATAATTGTTCTCCGCGTCTTTCGAGTTTTCCCTCCACATTTAGAGTAGTTGGCTGCTCTAAATTCCCTCAGGACGATAAGCCACTTGGTTGAGATATTTTTTTGTGATAGCCAGGTCGCTTGTCTGAAAAATAGCTACATAGCTCAGTGAGGCCTTACACCTGATAAAATAAAAATATATAAAAATAAGTTTTAACATGGGTCTCGATGGGTATTAGTCTCTGTAGGTCTTTGTGGGTCTTTGTGGGTTTCTGTGGGTCTATGTGGGTTTCTGTGGGTCTATGTGGGTTTCTGTGGATCTACGAGTGATTCTGTGTGTCTATGTGGGTTTCTATGGTTATATATGAGTCTGCATTTCTGTGGGTCATTATGGATCTTTTTGAGTATATGGGTCTTTATGGGTCTCTGTAGGTCTCTGAGTCTAAAGAAACGTGTGTTTCGCTGCTATAAATGTCCACGTGATAATGGTGACATCAGCCACTTGTTTGACCTGCTACCATGTGTGATAAACCTGGTGAAATAAATAAAAAATAGTGTTAACTCTCCCTATCATTCGTAACGTGACGCAGAGGCTGGTGTATTCTATGTGCTATTAAGATGCGGCATTGCCCGAAACGTCGCATTTTTTTCATTTTGAGACCATACACACACTTTGCAGGTATTTACTAATTTCTTTAGAACTGAATATATACATGGAGACGCATAGGATCATCACACAGAGACCTATAGACTCATCACACAGAGACCCATATGCTCATCACACAGAGCCCCATACACTCATCACGCAGAGACCCATATACGCATCACGTAGATACCCATAGACTCATCACGCAGAGACCCATACTCATCACATCCAGAGGCATATAGAATCACCGTGCTGAGACCCATATACCCATAGACTCACCACACAAATACCCACAGACTCATCAAGCAGAGACCCATAGAACCAAAACGAAGAGACCCATAGACTCACCACAAAGAGATCCAGAGACTCATCAAGCAGAAACGAGACCCATCGACCCAACACACAGATACCTATAGACTCACCACACAGATACCCATAGACTTACCACACAAAGACCCAGAGACTCACTACGCAGATACCCATAGACCCAACACACAGAGACCCATAGTCTCACCACACATATACCCATACACTCATCACGCAGAGACCCATATACGCATCACGTAGATACCCATAGACTCATCACGCAGAGACCCATAGACTCATCACATCCAGAGGCATATAGAATCACCGTGCTGAGACCCATATACCCATAGACTCACCACACAAATACCCACAGACTCATCAAGCAGAGACCCATAGAACCAAAACGAAGAGACCCATATACTCACCACAAAGAGATCCAGAGACTCATCAAGCAGAAACGAGACCCATCGACCCAACACACAGATACCTATAGACTCACCACACAAGATACCCATAGACTTACCACACAGAGACCCAGAGACTCACTACGCAGATACCCATAGACCCAACACACAGAGACCCATAGTCTCACCACACATATACCCATATACTCATCAAGCAGAGACCCATAGATCCAACACACAGAGACCCATAGTTTGGCATTGATTTTAGATTTAAAACTCATTCTTTAGAAGTTCTTGTTTTGTGGGTGTTAGTTTGTCATCTTCCCCCCCCCCCCCGTACCTCCGACGTGCTACGTGCGGTACTTGATGCTGTGAAAGAAGTTCAATGAAAGCCCAACAGTGCTTGTGTCCCAGTTCAGTGATTGTGCTTTTGCTATTTCCACCTTTTTGATTGCAAACAAAGACAAAGATCCCCCGTATAGCTGTTCGCGAGTACCCATGATGGCTCGTAACGGCACACGAGGGGTTGGGTGGCCAGCCCCACGCCCGGCCGCTTTTGTATCCCCATTGGCGATGTTTAACGCACCGCACCAGGTACTCGTTTGAGGCTGAGTCGACCTAAGGGAGGCCCAGGATCGTTTAATATAATCGTCACTGGTGTTGGCCATGAGCGGGAATCCAACTCGGGGACCACCAAGTTCGTAGCGCAGCGTAGCGCTGACGGCTTCACAACTGCTCCCCACCTTTATGACCACAAACATACACACACAGTGAGTGAGAGATGTGAATGACTTTCACAAACTGGGGTTGGGCAGCTATTACGTAAAATAAATGTTGAGTGAGTCAGTGGCGTGTTTCCGTGCACTGTGAGTGAGTGCGTGTGAGTTACGTGGTGTTTGCACGTTGGGTCTCTGTATGAATGGTATATGTGTCTCTGTATGTGATGAGTCGATGGGTCTCTGTATGTGATGAGTCTATGGGTTTCTGTATGTGATGAGTCAATGGGTCTCTGTATGTGATGATTCAATGGGTATCTGTGTGATGAGTCTATGGGGTCTCTGTGTGATGAGTCTATGGGTCTCTGTATCTGACGAGTCTACGGGTCTCTGTGTGATGAGTCTATGGGGTCTCTGTATGGTGAGTATATGGGTCTCTGTATGTGGGAGTTCATTGGTCTCTGCGTGCTGAGTCTATGGGTCTCCATATATGATGAGTCGATGGGTCCCTGTGTGATGAGTTTGTGGGTTTCTGCATGATGAGTCTATGGGGTCTCTGTGTGATGAGTCTATGGGTCTCTGTATCTGATGAGTCTATGGGTCCTTGTGTGATGAGTCTATTGGTCTCTGTGTGGTGAGTTTATGGGTCTCTGCGTTATGAGTCTATGGGTCTGTGTGTGGGAGCGGTAGTGTAGTTCGCAGGCTGTCCTATGAACCGCGTGCCCCAAGTTTGATTCCCGCTGAATGCCAACACCAGTGACGATTATCTGAACCGGTCCTGGGCCTCCCCTAGGTTGACTCAGCCCCAAATCAGTAACTGGTGCGATGTAGTAAATATCGCCACTGGGGCAGCCGGGCGTGGTGCTGGTCACCCGCCTCCTCGTGTGCCCTTCTGGCCTTCAGAGGTGCTACTCGCTAACAGCACTTGCCCCAACAGTTTGTTCAGGCTACATAGGGGTTGTGTGTTTTTGTTTGTTGGAACGGTTGCACGAGCCGGCGGCGATATAAGGCACTGTGAACCCGGCACCCCGAGTTCGATTCCCGCTCAGGGCCACCAACTCCAAACCTCATCACCTTGTACCGTCAGGGCAGGTGCGACCTCTTGGGGATATCCACGACCAGGCTCCACCATCTGCGACGCCTGTCTCCCGTTGCCTCTCGTAGCACGGGTCAGTGTAGTGGCAAGGCCGGTGGTGTCCATGTGTAATAAAGGTCGTTAAGGCGACTTCTGGAATCCGGTCTTTTATTCAACTTGCATTTCAGCTTTCATTCACGCTGCTGACAGGCAGCGTGAGAGGGATAGATAGAGAGAGACACACTGCCACGTGGCAACCCGGAGCCCCGCTCACGCGTGGCCCCTTCCTCCGTTCGTTCCCGTTCTGACCACGTGTCGTTCGTCTCCACCCCTATTTAATACCCGGGTCACGTGGTACGTTTCCACCAATCCTGGTTAGCCTCCATGGAATATTCCAGGCTCCCTCATAGGCTCCCGGGACCACGCCCCTGACTCATCTCCCCATTGGCTGTGGCCAAAGCCAACAGAACCAATCCTCTACTTACAGCTGTCACCTTTCCATTATGTCAGGGCCACGCCCCTAGGCTTCCCTCCATTGGCTATAAACCAGGACCGGCAGAGCCAATCATCATGACGAGTTGTGATACATCAGTGAGCTGGATATATCCTCACATTACACATGTTATCGTCCATCCACTTCCTTCCGTGGTCGACCTCTGCCCTGTGGCTACCTTCTCCATTGTCGATCAGGACGGTTTCCTCTAGGTCCAGAGGTCCTCATAACGTGTCCAACATATACGTCGATTTCTGCTTCACCAATGAGGTGTAAGAGTGGGAGCCCACCCACCCCCCTCATTCCGATCTCTCTCAAGACGGACATGTTTGATACTTTGGCTGCCGACGGGATGACGTAGAACCCTCCTCCAGTGCCACATCTCAAATGCACCCATCCTCTTTCGCTCGCTCAATCTCGGCGTCAACGACTCACATCCATATACAGGCGACGGGGAATGCCAGAGCTTTGACGAGCCTCTCCTTCGTGTTCATGGTAATGCCCTTGTCTCTCTATATCCTGTTGGGATTTGACGTGGCTATTCTTCCGAAATCTGGCTGGCCTTCTGCTCCCCTGTCTTCAGCAATCAAGGAGCCCAGGAATACAAAGTTCGTTGCAACTTCGATTGGTTACATTTTCCAGACTCAAAGAGTTCACTTGTTTCCGTCGCAATCACCATCGTCTTTTGGAGATAGAGGCAGAGTCTGGCCTTCTTAACCAGCTCCTTTAACATTTACCAACAAGGGGCTTCGTCATTTCAGCTTGGCTATTTGCTCGTCGGGTGGCATCCTTATCAGCAGCATATCTTGAGTTGTTTTATTATGTTTTATTTTTATTATTTTATTACTTCCCTTCTACGTGACTTTACCGAAAGAACCAAGAAGATGAATCCCTGCAGTCACGAAAGCTTTAAATCGAAAAATATCTTGAGTTGTCGATTCCTCTGCCTCCGATCTTCACGCCTGCTCCGATAGAGTCTAGGCCCGCGTCTCACATAATGTGCTCGCCGCACAAATTTAACAGGCGAGGAGATAACGCGCAGCCCTGTCTTACTCCTTTCCCAATGTCTAATCCTCGTGTAATGACCGAAAGTAAGAGACACTCACCCCAAGCCAATGTGCAGCCAAACTGTAATTGAAACAGTAGGCCAAGGCCTCCCTATTGGCGGAAAGAGGTCTCCACGATGATTTGTCGTGGAAGCGAGGGTTTGAACAGACCAGAGGAAAGGATTCTAAACGAGAAAAAACAGGAAACAGAAGCGGAACCCAGGGGCGATGGTTGGGAACCATTGGAGGGATTGGCACTGTGGTAAAAAGCAGTGAGGGGAAAGTTCGATAAAGGGGGGCTCGAGACAGATGAAAGGGGAGAGCACGAGGAGAGGGGACGTTCAAGGGAAGGGACGAGCTTCAAGGTTAAGAATGAAGCCCGAGCCTCGTGTTGTTGCTGTGTTTACAATAAAGAGGCTCCCAGTAGACAGTCATCAGCGTAATTTTCACTTGTGTCTTCCCCATACTCTTTTCTAACCATTGCTCTTTTGGTCGGCATATATATTACGTGATTAGGCATACGAAAGGCGATTTGGGAGTCCCGTTTTCTTAATTGTGATCAACATCGGTTCACATGTCCACACGATCAACAACTGTGCTGTAGTCAATGAAGCAGGGGTACAGCAGTTGCTGGCATTCGTTTGATCTTACAATTATTTGTTTGATGTTCGCAAATTGGTTCCTCTACTTTTCCCGACACTTGCTTGAACTACATCTGGTAGCTTCTCCATTCTACATTGAAAAGTCTTCAGCAAAATATTGGCTGGTACAGGATATGAAAGCTATGTAGACGACCCCCGACAATATAGCTCTGTGGTTCATCGGAATAAGCAAAGCCCCTCCAACGCGTAAAGGTGATGAATCAGGGTTGGGGGGGGACCAGCTACACCGGTGACGAATATCTGAACCGGTAGGTCCCCAGGGCCTTCTCCAACGAGGCCAATTCAGCCTCAAATGAGTAACGTGGTGCAGTGGTGGTGGTGTGCAGTAGTAAAGATCGCCACTGGCGGTGAGAGACAAAGGCGGCCGTGCTGGCGTGGTGCTGGCCACATAACCCCTTTAAGTGCCTGGGTCCAAAAGGGGACCTTGCGTGTGACATCAAGTCACGGTGAAGGAGGGGACGCTACTGAGGTGCTGGTGAATGGCTAGGCGATTGTTTCCCTGCATTGTTTACCAAACCAGAGCCATGCAAATTTGTGTACACATGGCGGATGACCTTGCCATGGCAACGCGAGCAGCCACTTTCAACGACAATGAATCCACTCTGAACCAAGACCTTACAAACTATTCACGTTTTTATTTATTTTACCAGGTGTTAAAGCCCCACTGACCTATGTAGTAGCTATTTATCAGAAGCAGCGTTCTGGCGTTCACAAAATGATAACAGATCAACGAAGTGGCTGATATCATCATCATCATGTGGAAATTTATCGCAGCCAAATACTCGAAACGCGTGGTGATGTCGATTCCATATGTGGAGGGAAAAAAGACCTAGAGAACCCGGTGAAAAATCCACGCGACCACGGGGAGAGTGACTCAAAATATACAGCAGGCATCAGGGTCGGGATCCAAGCCACGACCTCCTGTATACCAGGCCAGGGTAGTTACCATCTCCCTAGCCACGGTGGCATGCTAAAACACCCGTGGGGAATATTTATAGAATTGGAGGCTCAAGCCAAATGCCCACAAGACAACAACAGCAGTCAAAGCATTTCGTTGTTGAGGACGACCGGAGCGCCGAAATACACTTATGAAAGTGACATTCTGCGGCAAAAAAAAAAACACTGAGCGGTACTACCCCAGCACTTCAACCCATCTCGGGCAACGAAGCCGGGACCAGGCGCTAAACTTTTCTACGACCACATTCTTGGGTCTTTCGGTAAAGTCACGTAGATAGGTTCAAAGAAAATAACAAAAAAAACTACGACTTTTCGATGGCAACACAAGCGGTCGTCTTCCTGAAGACTTTAATTCTATCTTTACCGAAATACTTTGAACCTATCTTTATCAAAAAGACTCAAGAATATGAATTTCTGTAGTCAGGAAAGCTTTAAGTCTTCCACGACCAAGGGGTCGAACCTGGTCCAGAAAGTGGCAAAAGCACAAGCACCAGTATTGACCAGGAGGTAGACACCAATCGAGTTGTTGATGTACCAGCTGTGTACTCTGTAGCCAAGTACCTGTGTACCTGTATGGACCAGGAGTAGACACCAATCGACTTGTTGATGTACTGTGTGCTTGTTTCGAGTATTTTGCTGCTGCTATACATTTGACGATGAAATCAGCCACTTCGTGGAGCTATCATTTGTGATGGCCAGGTCGCATCTAAAAAAACCAGCTACACAGCTGCTCAGTGCGGCGTTATACCTGGTAAAATAAACAGGGTTTAGTATTTGGCTGATATAAATGTCCATGTGATGAGCCTCTTTGTTGATTTGCAATCATTTGTGATAGCCAGTGTCGCTTCTGAAAACAGAGCTACATAGCTCAGTGGGCACTTATCTGGTAGATGCAGAGACAACGACTACAATTTCACATGCAGGTGGTCAAGCCAGACAACTGCGTCAGGAGTAGCAGTGAAATGCATTGCTGTGATGTCTCTATTAGCCTACGGGTCTCGATCAGTCTATGGGTCTCTATGCGTCTTTGAGGCTGGGTCTACAAGAATGTATGGGTCTGAGACTCCATGGATATCTGCGAGTCTCTGTGGGTGCCTATGCTTTTCTATGCCTCTCTATTGGTCTCTGAGTCTATGTTGGTCTCTGAGTCTCTGTGAATCTCTGTGGGTGCCTACGAGTCTCTGAGTTTCTCTGGGTCTACGGATCTCTATGGGTCTCTGAGCCTGGGTCTACAGGTGTCCCTGGGTCTGAGTCTCCACGGATCTCTGTAAGTCTCTGTGGGTGCCTACGAGTCTCTGCGGGCCTCTATGGGTCTCTGTGTCTCTCTGTAAGTTCTGGATCTGTATGGGTATCTATGAGTCGCATGTTCTTGTCACCTAGCAACGACTACCAATTTCCCAATTCAGGTGGTCACGGCCACAGATTACCGCATCAGCAGGAGAAGTAGCAGAGATAGTTGTATCATCATCATTATCAGCAACATCTCTGTGACGTCTCCTTCTTCGTATTTGTGGATCGGGGAATTGCGGCCTGTTCTGGATGGCCACACTGGCACGCTAATACTGGAGAGAGTTTGAAATGTTATATTCGTGCCTCATCTGGTATCCGCATCTGCTGCCGCCGCCATGATTTGTCCACTGGATGCGGTTTAAGGGGTGCAAAATGAGCAGCTTCTTGGCAAGTCAAACTCCAGGGATTTTCTAAGGTTGGGTCTTTCCCAACATCGAGACGGCATTTGTTTGTCAGTTCCCTTTCGAAAATCTATTCAAGATCGCCAAGCATCATTGGAGGGGGGCGGTGGGTGGGGTTGAACTCGCACGCCGTTGAAAGGTTAAGTACCTGGGTCGAAAAGGGTGCCTTGCGTGTGACTTCACGCCTTGACGAGAGAGTGGACGTTATTGAGGCGCTGTGAATGGCGAAGGCGATTGTTTAACTGCATTGTTCACCAAACCATTGCCACACCAATTTGGGTACACATGGCGGATAACCTTGCCCTGGCAAGGCAAGCAGTCACTTTAAATCACACTCACCACTCATCCACTCACACACTCACCCACTCACCACACACCCACTCATACTCACGGCTCACACTCACTAATCACGCTCACCACTCACACTCACCACTCATCAACTAACACACGAACCTCACTCACTCACCACACACCCACTCCATCACTCACGGCTCAAACTCACCAATCACACTCACCACTCACACTCACCACTCACCCACTCACACCCTCATCCACTCACCGCACACCCACTCATTACTCACGGCTCACACTCACCAATCACACTCACCACTCATCCATTCACGCACTAACCTCACCCACTCACCACACACCCACTCATCACTCACGGCTCACACTCCCCAATCACACTCACTACTCACACTCATTCACTCGGACACTCACCCTCACCTACTCACCACACACCCACTCCATCACTGCATTATTAGTTTATGGGTCTCTGTGTGATGAGTCTATGGGTCTCGGTGTGATGATTCTATGGGTCTATGTGTGGTGAGTCTATGGGTCTTTGTGTGGTGAGTCGATGGGTCTCTGTGTGGTGAGTCGATGGTTCTCTGCATGATGAGTTTATGGGTCTCTGTGTGATGAGTCTAGTTGTCTCTGCGTAGTGTGTATATGCGTATCTGTGTGGTGAGTCTATGGGCCTCTGTGTGGCGAACCTATGAGTCTCTGTATTGAGTTTATGGGTGTCTGTGTGGTCAGTTTATGGTTATCTGCGTGATTAGTTTATGGGCATCTGTGTGGTGAGTCTATGGGTCTCTGCACAATGAATCTGTGAGTATTTTGTGATGAGTCTATGGGCATTTACATACATACTGAGGACGTTGCGAAAGGTTAATATTACACCCGTCATGATGGTGAGCAGGCCCGGGTAAAACTACGTGGCCGGGTGTCCGAGCCATTCCCTGTACACCTTGGGGTGCGACAGGGATATCCTCTCCCACATTATATAACATCTACTTCGACCACATAATTTGTGAAGCCTTCAATAGCTGTACCGGAGGAATTTCCATCTGGTACAGATACAATGGGAGGCTGATCGATGCCCGGGTGCGGTCAAGGGATGTCTCCCTATTGCTCAACCACGTTATTTATGCCGATGATTTGGTAATAGCTGCTCATTCAGAGGAGGAGCTGGAGGCACTGCTGCTGAACCCAGAGCTTTCCACTAAGAGGTGGGGCCTTACCATCAGCACCACCAAAACGAAACACCTGACTGGGTATTTTGTACCATTGGACAATCCACCCACACAACTCCCAATTGGTGATAGGGCAGTTGTGGAGAAAGTGGAGAGTTTCCCATACCTCAGCAGTGTGCTCATGACCAGCTCCGGTTTAACAGCAGAGGTCTTACTCCGAATCAGTCGAGCGGCATCATCTTTTCATCACTTGCGTAACGCTGTGTGGAAGCTAACTGGTCTGTCGCTCCGCACGAAGCTTCAGATCTTCTCGGCCACAGTCATTCGCTCCCTTTTCTATGCTTGCGAAACGTGGAACCCCCTAATGGAACATCTTCGCCGGTTAGAAACATTTAGGCTGGCCTGCCGACGATCCATCCTGGGTTTAACCAGGCTGGATTGTGCGAGGAGCTCACAAATCCTTGAAAGATCTGGACAAAGTCCCATCGGTGAGCTCCTCCGGTAGGCAAGGCTGCATTGGCTGGGTCATGTCGCCCGCATGCCCAGTCACCTCATGCCTAAACAGCTTTTGTTCCGCCGGATCGTGGGGGCTAAACGGGAGCGACACGGTCTAGAGACGAGATGGAGTGACGTGGTACAGGAAGACGTGGAGCTGAGTGGACTTGCCGATGACTGGTACCAGCGGTGTCAAGGAGGCTCACGAATGATGCTACTGGGCAGTTGGAGGCAATCGCCCTCCAACAACAACGGAGGGAGAGGAGTGATGCTCACAACAACGAGCGGAGCGCCGGGTGGCTAAAGCACAGCAAGTTGGCACAGTAGGAGGCACAGGTAGTGCATCTACCAGTCGTCTCAGTCAGTCGACCCGTGGCACCTGCTGGGTCTGCCCCGTGACCTCCTGCCAGCGGGCGTTCGACACTTCACGTGGCCTCAACGTGCACCTAGCTTGGCACAATCATCGTGGTGACGTCACCGCCACTTAGTGGCGAATGGCGGTTGGTTTTGTTGTTGTGTGCATGCAGGTGTGCGTAGGTGTATATGATTGCAGTGAAGAGAGGCAAAGGCGGCCGAGAGCGCGTGGCGCTGGCCATCCACCGCACTCATCCCACCCACCACACCGACCACACTCCACTTCGTGTGCCAGCCACATTTGCATAAGCAACGAGCTCCGATAAATGTATATTTACAAACCACCCCCAACTGCTTATAGCGAATATGCAAATATGATTGTAGGAGTGTCTTCCCCAATCCCATTAATCTCTGGGGCTTATAAAGTATCCCAGTTCACCACGCAGATGCAGTCAACCCTCCAGGGATATCTCTCTCTGTCTGTGACTGTAACTCGGTCTCTCTCATCTCGCCGACTTTCCATCCCAAAGGCGCCACAACGCCAGGCTCCACGACTCGAACCATGACTTGCTACCTGCCTGGTCTGCTCCTCGTGGCGTTGCTGTTCGTGAGCGGAGGTGAGACAACTTCTGCGTGGCGAGTTGTTTGTTGTTGCAACAACACCAAAGCAACACCGATACAGTGATATATATATAGATGTTAACTACCTCGCCTGGTATAAAGGAGGTCGTGGATTTGATCCCGGACCCTGACCATGCCTGCTGTTGTATATTTGGATTCTGCATGTCTTTCTCCCCGTGGAGATGTTAACTACCTCGCCTGGTATACAGGAGGTGCATGGGTTCGATCCCAGACCCTGACGATGCCTGCTGCTGAACATGACCGGACTTGTCATTATATCAGAATCCGAAAGTACCCAATAAATATTAGTTACAACTACATAGTAAATCGAACGCATATAATTTACATCGACGTTACCACAGTATCTCCGATATCGACACAGTTATTATACGTTTTACTTTTTAGGGGTGTTTAGTTTTGGTACACCCTTTGTGTTGGACTTGTTTGGTGCTGCGTATTCATGCCCGCATTCCATTTTGAAATTAAGTTAAGGGCTTCTCTTTTCGTTAAAGACTCAAGCGTTGAAACATTCATCAATCGTGTTTCGTCTCGAATAATTCGCGGTTTCTCGGTCCGTTATTATTTTAACATTTTGTCATATTCACTAACTCTTGAATTCACTCACTATTTACAATTTTAATTGTACCAGGGGTAAGAGGCCACTGAGGCTACGTGTGTCGCTACGTGTGTAGCTCAGTGTGTGTCGTTAATACCTCCAACAACAAAAACCGCTTGTGCCAGGCTATGTGCACTTTGAGGCCACGTGAAGTGTCGAACGCCCGCTGGCAGGAGGTCACGGGGCAGACCCAGATGCCACAGGTCGACTGAGACCCTGTAGGTGACATGCGTTGACCGACTGAGATGACTGTGCAGATGCACCACCTGTGCCCCCCAACTGTGCCAACTCGCTGCGTTTAATCCGCCCGGCACGCCGCTCGTCGTTGTGAGCGTCGCTCCACCTGCAGTCTGTTGTTCTTGGATGGGCGACTGCCTCCAAGTGCCAAAGTAGGAGCGTCCTTCACAAGCCTCCTACATAAATCCAGTACACACCCCGTACAAAGACAAAAAAACCCGTATAGCCTGAACAGACTGTTGGGGAAAGTGCTATTAGCGAGTAACAGTACCTATGACGGCCGGCAAAGACACACGACGCGGTGTGGCCAGCACCACGCCCAGCCACCTTTGTCTCCCCAGTAGCGATGATTCCTCCACACCGCTACACCACTGCACCAGGAACCCATTTGGGGACGAGTCGACCTCGTGGGAGGAGGCCCCAGGGTACTTCTTCAGATAATCGCCACCTGTGGTGTTGGCGGCTGTGAACGGGAATCAAACTCGGGTCGCAAGGTTCGTAGTGGCAGTGCAGCAGCGTTATGATGATCGTCTGCCGTGATGATAATGATCGTCTGCCGTGATGATGATCGTCTGCCGTGATGATAATGATCGTCTGCCGTGATGATGATCGTCTGCCGTGATGATGATAATGGTCTGCCGTGATGATGATGATGAGGATGATCGTCTGCCGTGATGATGATGGTGATGATCGGTGTTGTTCTTGTGTCTTGATTCTGTGGATATACAGTGCACAGCCTCAGATGCTACGAGTGCGATCCGATGATGAACAACACGGAGTGCAACGAGCGCGGCCTCATCACGTGTCCCAATATCCCGGTGACCACCTGCGGGACAATCCTAGTCTACAAAGGCTCCAGTAAGCGCGTCGCTTATTCTCGCAAAGTGCGGGTTGGGGTGAACTCCTTGCGTTCAGCAGGGACTACCAGACGCGCGTCTGCCCTCACTGTGTTTTGAGTCTATGGGGTCTCTGTGCATTGAATTTATGGAGTCTCTGTGTGGCGAGTCTATGGGTCTCCGTGTGTGATGAGTCTATGGGGTCTCTGTGTGGTGAGTCTATGGCGTGTCTTTGTGATGAGTCTATGGGTCCCTGTGTGGTGATGAGTCTATACTATAGATTCATCACCACACAGAGACCCTATAGACTCTTAGGGTCTCTGTGCTTTGAGTCTATGGAGTCTCTGTGTGGCGAGTCTATGGGTCTCCGTGTGTGATGAGTCTATGGGGTCTCTGTGTGGTGAGTCTATGGCGTGTCTGTGTGGCGAGTCTATGGGTCCCTGTGTGGTGATGAGTCTATAGGGTCTCTGTGCTTTGAGTTTATGGAGTCCCTGTGTGGCGAGTCTATGGGTCTCCGTGTGTGATGAGTCTATGGGGTCTCTGTGCGTTGAGTTTATGGAGTCTCTGTGTGGCGAATCTATGGGTCTCCGTGTGTGATGAGTCTATGGGGTCTCTGTGTGGTGAGTCTATGGCGTGTCTGTGTGGCGAGTCTATGGGTCCCTGTGTGGTGATGAGTCTATAGTATAGACTCATCACCACACAGAGACCCTATAGACTCTATAGGGTGTCTGTGCTTTGAGTCTATGGAGTCTCCCTGTGGCGAGTCTATGGGTCTCTGTGTTTGATGAGTCTATGGGATCTCTGTGTGGTGAGTCTGTAGAACTCTGTATGGTGAGTATATGCGTCTCTCTGTGTGATGAGTCTATGGGGTCTCTGTGTGGTGATGAGTCTATGGGATCTCTGTGTGTTGAGTTTATGGAGTCTCAGTGTGGCGAGTCTATGGGTTTCTGTGTGTGATGAGTCTATGGGGTCTCTCTATGTGAAGAGTTTATGGGGTCTCTGTGTGGTGAGTCTGTAGAACTCTGTATGGTGAGTATATGCGTCTCTCTGTGTGATGACTCTATGGGGTCTCTGTGTGGTGATGAGTCTATGGGATCTCTGTGTGTTGAGTTTATGGAGTCTCAGTGTGGCGAGTCTATGGGTTTCTGTGTGTGATGAGTCTATGGGGTCTCTCTATGTGAAGAGTTTATGGGGTCTCTGTGTGGTGAGTCTGTAGAACTCTGTATGGTGAGTATATGCGTCTCTCTGTGTGATGACTCTATGGGGTCTCTGTGTGGTGATGAGTCTATGGGATCTCTGTGTGTTGAGTTTATGGAGTCTCAGTGTGGCGAGTCTATGGGTTTCTGTGTGTGATGAGTCTATGGGGTCTCTCTATGTGAAGAGTTTATGGGGTCTCAGTGTGGCGAGTCTATGGGTCTCTATGTGGTGACGAGACTATGGGTATCTGTGTGTTGATTCTATGGGTCTCTGTGAGTGATTAGTCTATGGATCTATGTGCACGATGAGTCTATGGGGTCTCTGTGCGGGGAGTCTATGGGTCTCTGCGTGGTGAGTCTATAGGTCTCTGTGTATGATGCTTATTTGGGTCTCTCTGTGTGTGATGAGTCTAAGGGTCTCTGTGTGTGACGAGTCTATGGGTCTCTGTGTGATGAGTCTATGGGTCTCTGTGTGTGTGATGATCCTAGGAGTCTCTGTGTGATGAGTCTATGGGTCTCCTCCCCAATGTGTTGATATTTCTCGGGGGTCCTGCGGTTTTTCCCCCTTCACATTTTGAAATTGACGTCACGGCGTTCGGAGTATTTGTCTGCTGTTCTCCATTTTCACGTGATGATAATGTTGATGATATCAACCACCGTTTGTGGTAGCAGCTTTTTGACTTGCTGTCGAACAAAGGTGGCCACTGCATCATCGCACGGCGCTTTCGGATGCTCTGCTTCTGTGGCCATCTGGAACGCTCTTCCTTACAATATTAGGAAGCTACTGAGAGCTATGCACTTTTAAATCATCATCAAGATTGAAACTCATTTCTTAAAATAGATTTTTGTGTTTTAGTTTGATTTCCTTCCCCGAGCACCTGGAATTAGCACGGTGGGCTATGTATGGTGCGAACGAAGTGCAACATATACACACATAGTTACACAGAGACCCACACACACCCATAAATAACTACAGAGACCCACAGATTACAACGAATGGCTACATACGGTGCGAAAGAAGATCAACATACAAACATACACACACAAACATATACAGAGACCCACACACACCCATAAAGACCTACAGAGACCCACAGATTACAATGAATGGCTACATCCGGTGCGAAAGAAGTTCAACATACACATACATATACAGAGACCCACACACACCCATAACAGACTTATACACACCCGCAGATTAGAACGGTTGGCTACGTACGGAACGAAAGAAGTTCAACAAACACGTACAGGTCACTTCTGAAAAAGGGCTACGTGACAGCTCAGCGGGGCTTACACCTGGTAAAATAACAATTACAATATATTTTCACGTGTTTTAAATGAAAAATGTTTTACTTACAATGAGACCCGCGTGCCTTCTCTTCTGCCCAGCCTACGTCATCGCCAAGAGTTGCCTCCCCAAGACCTATTGCGACACCATCAAAGTTTTCGACGCCACCTACAGCGGAGCCACGCTGAGCACCACGTGCTGCCAGAGCGACGGTTGCAACGTCAACGCCGCCCCTCGACCGTTGGGCGCAGCTCACGTGACCCTGGCCCTGATGGGCGTGGCCATCAGCGTCGTGGTCAGCAGGGCTCTGGTGTAGATCGTGACGTCACAGCCGCACCCCCCCCCACCCCACGTGCCTGGGTTCGGTCCAATCACTTTTCCCCTTCCACTCGGTCGTCTCACGACGCTTCCACCAGTGGAGCTGTGCAACGTTTACATCGTCTAGATTGTTGCGTTACGCTGCTAAAGAAGTTCAACGTACGTATGGAAAAAGATAGAGACAAGTACACTCGTCACGCAGAGAACCATAGACTCACCACATAGAGACCCATAGACTCATCACACAGAGACCCATGGACTCGTCACGCAGATACCCAAGTGAGGAATGATATACCATAATGTATAGAGAAACAGGCAGTGGATCCCGTAGGGCAGAAGATCATGGAAAGGTCTTTAACCTGGACTGGGAACAGGTCACGGAGGGTGTTCAGAGTGTGTGCAGATGAATGGGGGGTGAAAGTAAGTCCTATACTATTGGGTGGGGTTGTGGGTGGGGTAGCAGATTTGTGTGACCCTTCCAATGGCATGTACAAGGTACCCCTCGACTTATCGAATGGGATGCGTTTCTCTAACAACTAAAAACAGACTCGCGCGCGTGAAACTAAATTTGTAATTCGCAACGGCTTTACCCATTTCGTTTAATTGCAATACACCTTTGTCACTTTTGAGGGTGCAAAAAAAAGTGTAATAACATTTCGATTTAAAGCTTTCGTGACTGCAGGGATTCATCTTCTTGGTTCTTTCGGTAAAGTCACGTAGAAGGGAAGTAATAAAATAATAAAAATAAAACATAATAAAATAATTCTCATGACGTTTCGGCCACAACGCAAGCAGCCATCCTCAGGTGAAGACCAAGTCTGTCGGGGAGACAGCGTTGTGGCCGAAACGTCGTGAGAATTATTTTATTATGTTTTATTTTATATTATTTTATTACTTCCCTTCTACGTGACTTTACCGAAAGAACCAAGAAGATGTAATAACATTATAAAAAAACGTGAATATAAAAAAATTAAATAATACATTTGAAAGAACTATTAATAAAACAAATTGCTGCATGTTCTAATGGTTGGATAGGGTGATGTGGAGACGTTACCGTTGCACTGTATAGGGACACTATAATACTGTCGCGGATCAGAATCTTTATCTAGACGGGAGGAGGAAATCTGATGACCTACGAAGCTCTTTGTCACAGATGTCTGATGACGTAGCCTCCCGGGTGGCTTTCTCGTTCGATGGGCGAGTGCCGTAGGAAATTCGATTATGCAGAAATTTGATTTTGTTGATTGCGCCACGGTGGCTCGGGAGATGTTAACTTCCTCGCCTGGTCTACAGTAGGTCGTGAGTTCGATCCTTACCCTGACGATGCCTGCTGCTGTATTTCGAGTTTGCGTGTCTCTCTCTCCGTGTTCCTCCGATGTTTCCCCTTCACATGTAGAATCAACATCATAACGCGTTCAGAGTTGATCATTGTTTTTTTACCCTTCTATCTGGCAACAAAACTGACACCTTATTACAAGGAGTCATGTTTGCATAGACCACAATACCTGCAGTCATAATGCAAACAAAAAACACAACTCTGATAATGTGCACTGTCCTTGAAGTTGATTGGTCCACACCCGAGACAGCTTTCCTTAGAGCCTAGTCTCACATGGCAAATGAGGTTCCAATGGCGTTCAGAGTTATTTGCCTGCTGCTAGATATTTGCACGTGATGATGATGATGACGTCATGCCACTTGGTTTGAACTGACATCGTTTGTGATGGCGCAGGTCGATTCTGAAAGTCGTGGGGCCTTACACCTGGTTACAATATTAAATAAATGGTTTAGTTTTACTCGATAGACAAAAAAGAGTCTGTCATTTGTAAATGGCGTTCACGTGAAACTTCGTAAACAGAAACGTTCATGAATCGAGGGATATCACCTGTACCTGATTACAATGCATATATCTGTTGTTCTATGATCTCCCACTCAACACACAATTGTCAAACAAAATGCATGCAGTATGTTACTTGGAAGATGGGCGACTTTTAATGTTTTTACTTTTTATAATTACATTTATCTTGCTCGAGTTGGCAACATTGTCTGTCATTTCACAGTGATGTGTGACGAAAATTCGCCAACGACGCCCCTTGTAAACCAGTGGTGGAAATCAGTCAGAATCAGATTATTTATTAAGGTTGAAGGAGGAAATTCGATGAGCTATAAATGTCTTTTTCACAGACGTCCAGTCGGGACACGGGGGTCAGATCCTTACAACAACAACAAACACAATACACACACGATATGAGTGCAAAGTATAGGAAAGGTAAACAAATCACTTACAACAATTCGAATACAACTACTGAGTCAAATGGTCGGACGAAGAGGCGCTACGAGCACTGCCATCTGTTCTGGATGATGACCCTATGAAACAAAAACATTTTTCCTGGGTGGTAAGTGTTATTTCGTAATTGCTTATGTCTAAAAAGTATAGAAAATGGCTATTGTTTCCCACAAACTTTGCTTTTGTGACCAGGAAAGTAATATTGGGAAATTTACCTATTTTCAAGGAGAAAACAGGCGAATTTGTGTATTTAGTTCACATAAAATCAGACAAAAACAACGTATGAATCAAAATTAACATGTACTTATACTAAAGTAATACAAAGATGACTACAAAAGATTTAGAAGTGAGTAGTTTATATGTGTAGTAAGCGACATTCTGAGACACGTCGTGTAAAAGGCATCAAATTTTTTCTCACTTTAAGCACAACACTGGGCGATACATCTATGTAATGTTTCTGCGTAGCTACACATAGCCGACCCTTCTACACAACCCCATCGTCGGCGTCCAACTACACAGCTGTCCGACTGGCGCAGTGATGGGAATGATGAGAGCCGTTGCGGAAGATCAGCCATCTGGCAGGACGACGAAGAGCAGCACCCAACCTCTGGTTCGGTGCCCCTTATATGCTGCCCCGGCACGGCCAAGCCCCGCCTCGGTCCAAACCCCCTTCCAGAACCTTCGAGCAGGTTCCCGGAGCTTCTCGACTGACTCCGCCTTTCACTTTTACCCCAGATACGCCCAACTCATAATTAGACATTACGTAACATGCCCATAACCGCAACACGCCTTCAGGCCAACAGGTGGCATCCTGGCATTACATATGTACAGCTGGGTGTATATACATGTGTGTGTGCGTGTTTATGTACAGGTGTGTATTTACATGTAAGTGTGTATATGCAGGTGTGTGTACATGCAGGTGTGAGTGTGTGTGTATATCTAGGGAGGGAATGACTGTGGCCGAGAAGACCCCAAGCTTCGTGCGGAGCAATAGACCAGGTAGCTTGCACACAGCGTTACGCAACCAAATAAAAGATAATGCCACTCGACTGATTCGGAGCTGTTAAACCGGAGCCGATCATGAGCACACTGCCCAGGTATGGGAAACTCTCCACTCTCTCCACAACTGCCCCATCACCGATTGGGAGTTGTGGGAAGGGAGTGTCCGATGGTACAAAATACCCAGGCAGGTGCTACGTTTTGGTGGGGCTGATGGTAAGGCCCCACCTCTTAGTGGCACACTCCAGTTTCAGCAGCAGCACCTCAAACTCCTCCTGGACTATGTCCCATCGGTGAGCTCGTTCGGCAGGCAAGGCTGCGTTGGCTGGGCCATGTAGCCCGCATGCCCAATTACCGCATGCCCAAACAGCTTTTGTTCGGCTGGATCGAGGGGGGTAAACGGGCATAGTACGGGCTAGAAAACAGATGGAGTGATGTGGTACAGGAGGATGTGGAGCTGAGTGGACTTTCCGATGACTGGTACCAGTGGTGTCAAGATCGGCCTCTGTGGAGGAGGCACGTGAAGGACGCTACTGGGCAGTTGGAGGCAGTCGCCCTCCAACAACAACGGAGGGCGGAGGAGCGATGCTCACAACAACGAGCAGAGCGCCGGGTGGATAAAGCACAGCAAGTAGTCACAGTAGGGGGCACAGGCGGTGCATCAGCCAGCCATCTCAGTCAGTCAACCCGTGGCACCTGGGTCTGCTCCGTGACCTCCTGCCAGCGGGCGTTTGACACTTCACGTGGCCTCAAGGTGCACATAGCCTGGCACAAGCGTCGTGGTGACATCACCGCCACTTAGTGGCGAATGGCGGTTGTTGTATATGTTGGTGTGTTGTGCATGTATATGCAGGTGTGTGTGTGTGTATATGTAAGTGTGAGTGTGTATATGCAGGTGTGTGTACATGCAAGTGTCAGTGTGTGTACATGCAGGTGTGTATATGTAGGTACGTGTGTATTAACAGGTGTACGTGTAGGTACAGGTGTGTGTATGAAGAGGTGTGTGTATATGTACAGGTATGTGTACATGCAGGTGTGTCTGTTTTTGCAGGTGTTTGTGTGTGTATGTGCAGGCGTGTGTGTTTATTCAGGTATAAGTGTATACGTAGGTGTGTGTTCATGCATGTATGAGTGTGTGCGCTATCAACCTGGCGACCCACCCCCTCGTGTACCGTTCCGGCATTCATAGGTGCTCGCTAACAGCACTTGCCCCTACAGTATGTTAAGACTATAGAGGCATCTTTGTATTTGTCTTAGTGTGTGGATATGTACAGGTGTGATTGTGTATATATGCGTGTGTGTGTGCGTACATGCAAGTGTGAGAATATGCAGGTGCGTGCACATACAGGTGCTTGTATGTATGTACGTGTGTGTGTGTGTTTGTATGTACACGTGTGTGAACATGCATGTGTGTGTGTATATGCAGGTGTGTGTACATGCAGGTGTGTGTATTTACAGGTGTGTGTAAATGCAGGTGTGTGTTTACATGCAGGTGTGTGTGGGTATATGTACAGGTTTGTGTGCATGCAGGTGTGAGTCATGTTTGTTTGTTGTAGTACAGAGTTAGACTGATGGCCTTAATCTAAGTTGTCTTGTGGTTGTTGTTGACTTGCATCCCACTGGGATTTTTGCAGTGTTGGTGCACGGTGCTTTTTCTGCAATATTTTGCTGTCTTTTCTTGGATTTTCTTTTTGCACATAGTCACTTTAAGATGTTTTCTTGTTCATGTTTTTTGTTTGTTGCGGTTGCACCCGATTCAAGAGCCGAATGGCTCACAGGGCTATACCTAATAAATGAAACTTGAAAAAACTTTAAAACTTGAGTGTATATGTATAGGTGTGTGTGTGCATGCAGGTGTTCGTGAGTGTATATGATTGCAGTGGGGAGAGACAAAGGCGGCCGTGAGCGCGTGGCGATGGCCACCCACCGCACCCACCACACTCCACTTCGTGTGCCAGACAAATTTGCGGCTATTGAGCAACGAGCTCCGATAAATATATTTGCATACCACCTCCAACTGTTTGGAGGTGGTATGCTAATGAGTTTGTAGGAGTGTCTTCCCCGATCTCATTAATCTCTGGGGCTTATAAAGTCTCACAGTTCACTACGCAGACGCAGTCACCGCTCCAGGGATATCTCTCTCTCTCTGACTGTAACTCTGTCTCGCTCAACTCGCCGACTTTCCATCCCAAAGCGCCACAACGCCAGGCTCCACGACTCTAACCATGACTTGCCACCTGCCGGGTTTGCTCCTCGTGGCGTTGCTGTTCGTAAGCGGAGGTGTGAAAACTTTTGCGTGGCGAGTTGGGGTTGTTGCCACACCACAGCAACGCTGATACTGCAATACATATAGATGTTAACTACCTCGTCTGGTATACAGGAGGTCGTGGGTTCGATCTGGACCCTGACGATGCCTGCTGTTGTATATTTGGATTCTGCGTGTCTCTCTCCCTGTGGAGATATTAACTACCTCGCCTGGTATACAGGAGGTCGTGGGTTTGATTCTGGACTCTGACGATGTCTGCTGTTGTTTCGTTGGATTCTGCGTGTCTCTCTCCCTGTGGAGATGTTAACTACCTCGCCTGGTCGTGGGTTCGATCCCGGACCCTGACGATGCCTGCTGCTGTATATTTGGAGTCTCTGTGTGTGTCTCTCTCTCTCCGTGGAGATGTTAACCACTTTGACTTGTATACAGGAGCACGTGGGTTCGATCCCTGACCCTGACGATGCCTGCTGCTGTACATGACCGGACTTGTCATTATATCAGAATCAGAAAGTACCCAATAAATATTAATTACAACTATATAGTAAATCGAACGCATATAATTTACATCGACGTTGTCGCAGTATCTCCAATATCGACACAGTTATTTGACGTTAACATTTTTCGGGGTATTTAGTTTCGGTACACCCTGTGTGTTGGACTTATTTGGTTCTGTGTATGCACGCTCGCATTACCTCTTGAAATTAAGTATAGGACTTATATTTTCGTTAAAGACTGCAAGTCGAAGCGTTGAAACATTCATCAATTGTGTTTTGTCTTGACTACGCGGTTTCTCGGTCCGTTTTTATTTTTACATTTTGTCATATTAACTTCACTCACTATATTTTTTCATTGTACCAGGGGTAAGGCGCCACTGAGGCTACGTGTGTCGTGTATGTCGACTGAGGCACACACACACCGTTGTAATAGGCAACGTGTTTAGTGTATTGGTTTAGCCATGTTTGTTTGTTGTAGTACAGAGTTAGACTGATGGCCTTAATCTAAGTTGTCTCATGGTTGTTGTTGTTGTTGTTTGACTTGCATCCCACTGGGATTTTTGCACACAACGTTGGTGTACGGTGTTCTTTTCTGCAATATTTTGCTGTCTTTTCTTGGATTTTCTGTTTGCACTTAGTCACATATTCACTTTAAGATGTTTTTTGTTCATGTTTTTGTTTTTTGTTTGTTGCGGTTGCACCCGATTCAAGAGCCGAATGGCTCACAGGGCTATACCTAATAAATGAACTTGAACTTGAAAACAATTCACTGTACACCGGATTCTGTTGCTAAGTGTGGCTAACTTGTCCTAGGCCGTTCACTATGCGCGCGTGTGTTTTAGCTTGATCGCCGAAACGGGCTCCCCTTTTATCCGTTGGCCCCGGCCCTACCCCTTGCTGTATCAAGGACGGCGCCCCCACTTCTGGCCACGTGTCCTTAACTCCTCCAATCGAGACACAACTTCCAGCCACGTGCCCTTAACTCGTCCAATCGGGGCACCCGGCAGTCCTCCAGCACTGTGGCTGTATTCACGACACTACACGTGTGTAGCTCAGTGTTCGCTAATGCCACTAAATGGCGGTAATGGCGGTCTGTGCCAGGCTAGGTGCACTTTGACGGCTATCACGTGAAGTGTCAAAGGCTTGCTGACTGGAGGTCTCGGGTCAGACCCAGCAGGTGCTGTGGGTTGACTGCTGTGCCAGACTAGTTGCAGGAGGAGGTCATGGGACAGACACTGCATGGGCCATGGGTTGACTGCTGTGCCAGGCTAGATGCATGGGGAGGTCACGGGTCAGACCCAGCAGGTGCTGTGGGTTGACTGCTGTGCCAGACTAGTTGCAGGAGGTCACGGGACAGACACTGCATGGGCCATGGGTTGACTGCTGTGCCAGGCTAGATGCATGGGAAGGTCACGGGACAGACCCAGCAGGTGCCATGGGTTGACTACTGTGCCAGGCTATGTGCATGAGGAGGAGGTCACGGGGACAGACCCTGCATGTGCCATGTGTTGACTGCTGTTCCAGGCTAGGTGCAGTGGGAGGTCACAGGACAGACCATGCAGGTGACATGTGTAGTGTACTAATTAAGAGACACTAGTAGCTGGGTCGGGACAGCCAACATGCTTCTAGAACCACAGCTTGAATAGGCGAAGACCACGACGACAGCAGCATGATGAGTTCCATTCCCGATGGCAGCAGCCCCGACTGTGAGTCGGAGCTCACCTTTTAGTCTCCCCAACGTGGCCAGGCTCCGCCCTCGGCCACGCACCCTTCTGGATCCCCCAGAACGCTCTGGGCGTGGCCCACGGGTCCAACTAGTAGAACGGGCTGCTACCCCTAATTCCATTGTCTACCAATCTCATTCAATGTCACTAAACATGCGTTGACTGACTGAGATGACTGTACAGATGCACCACCTGTGCCCCCCAACTGTGTTAACCAGCTGCGTTTTATCTGCCCGGCACTCTGCTCGTCGTTGTAAGCGTCGCTCCACCTGCCCTCCATTGTTGTCAATGGGCGACTGCCTCCAACTACCAAAGTGGGAGCATCCTTCACGAGACTCCTACATAAACCCTGCACATATCCCGTACAAAGTCAAACATCCTCCGTTTCGCCTGAACAGACTGTTGAGGCAAGCGCTGTTCCAGGCTAGGCGCTGTTCCAGGCTAGCGAGTAGCAGTGCCTACGAAGCCCGGCATTGACACACGAGGCGGTGGTTGGCCAGCACCACGCCCGGCCACCCTTGTCTCCTCAGTGGCGATGTTTCCTCTACACCACCATTGCATCAGGTTACCCATTTGAGAATGAGTCGACCTCGTGGGAGGAGGCCCTAGGGTCCCGCTTCAGATAACCGCCACCTGTGGTGTTGGTGGCCGTGAGCGGGAATCTAACTCGGGTCGCCCGGTTCGTAGTGCAGCAGCGTTATGATGATGATGATCGTCTGCCGTGAAGATTATAATGATCTGCCGTGATGATGATTATCGTCTGCCTTGGTGATGATAATCATCTGCCGTGATGATGATAATCATCTGCCGTGATGATGATCGTCTACCGTGATGATGATTATCGTTTGCCGTGATGATTATCGTCTGCCGTGATGATGATAATCATCTGCCGTTATGATGATTATCGTCTGCCGTGATGATGATAATCATCTGCCATGATGATGATTATCGTCTGCCGTGATGATGATCGTCTGCCGTGATGATGATGATGATGGTCGTCTGCCGTGATGATAATGATGATTGTCTGCCATGATGATGATGATCGGTATTGTTCTTGTGTCTTGCGTCTGTGATTATATACAGGGCACAGCATCAAATGCTACTCATGCAGGCCGACCTCCAACAATACGGTGTGCAACGAGGGCGGCCCAATTCAGTGTTCCGACAGCTCGCATAACGCCTGCGGGTCAATAGTCGCCTACGAGGGCTCCAGTAAGTGCGTCGTTTATTCTCGCAAAGCGCGGGTTGGGGGTGGACTCCTTGCGTTCAGCAGTGAGTCCCAGGCGCATAATGCACTCGCAAGACGCATGTCCGCCCTCACTGTGTTTTGAGTCTATGGGGTCTCTGGTGTGGCGAGTCTATGGGTCTCTGTGTGTGATGAGTCTATGGGGTCTCTGTGTGGTGAGTCTGTGGATATTTGTATGGTGAGTCGATGCCTCTCTCTATGTGAAGAGTCTATGGGTCTCTGTGCGGTGATGAGTCTATCGATCCCTGTGTGATGAGTCTATGGGGTATATGTATGGTGAGTCTATGGGTCTCTGTGTGGTGAGTCTATGGGTCTCTGTGTGATGAGTCCATGGGGTTCATATTCTCTGGTTCTTTCGTTAAAGTCACGTAGATGGAAAACAACAAAATAAATAAAAATAAAACTCACAACGTTTCGATCGCTACACAAGCGGTCGTCATCAGACGGAGAGAAAAGGGGGGCAAGCCTCCAACTGAAACTGTTTATAAAGGCTTGAAATTGGCGTAGCCCAAGTGTCAGAAGGAGTGGGGACAAGTGCTGTGGGGCAGCATGAATGGACGAGCTGGTGCTGAGTGGCGCAGTCCAAGTGTGTCAGCAGCATGGGCAGGGGCAGCCAATGCTAATGCAGGATAAGACAAAGGGGAAGAGAAAGGGGGGCAGAGCTAGGGGGAGAGAGAGGGGGGAGAGATAGGGGGAGAGAGGGGGTAGAGATGGGGGCCAGGCATTGCACCTCGCTCCACACATCCACATTTCTGACAGTGGAGGTTGACAAGAAATTACCAATGAAGTCATGCCCAAAAGTGGTTGATGACATTTTTCCAATGATTGCTGAGTTTATAACCGTCTTCTTTCATGTATTTCCAACTATGAACACCTAACCAGTGAACTCAAACAAGTACACAAAGCTCCCAAGGCGAATTAATATTCTGACTCCACAATCCGCAAAGCCATCACCCCAACCGTGAGGAAGGAATCATCTGAAGATCCAATCAAAACCATCACCTTCCCATACATAGCACGGGTAACCAAAAGGATTTCCAAAATCATGAACAAACACAAGATCAAGGTCCGATTTAACACGGTACATAAAATCCGTGATCTGATCCCATCTGTGAAGGACAAGATTCCTGACATAATATCCCGGTGTCTACAAACTAAACTGTATCTGCGGCAGCAGTTACATTGGGGAAAATAAGCGACATGTCTCGGACCGTGTTCGTGAACATAAGGCATATTTGAAACACGGTGGGACCAATACTTCTGCCGTAGCTGATCATAATTTTAATGCAGCTGGCTTACACGAAATTGATTGAGCAGTCGTCATCAGGCGGAGAGAAAATTAGCATTGGCTGCCCCCACCCATGCTGCTGAGCGGCCAGCTGAGCTTGCCGCTATGCACGAGCTCGTTCGTTTATGCTGCGCCGCAGCACTTGTCACCACTCCTTCTGACACTTGGGCTATGCCCATTTCAAGCCTTTATAAACAGTTGCAGTTGAAGGCTTGCCCCCCTTTTCTCTCCACGTGATGATGACTGCTTGTGTTGTGATCAACACGTCGTGAGCTTTTTTTTACTTAACATTTTTTATTTTGTTGTTTTATATCTATGTGACTTTACCGAAAGAACCAAAAAATATGAATTCCTGCAGTCACGAAAGTTTTAAATAAAATTTTAGTCTATGGGGTTTCTGTGTCTGATGAGTCTATGGGTTTATTTACGTGATGAGTTCATGGGTTTCTGCATCCCAATCAGAGACTCGTCCCCAATGTGTTGATATTTCTCGGGGGTCCTCCGGTTTTTCCCCCTCCACATTTTAGAATTGACGTTATGGCGTTCTGAGTATTCGGCTGCTGCTATACATTTTCACGCGATGATAATGGTGACAATATCAGCCACCGTTTGTGGTAGCGGCTTTTTGGCTGGCTGTCGAACAAAGGTGGCCACTGCATCATCGCACGGCGCTTTCAGATGCGCTGGTTCAGCGGCCATCTGGAACGCTCTTCCTTCCAATAATAGGAAGCAACTGGGAGCTATTCACTTTTAAATGTTCATCTAAATTGACACTAATTTCTTAAACAGATTATTGTGTTTTAGTTTGTTTTCCTTCCCCATGCACCTGCAATTAGCACGGTGGTCGATGTGTAGTAAGTATTCAGGAGGCTTGACGACGGGATCGGAGGCACACTTATTTATTAACACCAACTTGTGTACAGTAGCGGGTACACATAGTACTTAAGGGGTTAACGTCCCCTTTACTCAGCTAACAGGGAGACACAACATCTAACCCCGCTAACCTAAGCCCAAGTCCTCCACTACGGAGCTAAGGGAGGCTACCTATCCCAGCCCTGGTCAAGCTGGGATCCCGGCACCCTGAGTCTGGGCTCTCGGGGCCACGCCACCGGCTTGCCCTGGTCGGCCCACGGGCCCCTCCCGGGGGCCTATGCTAGCTGGTCTTCAGTCTTCGCTGGTTAAAGCTGATACTCCGACCTCGAGCAATCCGGCTCACCACCTTTTATAGTACTCGGCCCCCGGGAGGGGCCCGTGGGGGATGCAGGTGCGGACGTCGGTGTGAGCACCTCCTCTGTGTACGGCCCTAACCACGCCCCTTGTGTTTGTTAGCCATCCGCGCCCATACACAATTACACCTCTACAGATGTACGGTGCGAAGGAATTTAAACATACACACATATACATATACAGAGACCCACACACACCCATAAAGAACTACAGAGACCCACAGATTACAACGAATGGCTACATACGGTGCGAAAGAAGTTCAACACACATACACACAAACATATACAGAGACCCACATACGCCCATAAAGACCTACAGAGACCCACAGATTACAATGAATGGCTACATCCGGTGCGAAAGAAGTTCAACATACACATACAGAGACCCACACACCACCATAGAGACGTACAGACACCCACAGATTAGAACGGATGGCTACATACGGCACGAAAGAAGTTCAACATACACATACATAGACCCACACACACCCATAAAGAACTACAGAGACCCACAGATTACAACGAATGGCTACATACGGTGCGAAAGAAGTTCAACACACACTTAGAGGTCACTTATGAAAAAGGGCTACATTGCAGCTCAGCGGGGCTTGCACCTGGTAAAATAACAAAAACAAATATATTTTCACGTGTTTTTAATTATATCTTTTTTACTTACAATGAGACGCGCGTGCTTTCTCTTCTGCCCAGCCTTCTTTATCACCAAGAAGTGCTACAACATGGCCGAATGCAAAGCCCTCGACATAATGGACGTCATCTCCAACGGACACGCGATTATCACGTGCTGCCAATGGGATGGCTGCAACTTCAACGCGGCTCCTCGCCAGCTGGGCGCAGCTCACGTGACCCTGGCCCTGCTGGGCGTGGTCAGCGTCGTGGTCAGCAGGGCTCTGGCGTAGGTCGTGACGTCACAGCCGGCCCTCCCCCCCCACGTGCCTGGGTTCGGTCCAATCACTTGTCTACTTCCATTCGGTTGTCTCACGACGCTTCCACCAGTGGAGCTGTACAACGTTTAAATCGTCTAGATTGTTACGATACGCTGCTAAATAAGTTCAACCTACGTTTGTACATACATAGAGACAAGTAGACTCGTCACGCAGATACCCATAGACTCACCACATAGAGACCCATAGACTCGTCACACAGGGACCCATAGACTCAATACACAGCCAGACAGTTGATCCTGTATGGCAGAAGATAATTTAAAGGTTTTTAACCTGGACTGGGAACAGGTCACGCAGGGTGTTCAGAACGTGTGCGGATTATTGGGGGGTGAAAGGAAGTCCTATACTCAAGGGTGGGGTGGTGGGTGGGGTAGCAGATTTGTTTGACCGTTACCAATGGCATGTGCAAGGTTCCACTCGATTTACCGAATGGGATGCGTTTCTCGAACATCTAAAAAACAGACTCACGCGCGTAAAACTAAATTTGTAATTCGCAACGGCTTTACCCGTTTGGTTCAATACGTAAACTTGTGGGAATTGTATCGGACAGTCATTTCAACTCGGGAAAAAAAATTGCAATACATCTTTGCCACTTTTTAGGATGCAAAAAAGCGTACTAACATTGTTTTAAAAAACGTGAATATTACAACAATTTTATAATAACAATACCTGTGAAATAACTATTAATAAAACAAATTGCTGCATGTTGGAATGACCGGAGAGGGTGAGAGCTACCCCAGGTCAGTAGTGGGGCCTTACACCTGGTTAAAATAGTAAATAAATGGTTTAGTTTTACTCGAAAAACAAAACAGCGTCTGTCATTTCTAAATCGCGTCCACGCAAAACTTCGCAAATCGAAACGTTCGTGAATCGAGGGATATCGCCTGTACCTGATTGCAATTCTTATACCTCTCGTTGTATTATCTCTTACTCAACACACAATTGTCAAACAAAATGCATGCGGTATGTTGCTTGGAAGATGGCCGACTTTTAATGGTTTTTACTTTTTGAAATTAAATTAATCTTGCTCGAGTTGGTAACTTTGTGTGTTATTTCACAGTGATGTGTGACGAAAGTTCGCCAATGACGCCCCTTTCAACCACTGGTGGAAATCAGTCAGAATCAGATTATTTATTTAGCATGGAGGAGGAAATATGATGAGCTTTAAATGTGTTTTTCACAGACGTCCAGTCGGGGCATGGGGGTCAGTTCCTTACAACAACAACAAACACAACACACACACGATATGAGTGCAAAGTATATGAAAGGTAAACAAATCACTTACAAAAATACGAATAAAACTACTGAGTCGAATGGTCGGACGAAGAGGCGCTACGAGCGCTGGCATCCGTTCTGGATGATGATGTGCTCGACTCTTACACCTCCCTTCTTGCGTGCAGCAAGACCACGCTACAGGCAGCCTACGAGGCTTTGAGGGAAATCTACTCACCTGCCCTGGGTGCCTTCAGACGGTTTCAGGCCCGCCAGTGGGGGGCTAGAGAGTTACACTCTAGCCTAGAGGGGTGCACTGCTGGTGTTGGCAAGGAGAGCCTTCCCTCGCCTGCTGACGAGGCACTCGAGAACCTCGTGGTCGAGCACCTTGCCACCTACGCTTGTCGCACCGGAGTTGTTATGCCGGTGGTGATGCCCGACGAGCTTAACTCACTGTGGGCCGCCCGGATCCTGTCGGCCCATGAACAGGTCATGGGTTGGGCGCGACCAGTGGGCCAGGTGGTGGGCACCGTGGGAGGGAGCAGTCGGCCCATTTACCGTGGCGCTACCAGGGCCAGCGACACAAACCGCCATGCTTGAACCACTGCCCGCGTGCTCTCTACGCGGCAGCTCAGGACGGACCTCCAGTAGCTGAGTCGGAGCCATCACTGCGGGTGGCATTTGGGCCGGGGGTGACGTCGGGACCCGGTGTTGACTTCGCCAAGGGAAGTGTCGACGATGTTTATTGGTGACACCAGTGGGTTGCCAGGGCCAATGCCCCCGGTGCGGCAATAGCACACACGCTCGCTGGCACGCCGCAGAGCCTTCTCGCGCACCGCCGCGCCCTCGCAAATGTGGCGGCACGAGACGTGGCCTGCAAAGGGCAGGTGGGGCGGGTGGGCTGGGTGGGGCGCCCACACCACATGGGAGACCCACCCCACATCATATGTGGGGCCCACCCCACATCACATGGGGGGCCCACCCCGCACCACAATGGGGAGCCCACCCTGCACCACAATCAGGGGTCCATCCCGCACCAAAATTGGGGGCCCACACCACACTACATGGTGGGCTCCAACCCACATCACATGGGAGGCCCACCCCGCACCACAATGAGGGGTCCAAGACGACGTTCTTTGTGGCCAACAGAGGGAGTATGGGCTTCCTGGGCCAGGTTGAGGCCCCTATACAAATTGGGCAGTTGTCGGTTTCAGGACCCATTATTGTCTCCACAACACTTCCCGTGCCCCGCCTGTTGGCGACGGACTTTCTGAGGCAAATGCCGATGAAAATCGATCTGGACAATGGTCGGATGGAAGTCCAGGGAACGCATCTCCATTTCCTGAAGGTGTAAGGAGCTCGCCGGAGGGTACCGCACGCACATGCAGCCTCTGGTCAGTGAGTCTGTCTCCATTCCCACGGTAGACCAGATACTACGACCGCTGTGATATCAGTCCCCCATCGTGACGGTCCCAGCCGGACTCCCCCATCCTGGTGTCTCCAGCGCAAGCTGCCACGGATCGCCACGCACTGGTGTGGGCCGAGACCATTGTGTCCAGGGGAATCAGCATCTGATCATTCAAGTCCTGAACACCTCGGACAGGGAAACCGACAATGCGGGCCGGAACGGTTCTGGCCCACGTCAGTCCCTTGTCAATGGGAATCCCTGGGACATGGCCAGAGGTCGTGGGAAGCGTTGACAAGTCCGAGGACAGAGGGGACGACGCGTGGATGGACCAGCTGGCGGAGCCATGGCCAGATTAGCCGCCCACCGGCTGCACTCATTGGTCCACGAGTTCTCCGACGTGTTCAGCTGGGGACGCACGCATCTGCTGCAGCACAACATCAGCACGGGGGGTGCCGCACCCCTGCGCCAAAACACATATGGGATTAGCCCGATAGAAAAAGGGCGCAACCAGCAAGCGGTGCAGGAGATGCTGCAGGCCGACATCATTTCCCCTTCGTCAAGTCCATGGCAGGCTCCGGTGGTCCTAGTCAAAAAAGTCAGGCGAGTCACTGAGATTCTGTGTAGACTTCCATTGCCTCAGCACCGTTATGCTTGTTGACGCATATATCTCCTATCGTGTATAGATTATGCACCTGACGCATTGACGGGATAAAAATTCTTCAGTACGCGGGATTTGTTGTCTGGTATATTAGTCACGTATACCATTGTATGGGCCTTCAGATTGCATCGGCAATCTTTCAGTTCAAAATTTAGTTGGCCTTAGCAGTCCTAAAATGCTTTACATGCCTAATATACATGGACGATGTCAATGTATTCATCCGATTCTTCGCCGAATACATTGGCTCTATGTGATGAGTATATGGATCTCTGCGTTGTGTGTCTATGGGTATCTGGGTGGTGAAACTATGGGTCTCTGTGTGGTGAGTCTGTGGTTCTCTGCAATATAAGTTTATGGTGTGGTGTGTCTATGGATCTCTGTGTGATGAGTCTATGGGTCTCTGCGTGAAGAGTCTGTGGGTCTCTGCGTGATGCGTTTATGGGTCTCTGTGTGATGAGTCTATGGGTATCTGCGTGGTGTGTCTATGCGTATCTGTGTGGTTAGTACAGTGAGGGAAAAAATATTTGATCCCCTGCTGATTTTGTACGTTTGCCCACTGACAAATAAATGATCAGTCTATAATTTAATGGTAGGTTTATTTCAACAGTGAGAGACAGAATAACAACAACAAAATCCAGAAAAACGCATGTCAAAAATGTTATATATTGATTTGCATTTTAATGATGGAATTAAGTATTTGACCCCCTCTCAATCAGAAAGATTTCTGGCTGACAGGTGTCTTTTATACAGGTAACGAGCTGAGATTAGGAGCCCACTCTTAAAGGGAGTGCTCCTAATCTCAGCTTGTTACCTGTATAAAAGACACCTGTTCACAGAAGAAATAAATCAATCAGATACCAAACTTTCCACCATGGCCAAGACCAAAGAGCTCTCCAAGGATGTCAGGGACAAGATTGTAGACCTACACAAGGCTGGAATGGGCTACAAGACCATCGCAAAGTAGCTTGGTGAGAAGGTGACAACAGTTGGTGCGATTATTCGCAAATGGAAGAAACACAAAAGAACTGTCAATCTCCCTCGGCTTTGGGCTCCATGCAAGATCTCACCTCGTGGAGTTGCAATGATCATGAGAACGGTGAGGAATCAGCCCAGAACTACACGGGAGGATCTTGTCAATGATCTCAAGGCAGCTGGGACTATAGTCACCAAGAAAACAGTTGGTAACACACTATGCCGTGAAAGACTGAAATCCTACACCGCCCGCAAGGTCCCCCTGCTCAAGAAAGCACATATACATGCCCGTCTGAAGTTTGCCAATGAACATCTGAATGATTCAGAGGACAACTGGGTGAAAGTGTTGTGGTCAGATGAAACCAAAATGGAGCTCTTTGGAATCAACTCAACTCGCCGTGTTTGGAGGAGAAATGCTGCCTATGACCCCAAGAACACCATCCCCACCGTCAAACATGGAGGTGGAAACATTATGCTTTGGGGGTGTTTTTTTGCTTCGGGGACAGGACAAACTTCACCGCATCAAAGGGACGATGGACGGGGCCATGTACCGTCAAATCTTGGGTGAGAACCTCCTTCCCTCAGCCAGGGCATTGAAAATGGGTCGTGGATGGGTATTCCAGCATGACAATGACCCAAAACACACGGCCAATGCAACAAAGGAGTGGCTCAAGAAGAAGCACATTAAGGTCCTGGAGTGGCCTAGCCAGTCTCCAGACCTTAATCCCATCGAAAATCTATGGAGGGAGCTGAAGGTTCGAGTTGCCAAACGTCAGCCTCAAAACCTTAATGACTTGGAGAAGATCTGTAAAGAGGAGTGGGACAAAATCCCTCCTGATATGTGTGCAAACCTGGTGGCCAACTACAAGAAACGTCTGACCTCTGTGATTGCCAACAAGGGTTTTGCCACCAAGTACTAAGTCATGTTTTGCAGAGGGGTTAAATACTTATTTCCATCATTAAAATGCAAATCAATTTATAACATTTTTGACATGCGTTTTTCTGAATTTTGTTGTTGTTATTCTTGTCTCTCACTGTTCAAATAAACCTATCATTACAATTATAGACTGATCATTTCTTCGTCAGTGGGCAAACGTACAAAATCAGCAGGGGATCAAATACTTTTTTCCCTCACTGTATATGGGTCTCTGTGTGGTGAGTCTATGGGCAACATAATTCCCAGAGTCGAACCGCCGGGATCCCTCTCGGGACCGCGCTATACCTAATAAATAAAATGAACTTGAACTTGAACTTATAACTGCTCTGGCGTGGCCAGGCTCCTGCCCTTGGCCACGCCCCCCTTCCCAAACCCTCGTGGGGACTCTGGGTCCCCGTCACGTGATCCTCTCACCCCCAACTGGGGGTCCCCCTGCCCCTCTCGTCCGGTCACGTTCCATCTCGGGTTCACCTCGCTGTCACGTCCTCACGCGAGCTCTTTCTCAATGACACCCGGGCTCTGACCTTAGAATACCACTCCTCACTCGGCACTGTTGCCACACCATGGTGACACCCTCGAGGCCATTAAACGTACATACGTTGCAAAATGTCAACATACACACAAACCTTTGAAAGCCAACTCGCAGGCACGGCATTTTATTAGTTCACTTCTCTTCCCATCAGAGTTATGCCGCTCCCATCGATATCACGCCAACTCACTTCTCGGAACAGATCTTAAATATCAGTCGGTGTCTGTGTGATGAGTCTACGGGTCTCTATGTGATGAGTCTTCAGTTATCTGTGTGGTGAGGCTATAGGTCTCTGCTTTATGAGTGTATGGGTCTTTGTGTGGTGAGTCTATGGGTCTTTGTGTGATGTGTCTATGGGACTATGTGTGGGGAGTCTATGTGTCTATGCTTCATGAATTTATGGGTCTCTGTGTCGTACGTCTCTGTGTCTCTGTGTGATGAGTCTATGGGTCTCTGTGTGGTGAGTCTACGGGCCTTTGTATTACGAACCAGGCGTCCCGAGTTGGATTCCCGCTCACGGCCAACACCAGTGGCAATTATCTACACCGGTACAGGGCCTCCCCTAGGTTGACTCAGCCTCAAATGAGGACCAGTAGCGATGTAAATATCGCTACTGGGGAGACAAAGGCAGCCGGGCGTGGTGTTGGACAACCACCCACTTGCGTGCCGTTCCGGCCTTCATAGGTGCTCGATAAAATCACTTGCCCCGAGAGTCTGCCAAGGCTATACGGGGGATCTTTGTATTTGCCTTTATGTTTGTATATGTACAGGTGTGTGTATGTATAGGTGTGTGTACGTGCAGGTCTGAGTGTATAGGTACAAATTTCGATTTAAAGCTTTCGTGACTGCAGAGATTCATCTTCTTGGTTCTTTCGGTAAAGTCACGTAGAATGGAAATAATAAAAATAATGAAAATAAAACATAATCAAATAATTCTCAAGACGTTTCGGCCACAACGCAAGTAGCGTTGTGGCCGAAACACCTGCATTCAGACTCTGTCTTCTCGACAGACCTGTTCTCCACCTGAGGACGGCTGCTTGCGTTGTGGCCGAAACGTCGTGAGAATTATTTCATCATGTTTTATTTTATTATTTTTGTATTATTTCCATTCTACGTGACTTTACCGAAAAAACCAAGAAGATGTATAGGTACAGGTTTGTGTATTTACAAGTGTGAGTGTATATGCCAGTGTGTGTTCTTGCAGGTGTGAGTGTGTGCATATGCAGCTGTGTGTGTAAATATATATATATATATGCAGGTGTGTGTGTACATGCAGGTGTGAGTATATGTAGGTATGTGTTTGTACAGGTGTGTGTATGCGCATGTGTGTTTGTGTGTATGTACAGGTGTGTGTGTGTACATTCAGGTGCGAGTGTGCGTATATGCAGATGCGTTTGTTTCTTTGCAACCCACCCCACTTAGCGTGCCAGCCACATTTACTGATGTTGAGCAACGAGCTCCGACAAATATATTTGCACACCACCCGTAACTATTTGTATGGAATATGCAAATATGTTTGTAGGAGTGTCTTCCCCAATCCCATTAGTCTCTGGGGCTTATAAAGTCTCCCAGTTCACCACGCAGACGCAGTCACTGCTCCAGGGATATCTCTCTCTCTCTGACTCTGCAACTCTGTTTCTCTCAACTCGCCGACTTTCCATCCCAAAGCGCCACAACGCCAGGCTCCACGACTCTAACCATGACTTGCTACCTGCCGGTTCTGCTCCTCGTGGCGTTGCTGTTCGTGAGCGGAGGTGCGAAAACTTTTGTTGTTGCAATAACAGCAAAGCAACGCCGATACTGCGATATATTTAGATAGAGATGTTAACTACCTCGCCTGGTATACAGGAGGTCGTGGGTTCGATTCTGGACTCTAACGATGCCTGCTGTTGTATATTTGGATTCTGCGTGTCTCTCTCCCTGTGGAAATGTTAACTAACTCGCCTGGTATACAGGAGGTCGTGGGTTCGATCCCGGTCCCTGACGATGCCTGCTGTTGTATATTTTGAGTCTCTGTGTGTGTCTCTCTCCCCGTGTAGATTTTAACTACCTTGACTTGTATACAGGAGCACGTGGGTTCGATCCCGGACCCTGACGATGCCTGCTGCTGTACATGACTTGTATCAGAAACAGAAAGTACCCAATAAATATCCACAACAAGTTACAACGACATAGTAAATCTAACGCGTATAATTTGCATCGATGTCACCGCAGCATTTCCAATAGCCACACAGCTCGTCGACGTTTTAATGTGTTGGGTGTGTTTAGTTTCGGTAATCCTCGGGCTGAACGATTAATCGATTTCAAATCAAAATCGCAATTTGAAACAATGCGATAAGCAAATCGCAAAGGCTGCGATTTTTTGCGATTTGAAAAGTCCTATGATTTTCTTATTTTTCTTATTTAGTTTATATTATTGTAACTTTATTTATTGAACTTAAAAAATGTTCTCTGTTTGATTTTTATACTTCAATTTTTTTAATGAATACATGTTGAAAGCAATTAATATATTTTAAGTTCTCATCCTTGCAATGGAATATATAGAGCAGTTCATATTTTGACGGTATCATGTGGTAATGCTCCATCACATATTTAAATCTATTACACAGTGAATATTGAACTGAAGCTTGACTTAAATAAGTTTCATCGCAAATCAAATCGCAATAAATCTGTCAGAAAAATCGCAATTAGATATTTTCCCCAAATCGTTAAGCCCTATTCGGTACACCCTGTGTGTTGGACGGGTTGGGTGCTGCATATGCAAACTCGCATTCCCTTTTGAAATTAAGTTGACTTCTCTTTTCCACTTAAAACTTTCGTGACTGCAGGAATTCATACTCTTGGTTTTTTCCGTGAATTGACGTAAACAAAAAAAGATAAAATCTAAATAATAAAATAAAATAAAAATAATAAATTGAAAATAATAAAAGCAAAAAAACCCACGACGTTTCGATTGCAAAACAAACGGTCTTCATCAACCACACCAACAACCACAACAACTAAAACAGCCACAACTACAACAGCAACAACAATCAGCAGCTTCATCAGGCGGCGAGTTGCGAAAATGTGTTCGAAAATGCCACGAAGTGGCGGTGACGGCGGCCTGTGCCAGGCTAGGTGCACTTTGAGGCTATCACGTGAAGGCTCGCTGACTGTAGGTCTCGGGTCAGACCCAGCAGGTGCCGTGGACTGACTGCTGTGCCAGGCTAGGTGCAGGGGGAGGTCACGGGACAGACTCTGCAGGTGCCATAAGTTGACTGCTGTGCCAGGCTAGGTGCAGGGGGAGGTCACGGGACAGATCCTGCAGGTGCCATAGGTTGACTGCTGTGCCAGGCTCGGTGCCGGGTGAGGTCACATACGGCCCCTGCAGGTGCCATAGGTTGACTTCTGTGCCAGGCTAGGTGCATGAGGAGAAGGTCACGGGGTCAGACCCTGCAGCTGCCAGGGGGGTGACTGCTTTGCAAGGCTAGGTGCAGTGGGAGGTCACGGGACAGACCCCGCAGTTGACATGCATTGACCGACTGAGATGACTGTGCAGATGCACCCACCACCTGTGCCCCCCAACTGCGCCAACTCGCTGAGTTTTATCTGCTCGCGCCGCTCCACCAGCCCTCCCTTGATGTTGGATGGGCGACTGCCTCCAGCTGCCAAAGTGGTGGCGTCCTCAACGAGCCTCCTACACAAACCCTGTACACACCCCGTACAAAGACAAACATCCCCCGTATAGCCTGAACAGACTGTTGGGGCAAGCGCTGTTAGCGAGTAGCAGCACCTATGACGGCCGGCAAGGAAACACGAGGCTGTGGGTGGCCAGCACCACGCCCAGCCGCCTTTGTCTCCCCAGTGCCGATGTTTTCTCCACACCACCACTGCACCAGGAACCCATTTGAGAACGAGTCGACCTCGTGGGAGGAGGCCCCAGGGTACCGCTTCAGATGATCGCCACCTGCAGTGTTGGGGGCCGTGAGTGGGAATCAAACTTGGGTCGCCCGGTTCGTAGTGCAGCAACGTTATGATGATGATGGTAATCGTCTTCCGTGATGATGATGATGATGATGGTGATCGTCTGCCGTGATGATGATGGTGGTGATCATCTGCCGTTATAATGATGATCGGTGTTGATCTTGTGTCTTGTGTCTGTGGATATTTAGGGCACAGCCTCAACTGCTACTCGTGCAGCACGAACAACGACAATGCTGCGTGCAACGCGGGCGGCCCCACCACGTGTTCCGCATCGCAGGACACCTGCGCGACAATTCTCCTCTACAAGGGCTCCAGTAAGCGCGTTGTTTATTCTCGCAAAGCGCAGGTTGGGGGTGGACCCCTTGCGTTCAGCAGTGACACCCAGGCCCATGATGCGCGTCCGATCTAACCTTGTTTTGAGTCTATGGGTTTCTGTGTGTGATGAGTCTATGGAGTCTCTGCCTGGCGAGTCTACGGGTCTCTGTGTGATGATGAGTCTATGGGTCTCTGTGTGGTGATGAGTCTATGGGGTATCTGTGTGGTGATGAGTCTATGGGGTATCTGTGTGGTGATGAGTCTATGGGTCTCTGTGTGTGATGAGTCTATGGGTTTGTGTGGCGAGTCTATGGGTCTCTGTGTGGGGAGTCTATAGGGTCTGTGTGTATGTAGAGTTAGAGCAATAGTTAGCGCTACACTGCGCTACGAACCAGGCGTCCCGAGTTGGATTTCCGCTCACAGCCAACACCAGTGGCAATTATACACACCGGTACAGGGCCTCCCCTAGGTTGACTCAGCCTCAAATGAGGACCAGTAGCGATGTATAAATACCGCTACTAGGGAGACAAAGGCAGCCGGGCGTGGTGTTGGACAACCACCCCCTTGCTTGCGGTTCCGGCCTTCATAGGTGCTCGATATTAGCACTTGCCCCGATAGTCTGTCAAGGCTATACGGGGGATCTTTGTATTTGCCTTTATGTTTTTATATGGACGGGTGTGTGTGTATGTACAGGTGTGTGTGTATGTACAGGTGTGTGTGTATAGGTACAGGTATGTGTATTTACAAGTGTGAGTGTATATGCAAGTGTGTGTTCATGCAGGTGTCTATGTGTGTACATGCAGGTGTGTGAGTACATGCAGGTGTGTGTATACATGCAGGTGTGAGTGTGTGCATATGCAGGTGTGTGTGTATATATATATATTTTTTTAGGTGTGTGTGTACATTCAGGTGTGAGTATATGTAGGTATGTGTATGTACAGGTGTGTGTATGCGCATGTGTGTTTGTGTGTATGTACAGGTGTGTGTGTGTACATTCAGGTGTGAGTGTGTGTATATGCAGATACGTTTGTTTCTTTGAAACCCACCCCAGTTAGCGTGCCAGCCACATTTGATGATGTTGAGTAACAAGCTCCGAAAAATATATTTGCACACCACCCGTAACTATTTGTATGGGATATGCAAATATGTTTGTAGGAGTGTCTTCCCCAATCCCATTAGTCTCTAAGGCTGTGGATCTCTGTATGGTGAGTCTATGCATCTCTCTGTGTAAAGAGTCTATGGGTCTCTGTGCGGTGATGATTCTATGGGTCTCTTTGTATGTACTATACGGATGGGTCTCTGTGTGGTGAGCCTATGGGTCAATGTGTGGTGAGTCTATGGGTCTCTGTGTGTGATGAGTCTATGGGGTATCTGTGTAATGCCGTAGATGGGCCACGCTTACCGGCAGTGGTAGAGGAGGTCCATCTGCAAGGTTACCCCGTACTGCCAAAAGGGGGGGGGTTGCGGGGGATCTACGATCATACGCAACGCCACCCCTTCTGGAACGCTCTTACTTCCAATATTAGGAAGCCACTGAGGGCTATGCAATTTTGAATCATCTTCGAGATTGACACTCATTTCTTAAAACTACTTTTTGTGTTTTAGTTTGTTTTCGTTCCTCACGCACCTGCAGTTAGCACGGTGGGCTATGTACGACACGAAAGCAATTCAACACACACGTACAGATCACTTCTGAAAAAGGGCTACATGGCAGCACTGCTGGGCTTACTCCTGGCAAAATAACAATAAAAAATTTTTTTACCAGTTTTTTATTACATACTTTTTTACTTACAATGAGACCCGCGTGCTTTCTCTTCCGCCCAGCCTACGCCGTCAGCAAGTTGTGCACGACCACGGCCGATTGCGACGCCGCCAAATTACTCGACGGCACCACCAACGGAGCCACGCTGCTCACCACGTGCTGCCAGAGTGACGGCTGCAACGTCAACGCCGCCCCTCGCCCGGTGGGCGCAGCTCACGTGACCCTGGCCCTGCTGGGCGTGGCCATCAGCGTCGTGGTCAGCAGGGCTCTGGTGTAGGTCGTGACGTCACAGCCGCACCCCCCACCCCACGTGCCTGGGTTCGGTCCAATCACTTGTCTACTTCCATTCGGTTGTCTCACGACGCTTCCACCAGTGGAGCTGTACAACGTTTAAATCGTCTAGATTGTTGCGTTATGCTGCTAAAGAAGTTCAAAGTACAAATACATAGAAACAAGTAGACTCATCACACCGGGACTCAAAGACTCATTACACAGAGACCCAGAGACTCATCATACAGTTACCCAAGTGGGGAATGATATACCATCACTTATATAGAGCTAGACAGTGGATCCTGTATGGCAGAAGATAATGGGAAGGTTTTTAACCTGGACTGGTAACAGGTCACGCAGGGTGTTCAGAGAGTGTGTGGATGATTGGGGGGTGAAAGGAAGTCCTATACTCAAGGTTGGGGTGGTGGGTGGGGTAGCAGATTTGTGTGACCCTTTCCAATGGCATGTACAAGGTACCGTTCGATTTACAGAATGGGATGCGTTTCCCGAACATCTAAAACACAGACATGGAAATAAAACTAAATTTGTAATTCGCAACGGCTTAACCCGTTTGGTTTAATACTAAAACCTCGGGGGTGTATCGGACAGTCATTCCAACCAAAAAATTGCAATACATCTTTGTCACTTTTGAGAATTAAAAAAAGCGTAATAACATTATTAAAGAACGTGAATAATTACAACGATTAAATAATAATACATTTGAAAGAACTATTAATAAAAACATATTGCTGCATGTTGGAATGACTGGAAAAGGCTGATGTGGAGACGTTACCGTTGTACTGTATAGGGATACCATAATACTGTCGCAGATCGGAATCTTTATTTAGACGGAGAGGGGGAGGAAATCTGATGACCTACGCAGCTCTTTGTCGCAGATGTCTGATGACGTAGCCTCTCCGGTGGCTTTCTCGTTAGATGGGCGAGTGTTGTAGGAAATTCTATTACGTAGAAATTCGATTTAGTTGATTGCGCCACCATGGCTCGGGAGCTGTTAACTTCCCTTGCCTGGTCTACAGAAGGTCATGAGTTTGATCCCTACCCTGACGATGCCTGCTGCTGTATTTGGAATGTGCGTGTCTCTCTCTCCGTGGTCATCCGATGTTTCATGTTTCATCTTCACACTTAGTATCAACATCATCGTGCGTTCAGGGTTTTTGCCTGCTGCTAGAAATTTCCAGGTGATGATGATGACGTTATGCCATTTGGTTAAGCTGCCATCGTTTGTGATGGCCCAGGTCGCTTCTGAAAGAGAGCTACACCAGCTCAGTCGTGGGGCCTGACACCTGGTTACAATACCAAATCAATTGTTTAGTTTCACTCGAAAGACAAAAAAGCGTCTGTCATTTGTAAATCGCGTTCACGCGAAACTTCGTAAACCGAAACGTTCGTGAATCGAGGGATATCGCCTGTACCTGATTACAATGCATATACCTGTCGTTCTATGATCTCCCACTCAACACACAGTTGTCAAACAAAATGCATGCAGTATGATGCTTGGAAGATGGGCGACTTTTAATTGATTTTACTTTTTGAAATTAAATTCATCTTGCTCGAGTTTGCAACTTTTCTTGTAATTTCATGGTGATGAAACGTCGCCAACGACGCCCCTTGTAACAGGGGGTGGAAATCAGTCAGAATCAGATTGCTTATTTAGGTTGGGGTTGTAAATTCGATGATCAATAAATGTGTTTTTCCACTGACGTCCAGTCAGGGGCACGGGAGTCAGATCGGTACAGCAACAATTAACAATACAAACGCGATAGCAGTGCAAAGTATAGGAAAGGCAAACAATTAAGTTACAAAAATGTGAATAAAATGGTCGGACAGGAGGTGCTATGAGTGCTGGCATCCGTTCTGGATGATGATGTGCTCGCCTCTTACACCTCCCTTCCCGTGCGCAGCAAGACCACGCTACAGGCAGCCTACGAGGCTTTGAAGGAAATCTACTCACCTGCCTGGGGCGCCTTCAGACAGTTTCAGGACCGCCAGTGGGGGCTAGAGAGCAGAGGTCGCAACCGGGTACCCGATATCCGTACCCTACCCGATACCCGGCTACCCGTACCCGGCCGGGTACGGTTACGGGTACCCGTTTGCGACCCTGGTGCGGCCGGGAACGGGTACGGGTAAACAGTGATTCACTGGTGAGTAACTGTTTGTCACTCATTTCCCAAGGTCTTGTCTCTTCTCACAATTCAAGTTCATAGAATCAACCCACCCGCGCCTGCAACATGGCTTCATCCCAGAGGTCGCAATCAGGTACCCGATACCCGTACCCTATCCGTACCCGGCCGGACACGGGTAGGGTACGGGTACGGCCAGGTACGGCTACGGGTACCCGTTTGCGACCCTGGTGCGGCCGGGTACGGGAAAGGAATCAAAACCCGTTTGCGACCTCTGCCAGAGAGTTAAACTCTAGCCTACAGGGGTGCACTGCTGGTGTTGGCAAGGAGAGCCTTCCCTCGCCTGGCTGACGAGGCACTCGAGAACCTCGTGATCAAGCACCTTACCGCCTACGCTTGCCGTGCCGGCGTTGTTATGCTAGTGATGATGCCCGACGAGCTTTACTCACTGTAGGCCGCCCGGATCCTGTCGGCCCATGAACAGGTCATGGGCTGGGCGCGACTGGTGGGCCAGGTGGTGGGCACCATGGGAGGGAGCAGTCGGCCCATCACCACGGCGTTACCAGGGCCAGCGATACAAACCGCCGGGCCTGAACTACCCCCCTGTCTACGCGGCAGCTCAGGACGGACCTCCAGCAGCTGCGCCAGAGCCATCGCTGCAGGCGGCATCTGGGTCAGGGGTGGTGTCGGGGCCAAGTAGTGGCATCGGGGTCTGGTATTGACTTTGCGGCTGGAGGTTATGCCGCTGTTTATCGGTGATGGTGGTAGGTCGTCAGGGCCAATGGCCCCGGGGCGGTGGTAGCACACGCGCTTCCTGGCGTGCCGCAGAGCCTTAGCAATGCGGTGGAGCCAGACATGGCCGAAAAGGGCAGTTGGGGCGGGTGGGGCATGTGGGGCGGGTAGAGAGGATTGATATCGCAATGGGGGCCCACCCCACACCACAATGAGGGGTCCAAGACGGCGTTCGTCATGGCCAATGAAGGGAGTATGAGCTTCCTGGGCCAGGTTGAGGCCCCTATACAGATTGGGCAGCTATCGGTAGCAGGACACATCCTTGTCACCACAACGCTGCCCATGCCCCGCCTGTTGGCGACAGACTTTCTGAGGCAAATGCCGATGAAGATCAATCTGGACAACTGGTGGATGCAAGTCCAGGGAACGCATCTCCATTTCCTGAAGGCGGAAGGAGTTGGCCGGTGGGTACAGCACGTGCAGGCTCTGGTCAGTGAGTCTATCTCCATTCCCACGGCAGCCCAGATGCTGAGACCGCCGTGATATCGGTCCCCCATCGTGACGGTCCCAGCTGGACTCGTCCTGATGTCTGCAGCGCCAGCCATCACCGATCGCCATGCACTGGTGGGGGCCGAGACCATTGTCCAGGGGAATCAGCATCTGTTCATTCAAGTCCTGAACACCTCGGACAGGGAAACCGACAATGTGGGCGGGAACGGTTCTGGCCCACGTCAGTCCCTTGTCAATGGGAATCCCTGGGACATGGCCAGAGGTCGTGGGAAGCGTTGACAAGTCCGAGGACAGAGGGGACGACGCGTGGATGGACCAGGTGGCAGAGCCATGGCCAGATTTGCCGCCCACCGGCTGCACTCATTGGTCCACGAGTTCTCCGACGTGTCCGCACGCATCTGCTGCAGCACAACATCAGCACGGGGGGTGCCCCACCCCTGCGCCAAAACACATATGGGATTAGCCCGATGGCAAAAGGGCACAACCAGCAAGCGGTGCAGGAGATGCTGCAGGCCGACGTAATTTCCCCTTCGTCAAGTCCATGGCAGGCTCCGGTGGTCCTTTACAAAAAGTCAGACGAGTCACTGAGATTCTTTGTAGACTTCCACTGCCTCATCACCGTTTCACTTGCTGACGCATATCCCCTATCGTGTATAGATTACGCACTTGACACTTTGGCGGGAGAAAACTTATTCAGTACGTGGAATTGATTGTCTGGTATATTAGTCAAGTATACCATTGTATGGCCCTTCAGATTGCATCGATAATGTTACAGCTCAAAATTTAGTTGGCCATAGCAGTCCTACAATGGTTTACATGCCTAATATACATGGACAATGTCAATGTTTTCATCGGGTCCTTCGCCGAATACATTTGTAATAAATGACTCTGTCAGGCGATGTTGGTCTCCGTTCGTCTTTTATTTAGGTTCTTCTCTGCACCCCCACTGGCCTCTTCTTCGGACCAGTGCTGTCTCACGTGCGCCCTGCGTACGCTCTCTCTCCCTCTCCCGGACCAGTCCTGTCTCGCGTGCGCCCCGCGTACGCTCTCTCCCTCTCTCTCTCTCTTGCCCGCACACTCCCCCGTTAACTCCCCTATTCCCGCACTCCGCACACCACTGGACAACGGCGTGCAGAGGTCCTTTGGCCACGTGGTCGATGGCGCGGATCCCTCTCACCACCCAACGTGGCTCAGCCTCTTAGATTCCCCAACTGCCCCGATCTCTTCCAGGCTCCCACTTATATACATTCCCCCCACGTGACCCTGACTCCTCCTCTTCCGGATCCTCAGATCCGACCTTCCCATACTATCTCTCTCTCTCCCGCTGGCTCCGCCCCCATTCACCTCGCCCCATTGGAGCCGAGGTGAATGGTGGCCCCTCCCACTCGCCCCGCAGACCAGGCTTCGCCCACAAATACCCCCGGCCGTGTGATTGGACCCGAGCCCAGCAACAAGCCCATTTACGCTCGCATTACACATTGGCCGATTGCATCAGTTATTCCTGCGGTTCCAGAATGCAAACTTAAAGCTCAAGCCATTGAAGTCTATGAGTCTGCGTAGTGTGTCTATGCGTATCTGTGTGGTTAGTATATGGGTCTCGGTGTGGTGAGTCGATGGGTGACATCATTCCCGGAGTCGAAACGCCGGGATCCCTCTCGGGACCCCGCTTATAACTGCTCTGGCGTGGCCGGGCTCTGCCCTTGGCCACGCCCCCCTTCCTAAACCCTCGTGGGGACTCTGGGTCCCCGTCACGTGATCCTCTCACCCCCAACTGGGGGTCCACCTGCCCCTCTCGTCCGGTCACGTTCCCTCTCGGGTTCACCTCGCTGTCACGTCCTCACGCGACCTCTCTCTCAATGACACCCGGGCTCTGCCCTTAGAGTTCCACTCCTCACTCGGCACTGTTGCTACACCATGGTGACACCCTCGAGGCCATTAAACGTACATACGTTGCCAAAGTTCAATATACACACAAACCTTTGAAAGCCATCCCGCAGACACGGTTTAATATTAGTTAACTTCTCTTCCCATCAGAGTTATGCCGCTCCCATCGATGTCACGCCAACTCACTTCTCGGAACAGATCTTAAATATCAGTCGGTGTCTGTGTGATGAGTTTATGGATTTGTGTGCGATGAGTCTATGGGTGTCTGCGTAATGAGTCGATACGTCTCTGTGTGATGAGTCTACGGGTATTTGTGTGATGAGTCTACAGGTATCTGTGTGGTGAGGCTATAAGTCTCTGCTTGATGAGTCTATGGGTCTTCGTGTGATGTGTCTATGGGATTATGTGTGGTGAGTCTATGGGTCTCTGCTTGATGAGTTTATGGGTCTCTGTGTCATGTGTCTATGTGTCTCTGTGTGATAAGTCTATGGGTCTCGGTGTGGTGAGTCTTTGGGTCTCTGCAAAATTTTTCTATGGGTCTTTGTGTGGTGAGTCTATCGGTAGATATATACATACTAGGGACGTTGCAAAAGTTCAACATACATACGTCAATAAGTTGTGAAAGTCCAACATACGCACGTACATATGTTGCAAAAGTTCAACATACAACATTTGGAAGCCAACCGGTTTTATATTAGTTAACTTCTCTTCACGTCAGAGTTATGCCACTCCCATCGATGTCACGCCAATTCACTTCTCGGAACAGATCTTAAATACCAGCTGGGGTCTGTGTGATGAGTATATGGGCCTCTGTATGATGAGTATATGGATCTGTGTGATGAGGCTACGTGTGTCTGTGTAAAGAGTCTACAGGTCTCTGTGTGGTGAGTCTATGGGTGTCTGTGTGATGAGTTTATGGGTCTCTGTGTGTGAGTCTATGGGTCTCTGTGTAATAAGTCTGTGGGTCTCTGCATAATGAGTCTACTGGTCTCTGTGTGGTGAGTCTACAGTTATCTGTGTGGTGAGGCTATAGGTCTCTGCTTGATGAGTCTACGGGTCTCTATGTATGTGCGTATGCACATACAGCGCCAATCGGAGGTGCGGGTGGAAGGACAACAAAACTGAGCACGAAAGAATGCGTTTCTAAAAAACAGCTTTAGAGGGAATTTGACATGAATAGGAGGCCCGTGTAGAGAATAGAAACCAGGCTGAAAAAGAAAAAAAGATAAACGTCTCCCGTATCGCATTAACAGACTTTTGGGGCACCTCGGAGAGAGTTGGGTGGGAAGACAAGAACTTGAAATCGAGCCGTGGTCTAGCCACAGCTCGATTGTCGATGACACTCATCACGGAGTCTCAGGACTCGCAGTATGCAAGGCTCGATCCCGGCCTGGACCCTGACTGTTCCGATTGTACATTTGAATTATTCTCCCCGTGGAGATGTTAACTACCTCGCCTGGTATGCAGGAGGTCGTGGATTTGATCCCTGACCCTTCCTCCTTCTGTGTAATTGGAGTCTGCGTCTCTCTTCCCGTGGAGATGTAATGGGTGTCTGTGTGGTGAGTCTATGGGTCTGTGTGTGTAGTGGTTGAGTAATAGTTAGCGCTACTCTGCGCTATGAACCAGGCGTCCCGATTTGGATTCCCGCTCACGGCCAACACTCGTGGCAATGATCTAAACCGGTAATGGGCCTCCCCTAGGTCGACTCAGCCTCAAATGAGGACCAGTAGCGATGTGTAAACATCGCCACTGGGGAGACAAAGGCAGACTGGCGTGGTGTTGGACAACCACCCCCTTGCGTGCCGTTCTGGCCTTCATAGGTGCTCGATAATATCACTTGCCCCGAGAGTATGTCAAGGCTATACGGGGGATCTCTGTATTTGCCTTTATGTTTGGAAATGTACGGGTGTTTGTATATGTACAGGTGTGTGTGTACATGCAGGACTTAGTGTATAGGTACAGGTGTGTGTTCTTACAAATGTGAGTGTATATGCAGGTGCGTGTGTACTTACAGGTGTGAGTGTATATGCGAATGTGTGTACATGCAGGTGTCAATGTGTGTATATGGAGGTGTGTGTGTACATGCAGGTATGGGTTTATATGCAAGTGTGTATGTACACGCAGGTGTGAGTGTTTGTATTCAGTTGTGTGTATGTATGTACAGTTGTGTGTGTGTATATGCAGGTGTGTGTGTTCAAGCAGGTTTGAGTGTGTGTAGTGCAGGTCTGAGTTTTCCTGCAGGTGTGTGTACATGCAGGTGTGAGTGTGTGTATGTATGCAGGTGTGTACATGCAGGTGTGAGTGTGTGTACATTCAGGTGTGTGTTTATGTAGATATCTGTATGTACAGGTGTGTGTATGCGTCGTGGTGACGTCACCGCCACTTAGTGGAGAATGGCGGTTGTTGTTGGTATGTAAAGGTATGTGTATACATACAGGTGTGAGTGTTTTTGTACAAGTGTGTGTGCATGCAGGTGTGAGTGTATATGTACAGGTTTGTATGTGTGTGTGTGCATGCAATTGTGAGTGTATATGTACAGTTGTGTGTGTGCATGCAGATGCGCCTTGGTGTAGATGATTGCACTGGGTTAGCCCGTGGCGCTGGTCACTCACCGCACCCATCCCACCCACCACACCCCACTTGGCGTTACAGCCACATTTGCTGATTTTGAGCAACGAGCTCCGAAAAATATTTTTGGACACCACCCGCAACGATTTGTATGGCAAATATGTTTGTAGGAGTGTCTTCCCCGAACCCATTAGTCTCTGGGGCTTATATAGTCTCCCAGTTCACCACGCAAATGCAGTCGCCGATCCAAGGATATCTTTCTCTCTCTGACTCTTGTCTCTCTGTCTCTCTCAACTCGCCGACTTTCCATCCCAAAGCGCCACAACGCCAGGCTCCACGACTCTAACCATGACTTGCCACCTGCCAGGTCTGCTCCTCGTGGCGTTGCTGTTCGTGGGCGGAGGTGAGACAATTTCTGCGTGGCGAGTTGTTTGTTGTTGCAAGAACACCAAAGCAACGCCGACACTGCGATATATATGGATGTTAACTATCTCGCCTGGTTTACAGGAGGTCGTGGGTTCGATTCTGGACTCTGACGATGCCTGCTGTTGTATATTTGGATTCTGCGTGTCTCTCTCCCTGTGGAGATGTTAACTACGTCGCCTGGTATACAGGAGGAGCATGGCTTCGATCACGGACTCTGATAATGCCTGCTGCTGTATATTTGGAGTCTCTGTGTGTGTCTCTCTCCCCGTGAGTTGTATACAGGAGCACGTGGGATCGACCCCGGACCCTGACGATGCCTGCTGCTGTACATGACTTATATCAGAAACAGAAAATATCCAATAAATATCCACAACAATTTACAACAACATAGTAAATATAACGCTTATAATTTACATCGATGTCACCGCAGTCTTTCCAGCAAGCGTGGTGGTGTTTAATTCAGACGCTGTCTCCCCGACAGACCTGGTCTTCACCTAAGGACGGCTGCTTGCGTTGTGGCCGAAACGTCGTGAGAATTATTTTATGTTTTATTTATATTATTTTATTACCTCCCTTCTACGTGACTTTACCGAAAGAACCAAGAAGAAAAAAGTTTAACAACACACACTGAGTTACACACGTAGCTTCAGTGGGGCCTTACCCCTGGTACAATAAAAACTAAAATAGTTAGCGAAGTGAAGAGTTCGTTAATATGACAAAATGTAAAAATAAAAACGGACTGTGATTGATTCGAGACGAATCACAATTGATGAATGTTTCAACGCTTGAATTTGTACTCTTTAACGAAAAGAGAAGTTCATATTCTTGGTTCTTTCGGTAAAGTCACGTAAATAGAAAACAAAACATTTAAAATGAAAATAAAATAATAGGATCAAATACAAATATTAAAGTAAAAAATATGATCAATTGATAATAATAAAAGCAAAAAAACCCACGACGTTTCGCAACACAAGCCGTCTTCATCAACCACACCAATAACAACCACAACAACTAAAACAGCCACAACAACAACAGCAACAACCACAACAACAATCAGCAGCTTCATCAGGCGGCGAGTTGCGAAAATTTGTTCACGAAAGCCACTAAGCGGCGGTGATGGCGGCCTGTGCCAGACTAGGTGCACTTTGAGGCTTTCAGGTGAAGTGTCGAAGGCTCGCTGACTGGAGGTCTCGGGTCAGACCCAGCAGGTGCCGTGGGATGACTGCTGTGCCAGTCTAAGTGCAGGGGGAGTTCACGGACAACCCCTGGAGGTGCCATGGGTTGACTGCTGTGCCAGGCTAGGTGCAGGGGGAGTTCACGGACAACCCCTGGAGGTGCCATGGGTTGACTGCTGTGCCAGGCTAGGTGCAGAGGGAGGTCTCGGACAGCCCCTACAGGTGCCATGGGTTGATTACTGTGCCAAGCTAGGTGCATGAGGAGGAGGTCACGGGGACAGACCCTGTATGTGGCATAGGTTGACTTCTGTGTCAAGCTAGGTGAAGGGGGAAGTCAGGGGTCAGACCCTGCAGGTACCACGGGGGTGACTGCTTTGCCAGGGTAGGTGCAGGGGGAGGTCCCGGACAGACCCTTTAGGTGCCATGGGTTGACTGCTGTGCCAAGCTAGGTGCATGAGGAGGAGGTCATGGGACAGACCCTGCAGGTGCCGTGGGTTGACCGACTGAGATGACTGTGCAGATGCTCCACCTGTGCCCCCCAACTGCGCGAACTCGCTGTGTTTTATCCACCCGACGCTCCGCTCGCCGTTGTGAGCATCGCTCCACCTGCCCTCCCTTGTTGTTGGATGGGCGACTGCCTCCAGCTGCCAAAGTAGAAGCGTCCTTCACGAGCCTCGTACATAAACCTTGCACACACCGCGTACAAAGACAAACATCCCCCGTTTCGCCTGAACAGATTGTTGAGGCAAGCACTATTAGCGAGAAGCAGCACCTATGACGGCCGGCAAGAAAACACGAGGCAGTGGGTGGCCAGCACCACGCCCGGCCGCCTTTATCTCCCCAGTGGCGATGTTTCCTCCACACCACCACTGCACCAGGAACCCATTTGAGGACAAGTCGACCTCGTGGGAGGAGGCCCCAGGGTACCGCTTCAGATGATCGCGACCTGCGGTGTTGGTGGCCGTGAGCGGGATTCAAACTCAGGTCGCCCGGTTCATAGTGCAGCAGCGTGAATGACGATGATGGTGATCGTCTGGCGTGATGATGATCTTAAGTCTTAAAGTCTTAAAGTCACTTTATTGTCAAGTGTGTTACATGCATGACATACAACACAGATGAAATTACAGTCCTCTCTCTTGGTCCCACGGTGCAACCAAGCAATTAAAAAATGAATCACAATTAACAGACATAAATAAACAATAAACAATCGGCGATCAACACAAGATGAATAATCAAAAATGTAATAGACTTAAAATAAACAACAGTCAAGAATTATGAAATGTAAAATATTATTTAATAAAGTATTTAAAGAAATAAGACATTTAAACCGGTGTGGTAGTGCGATGTAGTGCAATGTGCAGTCCAGAGATCAGGATGTACGAGTGAATGTGTGTGTGGGGGTTGGGGTCAGGGGGCAAAGGGGGGAGGGTGGGCAGAGGGGGGGAGTGATGGTAGAGCAGGGAGGGAGTTTAGTCTCCTGACAGCCAGGTGAAAGAAACTGTCTTTGAGCCTGCTGGTCTTGGCCCGAAGACTCCGCAGTCTCCTCCCTGACGGCAGCAGGCTGAAGAGGCTGTGAGATGGGTGGGTGGGATCACCTGCAATCTTGATTGCTTTGCTGGTGATGCGAGTGTTATAAATGTCCAGAAGAGGAGGGAGAGAGACACCAATGATCCTCTCAGCTGCTCTCACTATGAGCTGCAGAGTCTTGCGGCAGGACACGGTGCAGGTGCCGTACCACACGGTGATGCAGCTCGTCAAGATGCTCTCAACGGTGCCTCTGTAGAAGGTGTACATGATGGGGGGCGGGGCTCCTGCTCTTCTCATTTAGCGGAGAAAATACAGGCGCTGTTGGGCTTTTTTGGCCAGTGATGCAGTGTTGTGACTCCACGACAGGTCTTCAGAGATGTGCACACCCAGGAACTTGGTGCATCTCACCCTCTCCACTGCAGCACCGTTGATGGTTAGCGGAGTATGCTGGGTGTGCACTCTCCTGAAGTCCACAACAATCTCCTTCGTCTTCTCAACATTCAGGTGGAGATTGTTGTCCTTGCACCACGTGGCCAGCCTGCTCACCTCACTCCTGTAGTTTGTCTCATCACCGTTTTTGATGGCACCCACCACAGTTGTGTCATCCGCAAACTTAATGAAGAGGTTGGAGCTGAATGATGGTGTGCAGTCGTGGGTCAGCAAAGTGAAGAGGAGGGGGCTCAGCACACATCCTTGGGGGACCCCTGTGTTCAGTGTGATGGTGCTGGAGGTGTTGCTGCCAACTCGAACTGCCTGTGGTCTCCCTGTCAGGAAGTCCAACAGCCAGTTGCACAAGGAGGTGTTGAGCCCCAGGTGGTCTAGTTTGTGGATGAGCTGCTAGGGAATGATTGTGTTGAATGCTGAGCTGAAGTCGATGAACAGCATTCTGACGTAGGAGTCTTTAGTCTCCAGATGGGTGAGAGCTGAGTGGAGGGTAGCGGAGATGGCGTCATCGGTCGAGCGGTTAGCCCGATACGCAAACTGGAAAGGGTCCAGGGCGGGGGGAAGGACAGACTTGATGTGTTGTAGGACTAGCCGCTCGAAGCACTTCATAAGGATGGGAGTGAGTGCGACCGGTCGGTAGTCATTGTGGCAGGAGGGAGATGACTTCTTCGGGACCGGGATGATGGTGGTAGCTTTGAGGCACGTGGGTACAACAGCCTGTCTCAGCGAGGTGTTAAAGATGTCGGTGAAGACATCTGTGAGCTCCTCCGCACAGTCTATCAGGACACGACCCGGAATGTTGTAAGGGCCCTGGGCTTTCCTTGGGTTCGTCCTTCTGAGGGATCTCCTCACGCTATCTGGGGATAGCGTCAGCACCTGGTCGCCGGGAGGTAGTGGAGTCTTCTGTGCTGGGGTATTGTTGTCTGCCTCAAAGCGAGCGAAGAAGTCCTTCAGCTGGTTCAGCAGAGAGGTGGAGCTGTCACAGGTCTGCGGAGAGGGTTTATAGTCCGTGATGGTCTGCATCCCTCGCCACAGGTTCCTGGTGTCTCTGCTGTCATTGAAGCGGTCGGCGATCCTCCTGGAGTACTGCCTCTTGGCCAATCTGATGCCACGCGACAGGTTGGCCCTGGCTGTCTTCAGGCCCATCTCCTCGCCAGCTTTGAAGGCGGCGTTCCGAGCCCTCAGGAGCCTGTGGACTTCCCCTGTCAGCCATGGCTTCTGGTTGGCCCGAATGGAGATGGTTCTGGTGACCGTGACATCCTCCATGCACTTCCTCATGTAGGAAGTGACGGTCTCCGTGTACTCCTGGAGGTCTACGGTGTTGTTGTAGGTGGCTGCCTTTCTGAACATGTTCCAGTCGGTGGTGGAGAAGCAGTCCTGGAGTGCCTCTGAAGACCCCTCAGGCCACACGCATATCCGCTTTATAACTGGTTTGGTGACTTTAACCAGCGGCCTGTACGCTGACATTAGCAGAACAGTGGTGTGATCTGAGGCCCCAAGGTGGGGGAGGGGACGGGCTTTGTAGGCACCTTTGTGTGTAGTGTAGACATTGTCCAGGATATTGTTTCCTCATGTGGGAAAGTTGATGTGTCCCTGGAGTTGTGGAAACACGCTCTTGGGGTTGGCATGGTTGAAATCCCCAGCCAGAATGAGGAAGGCATCTGGGTGGGCTGTCTGCTGGTCACCGATGTGCTGATGGAGTTCATACAGTGCCTCGTTCCTGTTGTTTTCGGAGCCAGGGGGGATGTATAGTGCCACCAGCAATATAGCACTAAATTCCCTCGGCAGGTAGAATGGCCGGCATTTAATTACCATAAACTCCACCAATGATGAGCAGTGTTGGCAGACCACAACAGCGTCGCGGCACCAGGCATCGGTGATGTAAACACAGAGTCCCCCGCCGCGAGTCTTCCCCCCCCTCGACGAGCGCTCTGTCCGCCCGGTAACATGTTAGCCCGGCTAACTGAATGGCATGGTCCGGGACGTTGTCGTTAAGCCATGTCTCCACAAACACAAGGACACAGCACTCACTCACAGTCCTGGAAGTTGTACGAAGAAGGCGGATATAGTCCAGTTTGTTTTCCAGCGAGCGTACGTTGGCCAATGTGATGGTAGGGATAGCCGGCCGGTGAGGGCTAGCCGCTCGCCTAGCCTCGATACCTCCGCGCTTTCCCCTCTTCTGCTTCCTCATACACCGCCTGTGGCGCTTCCACTGTAGGCTGGTTGCAGTAGTAGGGGTCGGTGGTAGAGCAGGCCTCTGGAGCAGACCGTAGTCGAGTAGCTCTTCCGCGTCTGCTGGGTTTATATCCACGAGTGTGGTTCTGCCGATGGCGAGCAGAAATTCGCGAGAGTATGTGCGCCTTACGTTTAATCGACGTGATGATGACGAACAAATGCACGTAGATGGATAACACAAAAAACATAAAAACACCGATCTAATGGGAGACAGAGGAGCCGCTGCATGTGTACGCGCCGCCATCTCACGACGTTTCGGCCACAACGCAAGCAGCCGTCCTCAGGTGAAGAACAGGTCTGTCGAGGATCGTCTGCCGTGATGATGATGATCGTCTCCCGTGATGATGATGATGATGATCGGTGTTGTTCTTGTGTCTTGTGTCTGTGCATATGCAGGGCACAGCCTCAAATGCTACTCATGCAGCACGAACACCAACAACACGGCGTGCAACGAGGGCGGCCCCACCACGTGTCCCCTCGCATCGCAGGACACCTGCATGACAATCCTAGGCTACCAGGGCTCCTGTAAGTGCGTTGTTTATTCTCGCAAAGCGCGGGTTGGGGGTGGACCCTTTGCGTTCAGCAGTGACTCCCATGCCCATGATGCACTCACAAGACGCGCGTCCGCCCTCACTGTGTTTTGAGTCGATGAGGTCTCTGTGTGGTGATGATTCTATGGGGTCTCTGTGTGGTGATGAGTCTATGGGGTCTTTGTGCTTTGAGTCTATGGAGTCTCTGCGTGGCGAGCCTATGGGTCTCTGTGTGTGATGGGTTAATGGAGTATCTGTGTGGTGATGAGTCTATGTTGTCTCTGTGTGGTGATGAGTCTAAGGGTCTCTGTGTGGTGAGAATATGGGTCTTTCTGCGGTGATGAGTCTATGGGGTCTCTGTGTGTTGAGTCAATTGGTCTCTGTGTGATGAGTCTGTGGGTGTCTGTGTGATGAGTCTATGGGTCTATGTGTGCGATGCTTCTGTGGGTCTATGTGTGTGTGATGATTCTAGGGGTCTCTGTTTGTGATGAGTCTATGGGTCTCAGTGTGTGATGAGTCTCTGGGGTCTCTGGGTGGTGAGTCTATGGGTCTCTGTGTGTGATGAGTCTATGGGTCTCCCTGTGTTGAGTCCATGGGTCTCTGTGTGATGAGTCTATCGGGTCTTTGTGTGTTGAGTCAATGAGTCTCTGACTGGTTAGTCTATGGGTCTCTGTGTGGTGATTATATGGGTCTCTGTGTAGTGCGTATATGGGTCTCTGTGTGATGAGTCGATGGAGTATCTGGGTCTGATGTGTTTCTGGGTTTATTTACGTGATTAGTTCATGGGTTTTTGCATCCCAATCGGAGACTCTTCCTCAATGTGTTGATATTTCTCTGGGGTCATCCGGTTTTACCCCCTTCACATTTTTGAATTGACATCACGGTGTTCCGAGTATTCGGCTGCCACTATACATTTTCATGCGATGATAATGGTGATTATATCAGCCACCATTTGTGGTAGCGGCTTTTTGGCTTGCTGTCGAACAAAGTTGGCCACAGCATCATCACACGGCGCAGTCGGATGCGTTGCTTCTGCGGCTCTCTGGAACGCTCTTCCTTCCAATATTAGGAAGCCGCTGAGGGCTATGCAATTTTAAATCATCATCAAGATTGACACTCATTTCTTAAAACTACTTTTGTGTTTTTTGTTTTCCTTCCTCGCGCACCTGCAGTTAGCACGGTGGGCTATGTATGGTGTGAAAGAAGTGCAACATACACACATACATATACAGAGATCTACAAAACAACAACCACCGTTCGCCACTAAGTGGCAGTGACGTCACCACGACGCTTGTGCCAGGCTATGTGCTCATTGCGGCCACGTGAAGTGTCGAACGCCCGCTGGCAGGAGGTCACGGGGCAGACCCAGGTACAACAGGTCGACTGACTGAGATGACTAACTGGTGCACCACCTGTGCCCCCTACTGTGCCAACTTGCTGTGTTTTAGCCACCCGGCACTCCACTTATTGTTGTGAGCGTCGCTCCTCCGCCCTCCGTTGTTGTTGGAGGGTGACAGCCTCCAACTGCCCAGTAGCATTCTTCACGAGTCTCCTCCACAGAGGCCGATCTTGACACCACTGTCAAGATCGGCCTCTTGCCTGCCGGAGGAGCTCACCGTTGGGACTTTGCCTAGATCTTTCAAGGATTTGTGAGCTCCTCACACAATCCAGCCTGGTTAAACCCAGGATGGATCGAAGGGCAGGCCAGCCTAATAGTTTCCAATCTACGAAGATGCTCAATTAAGGGGGTCCAAGTTTCGCAAGCGTAGAAAAGGGATGGAATGATCGTGACCGAGAAGACTTGAAGCTTCGTGCGGAGCGATAGACTAGGTAGCTTCCACACAGCGTTACGCAACCGATGAAAAGATAATGCCGCTCGACTGATTCTGAGTGAGACCTCTGCTGTCACACCGGAGCAGGTCATAAGCACACTGTCCAAGTATGGGAACTCTCCACTCTCTCCACAACTTCCCCATCACTGATTGGGAGTTGTGGGGGTGGAGTGTCCGATGGTACAAAATACCCAGGCAGGTGCTTAGTTTTGGTGGGGCTGATGGTAAGGCCCCACCTCTTAATGTCACGCTCCAGTTTCAGCAGCAGCGCCTCCAACTCCTCCTCTGAGTGAGCGGAAATTACCAGATCATCGGCATACATAACATGGTTGACCAATAGGGAGCCATCCCTCGACCGCACCTGGGCATCGATCAGCCCCCCATTGTATGTAAATTCCTCTTGTACAGCCATCAAAGGCTTCATGGACTACGTGAACGAAACATACGTGAAATAATGTGGGAGCCAGAGGACATCCCTGTCGCACCCCAAGGTGAACAGGGAATGACTCCGACTCCCGGCCACGTAGTTTAACCCGGGCCTGCTCACCATCATGAAGGTCCTTAATGATCGTGAGCATATGGTCAGGGACTCCAAAAGCACGAAGAACAACCCAGAGCCCAGGCCTACTGATGGTATCAGAGGCCTTGACCAGGTCAATAAAGCAGGGATGTAGGTATTGTTGGAATTTCCTACACCTCTGCTGTAGCAAACGGACAGAAAATATGGCATCTTTGCAGGACCGCCCTTTCCTGAAACCACATTTCGGGCTCCGCAAGCCTCTCCTCAGCGTGCCTTGCAAGGCGATGTTGAATAATCCTTGCCAGGACCTTTCCCGGCACACTGAGGAGTGAGATGCCCCTGTAGTTGTTACAGTCTATGCTGTCCCCCTTCTTATAGAGGGGGACCACAAGGGCACCCTTCCAATCCTGCGGAACCCGTCCACTGGTCCAGACTGTTATAATGTAGGGCTGTCTGTGCACAAACGCCACCCTTTCTCAGCATTTCGCTTGGGAGATCATCTCTGCCCGGTGCCTTTCCTGGTCTCAGACTCTAGATCGCCTTCCTCAACAGTTGGCACCTCAGCCAGCAACTCACAGGGGGTGACTTCTTCAAATATTTGAGGCACCGCAGCCTCAGCAGAGTCATCCCCACTTTGTCCCACGATGTTTTCCATGTCCAGGGATTTCCACGATCCCAGGACTTCACAGAAATGCTCAGCAAATCTGCAAACCTGTTCCTGGGGGTCGGAGATTGGATCACCGTTTTTCCCCTAATGATGTTAAGAGGTGTGGCGCTGCAGGTTACTATTTTGATGGAGTTAAATATGGATTTATGATTGCGGGCCATTGAGGCAGACTCGATTTCCTCAGCAATCTGCGACCACCACCCATCCTTGCAGCGCCTCACGTCTCTCCACAACTTCCGACCAAAGGCTGTGGTAAGCCTCTTCATTCTCTGATGTTGAATTCTGTAGACGATTAGAGTGTGCCTGTCGCTTTTTTCAACCATCCTGAACACCTCCTCTGTCAGCCAGGGTCTCTGGGGATGTCTGGACCGCGTTCCCAAAGAAGCCATTGCAGCTGCATGAGTCACAGCCCAAAACCTCGCCCATTTACCCTCGACATCAGGAGGAGTAGGGGACGATGCCAACCCCAGCCGCAAGCAATGATGAAATTCTCGCTTGCAACTTTAATCAGCTAGCTGAGACCAGGCCACCTTAGGTTGAAATGGGGTCCTGGGTGTACTCCCACCACTGAAGTGGAAGAATGGCAGGCGCATCTTACAGATGACAAGTTGATGGTCAGAGGGCAGTTCAGCTCCACGCTAGGTCCTGGTGTCAAGAACATGGGCTCGCATCCGCTGTTCCGTCACTATGTAGTCCAGCATATGTTCTTGCTTGGACCCGGCATGCATCCATGATGTTGTGTGGATGCGCCGATGCCAGAACAGCATGTTGGTAATTACAAGCCCATGGGCTGCACAAAAATCTAGCAGACTCCTACCGTTGTTATTGAGCTGATCTGGCCCATGCCTTTGAATCACTCCAGACCAGGTGCCAGCATCATGACAAACTCAGGCATTGAGAGGCCACTTTAGCCAGCACCTGTGACAGGAGGTCATAGAAGGCATCTGACTCATCGGCCTTGCCTGCATCCCTCCATGGATGTTCGTCTTCGGTAGGGGCATAAGTAACCACGACCACCACTCCTCGCCTCCGGTTGATGGGAAGGCGAGCCCAAAGTAGCCTGGGGTTTACAGCTTCCCACGCCTCACCGCCACACTCCCACGCCCCCTTCATGCTGTTCAAAAGAAGAGCCACACCCTGTTGTTTGGCAGTCTCCTGCCCCGAGTAGAGGACTGTCCACCCCTCATGGTGGCAGGAGCCAGAGCCGGTCCACCGGACCTCCTGAATGCCACAGAGATCCAGGCAGTACCAGTCCAGCTCCCGACAGAGGAGTGGCAGCCTCTCCTCCGCAGTGAGCATTCGAACATTCCACGTGGCCATCTGTAGTGGCTTTTCGTTGTTTCTGGAGGAGCCCCGAGGATAAAGATTCAATCTCCTGGATCTGCCAAATGGGGTTTGGCCAGGAGATATCATAGACGCCTGTTCTCCCGGGGCCTCCGGAACAAGCTTATTAATTATATATTTTAGACGTGGTTTAGTGGTAATTTATTGAAGCTGGAGGGGTTACCAGCCCATTGCACCCATCCAGAGCCCCAATTTAGCCGCTGTGGTGGCTATATAGACATCCACAGATTAGCACGGTAGGCTACGTACGGCACGAAATAAGTTCAATACACACGTACAGGTCACTTCTGAAAAAGGGATACATGGCAGCTCTGCTGGGCTTCCAACTGGTAAAATAACAATAAAAAATATTTTTTAGGTGTTTTTAATTACATACTTTTTTTACTTACAATGAGACCCGCGTGCTTTCTCTTCTGCCCAGCCTACGCCGTCAGCAAGCAGTGCGTGACCAAGGCTGCATGCGACGCCGCCAAAAGATTCGACGGCCCCATCAACGGAATCACAGTGCTCACCACGTGCTGCCAGAGTGATGGCTGCAACGTCAACGCCGCCCCTCGCCCGGTGGGCGCAGCTCACGTGACCCTGGCGCTGCTGGGCGTGGCCATCAGCGTCGTGGTCAGCAGGGCTCTGGTGTAGGTCGTGACGTCACAACCGCACCCCCCCCCACGTGCCTGGGTTCGGTCCAATCACTTTCCCCTTCCACTCGGTTGTCTCACAACGCTTCCACCATTGGAGCTGTACAACGTTTAAATTGTCTAGATTGTTGCGTTATGCTGCTAAAGAAGTTCAAAGTACAAATACATAGAAACAAGTAGACTCATCACACCGGGACTCAAAGACTCATTACACAGAGACCCAGAGACTCATCATACAGTTACCCAGGTGGGGAATGATATACCATCACTTATATAGAGCTAGACAGTGGATCCTGTATGGCAGAAGATAATGGAAAGGTCTTTAATCTGGACTGGGAACGGGTCATGTAGGGTGTTCAGAGAGTGTGCGGATGATTGAGGGGTGAAAGGAAGTCCTATACTCAAGGTTGGGGTGGTGGGTGGGGTAGCAGATTTGTGTGACCCTTTCCAATGGCATGTACAAGGTACCGCTCGATTTACAGAATGGGATGCGTTTCCCGAACATCTAAAACACAGACATGGAAATAAAACTAAATTTGTAATTCGCAACGGCTTAACCCGTTTGGTTTAATACTAAAACTTCGGGGGTGTATCGGACAGTCATTCCAACCAAAAAATTGCAATACATCTTTGTCACTTTTGAGAATTAAAAAAAGCGTAATAACATTATTAAAGAACGTGAATAATTACAACGATTAAATAATAATACATTTGAAAGAACTATTAATAAAAACATATTGCTGCATGTTGGAATGACTGGAAAAGGCTGATGTGGAGACGTTACCGTTGTACTGTATAGCGATACCATAATACTGTCGCAGATCGGAATCTTTATTTAGACGGAGAGGGGGAGGAAATCTGATGACCTACGCAGCTCTTTGTCGCAGATGTCTGATGACGTAGCCTCTCCGGTGGCTTTCTCGTTAGATGGGCGAGTGTTGTAGGAAATTCTATTACGTAGAAATTCGATTTAGTTGATTGCGCCACCATGGCTCGGGAGCTGTTAACTTCCCTTGCCTGGTCTACAGAAGGTCATGAGTTTGATCCCTACCCTGACGATGCCTGCTGCTGTATTTGGAATGTGCGTGTCTCTCTCACCGTGGTCATCCGATGTTTCATGTTTCATCTTCACACTTAGTATCAACATCACCGTGCGTTCAGGGTTTTTGCCTGCTGCTAGAAATTTCCAGATGATGATGATGACGTCATGCCATTTGGTTAAGCTGCCATCGTTTGTGATGGCCCAGGTCGCTTCTGAAAGAAAGCTACACCAGCTCAGTCGTGGTGCCTTACACCTGGTTACAAGACAAAATCAATTTAGTTTTACTCGAAAGACAAAAAAGCGTCTGTCATTTGTAAATCGCGTTCACGCGAAACTTCGTAAACCGAAACGTTCGTGAATCGAGGGATATCGCCTGTACCTGATTACAATGCATATACCTGTCGTTCTATGATCTCCCACTCAACACACAGTTGTCAAACAAAATGCATGCAGTATGTTGCTTGGAAGATGGGCGACTTTTAATTGATTTTACTTTTTGAAATTAAATTAATCTTGCTCGAGTTTGCAACTTTTCTTGTCATTTCACGGTGTTGAAACGTCGCCAACGACGCCCCTTGTAACAGGTGGTGGAAATCAGTCAGAATCAGATTACTTATTTAGGTTGGGGTTGTAAATTCGATGATCAATAAATGTGTTTTTCACTGACGTCCAGTCAGGGGCACGGGAGTCAGATCGTTACAGCAACAATTAACAATACAAACGCGATAGCAGTGCAAAGTATAGGAAAGGCAAACAAATAAGTTACAAAAATGTGAATGAAATGGTCGGACAGGAGGTGCTATGAGTGCTGGCATCAGTTCTGGATGATGATGTGCTCGCCTCTTACACCTCCCTTCCCGTGCGCAGCAAGACCACGCTACAGGCAGCCTACGAGGCTTTGAAGGAAATCTACTCACCTGCCTGGGGCGCCTTCAGACAGTTTCAGGACCGCCAGTGGGGGCTAGAGAGCAGAGGTCGCAACCGGGTACCCGATATCCGTACCCTACCCGATACCCGGCTACCCGTACCCGGCCGTGTACGGTTACGGGTACCCGTTTGCGACCCTGGTGCGGCCGGGAACGGGTACGGGTAAACAGTGATTCACTGGTGAGTAACTGTTTGTCACTCATTTCCCAAGGTCTTGTCTCTTCTCACAATTCAAGTTCATAGAATCAACCCACCCGCGCCTGCAACATGGCTTCATCCCAGAGGTCGCAATCAGGTACCCGATACCCGTACCCTATCCGTACCCGGCCGGACACGGGTAGGGTACGGGTACGGCCAGGTACGGCTACGGGTACCCGTTTGCGACCCTGGTGCGGCCGGGTACGGGTAAGGAATCAAAACCCGTTTGCGACCTCTGCCAGAGAGTTAAACTCTAGCCTACAGGGGTGCAGTGCTGGTGTTGGCAAGGAGAGCCTTCCCTCGCCTGGCTGACGAGGCACTCGAGAACCTCGTGGTCAAGCACCTTGCCGCCTACGCTTGCCGTGCCGGCGTTGTTATGCCGGTGGTGACGCCCGACGAGCTTACCTCACTGTAGGCCGCCCGGATCCTGTCGGCCCATGAACAGGTCATGGGTTGGGCGCGACTGGTGGGCCAGGTGGTGGGCACCGTGGGAGGGAGCAGTCGGCCCATTTACCGTGGCGTTACCAGGGCCAGCGACACAAACCGCCATGCTTGAACCACTGCCCGCGTGCTGTCTCCACGGCAGCTCAGGACGGACCTCCAGCAGCTGAGTCGGAGCCATCACTGCGGGTGGCATCGCGCCCGGGGTTGGAGTCAGGTCCCGAGGTTGCGTTGGGGCTGGTGGTGGCATTTGGGCCGGGGGTGACGTCGAGACCCGGTGTTGACTTCGCCAAGGGAAGTGTTGACGATGTTTATCGGTGACGCCGGTGGGTAGCCAGGGCCAATGCTCCCCGGTGCGGCAATAGCACACATGCTCACTGGCACGCCGTAGAGCCTTCTCGCGCACCGCCGTGCCCTCGCAAATGTGGCGGCGCGAGACGTGGCCTGAAAAAGGCAGGTGGGGCGGGTGGGCTGGGTGGGGCACCCACACCCTGCACCACGATGGGGGGCTCACACCACATGGGAGACCCACCCCAAATCATATGTGGGGCCCACCCCACATCACATGGGGGGCCCACCCCGCACCACAATGAGGAGCCCACCTTGCACCACAATGGGGGGCCCACCGCGTACACAATGGGGGGCCCACCCTGCACCACAATGGGGGGCCCACCCCACGCCAAAAATGGGGGCCCACACCACACCACATGGTGGGCCCAACCCACATGACATGGGGGGCCCACCCCGCACCACAACGAGGGGTCCAAGACGACGTTCTTCGTGGCCAACGGAGGGAGTATGGGCTTCCTGGGCCAGGTTGAGGCCCCTATATAAATTGGGCAGTTGTCGGTAGCAGGACCCATCATTGTGTAATAAAGGTCATTGAGGCGACTTCTGGAATCCGGTCTTTTATTCAACTTTGCATTACAGCTTTTCTTCACGCTTCTGACAGGCAGCGTGAGAGGGATAGATAGAGAGAGACGCACTGCCACGTGGCAACCCGGAGCCCCGCTAACGCGTGGCCCCTTTCCTCCATTCGTTCCCGTTCTGACCAAATGTCGTTCGTCTCCACCCTATTTAATACCCGGGTCACGTGCTACGTTTCCCCCAATCCTGGTTAGCCTCTATGGAATATTCCAGAGTCTCCCGGAACCATGCCCCTGACTCGTCTCCCCATTGGCTGTGGCTAAAGCCAGCAGAACCAATCCTCTACAACCAGCTGTCACCTTTCCATTATGTCAGGGCCACGCCCCTAGGCTTCCCCCCATTGGCTATGAACCAGGACCGGCAGAGCCAATCGTCGTGACGAGTTGTAATCCGTCAACGACCCGGATATAACCTCACATTACACTTGTTTCCACAAGGTTGCCCATGCCCCGCCTGTTGTCGACGGATTTTCTGAGGCAAATGCCGATGAAAATCGATGATCGGATGGAAGTCCAGGGAACGCATCTCCATTTCCTGAAGGTGGAAGGAGCCAGCCGGGGGGTACCGCACGCACGTGCAGCCTCTGGTCAGTGAATCTGTCTCCATTCCCAAGGGAGCCCAGATACTAAGACCGCTGCGATATTGGTCCCCCATCGTGACTGTCCCAACTGGACTCCCCCATCCTGGTGTCTCCAGCACAAGCTGCCACGGATCGATTGTGTCCAGGGAAATCAGCATCTGTCCATTCAAGTGCTGAACACCTCGGACAGGGCAACCGACAATGCGGGCGGGAACGGTTCTGGCCCACGTCAGTCCCTTGTCAATGAGAGTCCCTGGGAAGGGGCCAGAGCTCGTGGGAAGTGTTGGCAAATCCGAGGACAGAGGGGACGACGCGTGGATGGACCAGATGGCGGAGCCATGGCCAGATTTGCAGCCCACTGGCTGCACTCATTGGTCCACGAGTTCTCCGACGTGTTCAGCCGGGGACGCACGCATCTGCTGCAGCACAACATCAGCACGGGGGGTGCCCCACCCCTGCGCCAAAACACATATGGGATTAGCCCGATGGAAAAAGGGCACAACCAGCAAGCGGTGCAGGAGATGCTGCAGGCCGACATCATTTCCCCTTCGTCAAGTCCATGGCAGGCTCCGGTGGTCCTAGTCAAAAAGTCAGGCGAGTCACTGAGATTCTGTGTAGACTTCCACTGCCTCAGCACCGTTATGCTTGCTGACTCATATATCTCCTACCGTGTATAGATTATGCACTTGACTTCAGTACGCGGGATTTATTGTCTGGTATATTAGTCACGTATACCATTGTATGGGCCTTCAGATTGCATCAGCAATCTTTTAGTTAAAAATGTAGATGGCCTTAGCAGTCCTAAAATGGTTTACATGCCTACAATACATGGACGATGTCAATGTATTCATCCGTTTCTTCGTCGAATACATTGGCTCTATGTGATGAGTTTATGGATCTCTGCGTTGTGTGTCTTTGGGTATCTGGGTGGTGAAACTATGGGTCTCTGTGTGGTAAGTCTGTGGGTCTCTGCGTGATGCGTTTATGGGTCTCTGTGTGATGAGTCTATGGGAATCTGCGTGGTGTGTCTATGCGTATCTGTGTGGTTCGTACAGTGAGGGAAAAATATTTGATCCCCTGCTGATTTTGTACATTTGCCCACTGACAAAAAAATTATCAGTCTATAATTTAATGGTAGGTTTATTTGAACAGTGAGAGACAGAATAACAACAAAAACATCCAGAAAAACGCATGTCAAAAATTGTATCTATTGATTTGCATTTTAATGAGGGAAATACGTATTTGACCCCCTCTCAATCAGAAAGATTTCTGGCTGCCAGGTGTCTTTTATACAGGTAATGAGCTGAGATTAGGAGCACACTCTTAAAGGGAGTGCTCCTAATCTCAGTTTGTTACCTGTGTAGTGTTGTACAGACGGACTCCTCAACGTCTTTTGTAGTACACACCTTTATTTGTCTTATGAACACAGTCCTTATGCACTGAGGGGTATACGGTCCCCTCACCCGTTACACTCAGAAGGTACAAGCCTCCGCACCCTACAGGCTACTTAATATCCCACTCTTTCCGTGTCCTCTGACTGGACCTAGGGGATGTCTCCCCGACCACTGGTTACACTGAACCCTAGCCCTTATAAGGGCTGGAGGGCTTGGTCCAGGGTCCTAGGCTTCTTCTGCCGTCTTGGGTCTTTGTGTAGCCGAACTCCCCCAGAGCTCTGAGCGCTCTGGCTTTATACTTGTTCGTGGCCGGGTTGTCCAATCCCCAGCCACCTTGTGGAACCCTGTGATTGGTCGTTCCCAATCTGCTTTTGGATCCCAATTCACCCTATCTGACCCTGACCGTGTGGTCGCGCGGGAAAACCTTGTTTACGGTCAGCTCTCACAGCTTGTGAGACCCTGACCGTTAGTTTGAGTGGGAAAACCTTGTCAACGATTTGCTCTCCCAGTTTGTGAACATCGAGTAGTTAACTCTACTACATCACCCTCCCCTTCGGAAGCCTCAGCCGTCCAGGCTGTTACAAGCAGAAAAATCGCAATCAATGAACCAAAGTGTGTGCCAAAACCAACAGGAACAGGAACACCCACTATAAATACCCCCCCCCCCCCATCAACAACGCAACATATGTACATGGTCAGAACCAATCACAATTAACGACATTCGCGACGCATAACGCATGCAGCATTCAGCTGCCCCAAAAAAGATGATGGGCAATCAAGAAAAGCGACGCGATCTAGCCCGTGTGTATTTCGCGGGCCCGTCGTAGGGGATGGGTGCCCTTTTCCGGGCTGCAGGCTGACCAGGCGTCCTGGCAAAAATGTCAGCAGGGGCAGGAGGCCTCTCTGCGGAGACCCTTGGAGCAGACGGGTCGGGCAGCCTGGCAAACATGTTGGGCGGGTCAGCATCCTGGCAAACATGTTGGGTGGGTCAGAAGGTCTCTTTGCAGAGACTCTTGGTGCAGATGGGTCAGGCATCCTGGCAAACATGTTGGGTGGGTCGGGCAACCTGGCAAACATGTTGGGTGGGCCCAGAGGCCTTTCTGCAGAGACTCGTGGCTCGCCCGGCTCCCTCAGTCGCGCATCATCTGCGGGAGGAATGACACGTCTGCGCTGTAGGTTAGGTTCTAACGGGGCCACATCCGGCTCGTCGGGCATATCACACGCTCGGCCCTCGTGTTTTGAGTGTGATGCAGAGCCGCGCGGAGCAACAAATGGCTTCAGACGACAGGGGTGCACGAACCAGCGACGTCGTCTCCAACGGATTTTAACACATTGTGGGCGCATTATCTGGACCACCTCAACCGGACCCCGCCATGGTTTAAGGAGTTTAGCCGATGTGGACACCGGCACCTGGGGGCAATGAAGCCACGCCATATCACCTGGAGCCCACTGATGCACGGACGTGCGAGGGGCTTGCAACCTTGAATTAGCCCGCTGGCGGGAGGCGGAATTTTCGATCGCCGCATCACGAGCCTCAGACAGCTTTTGTAGGTTGAACCGCAAATGGTCAGTGAGCTTCGACGACCGTGGAAGCTGCTCTATCCCAAGCCGCACGTCAGCGGGGGGAATGGCCTCCCTGCCATACATTAGGAAAAATTGGGAGAACCCTGTCGCTGCATGTGGCGCCATGCAGTAAGCAGCGAGGACCCCTGGGATCTGCAGGTCCCAGTCTACGTGGGATTCGTCAACCTGATGGCATAGCATAGAAGTGAGGGTTCTATGCAACCGCTCCACCATGCCATCTGTTTGGGGGTGATAGGGCGAAGTGCGCACCTTCTTAGTGCCCAACAGGCGGCATACCTCACTCAGCAGGGTACTTGAAAAATGTCTTCCCTGATCGGTCAGCAACCGTTCTGGAGCGCCCTTGTCCAGCACATAGCCTTGAACAAAGGCGTCCACCACAGCTGCTGCCGACTGGTTGGGGAGGGCCCAGGCCATAGGCCACCGTGTAAAATACTCCACCCCAACCAGAAGGTACTTGTTACCACGAGGCGTTGTAGGGAAAGGCCCCAAAATGTCGAGAGCAACCAGCTCGTTCACACGGGATACCGTGATGGGCTGCAGCGGTGGGCATGCCGGCTTCGCTGGAGGTTTACGTTGCGCACATTGGGTGCAGCCCGTTAAAATATCAGTTACGTCGCGAAGCATGCCCGGCCAGTATAATTGTAATCTTAGCAACCCAATGGTTTTGTGCACACTCAGGTGCGACAATCGCTCGTGTGCCGCGTACACAGCCGTACACCGCAAAGCCGATTGCACTACAATTTTGTACTGGCAAGAATCAGCATCCCAATGCATGAGCAGACCGCGGCGCATGGCAAAAGAGTTCGATTTATTTGAACGTGAGGACGAATCACATGCGCGACGATGCAGAGGCAAGAATGACGCATCGTTCATTTGGTGCCGACCCCATTCGTCCAAAGTTATCCCCAGCAAGTCGTCACTTGCTGGCGGATTTTCGTGGTCCGCACCTGGCGCAGGATCGGAAGGAAGGGCAGCAGAAACCGTTTCAGGAGGTGCAACCGGGCGTACTATTTGCGGTTTGCACTGGCCAGAACCCGTAAAACAGGCGCATTCCTCTGACGGGAGGCGAGATAGCGCGTCGGCATTATTGTGCTGTGTACCCTTACGGTAAAACACCATAAAATTGTAGTCCTGGAGGACTTCAAGCCATCGGGAGAGCTGGCCAGACGGTTGGTCAATGCGCAAAGCGTATTGTAACGCAGAGTGATCGGAGCGCACGGTAAACCGTTGACCATACAGGTATGGCCTGTATCGTTGTATAAAGTAAACAATGGCCAGCAGCTCGCGTCGGGTTATACAATAACGTTGCTCTGCAGGGGACAAAACCCTGCTTCCATAGGCAACCACCCTCTCAACGCCATCCATGATTTAGGACAGCACCCCGCCGATCCCGGTGTTACTGGCATCGGTGTCCAGAATAAACGGCTTTGCGAAATCGGGGTAAGCCAGGGGCGGTGCTGCTACTAGAGCGTTCCGTAAGGAGTCAAATGCGGCCTGTTCCACGTCTCCCCAACGAAATTTCAGCCCTTTCGCTGTAAGAGCGTGTAGTGGCTTGGCGATTGTAGCGAAACCAGCCACAAAGCGTCGGTAGTACGATGCGAACCCGATAAAACTGCGAACATCCCCAGCAGAGGTGGGGGTAGGCCATTGGCTGACACATTTAGTCTTTTCAGGGTCTGTGGAAATACCCGAGCGGCTGACTATGTGGCCTAGATAGCGCACAGACTCACGCAGAAGGTGGCACTTCTGTGGTTTGAATTTGAGGTCCGCAGCTCGCATCTTTTCGAAAACAGCGCGCAACCATTCAATGTGTTCGTTGAACGTGCGGCCAAAGACGATAACGTCATCAAGATAGAAAAAGCTCCATGAGCCTCTGAAACGTCGCTGGAGCCGAGTGGAGCCCCATGGGCAATCTTTTAAACTCGAAAAGGCCCTGTGGTGTCCGAAAAGCAGTCTTTGGCTTTGACGCTTCGTCGAGGGGGAGTTGCCAAAACCCTGACAGAAGGTCCAAAGTGGAAAAATAACGTGCCCCTGCCAGAGCATTCAATGACTCATCCATACGTGGAAGAGGATATGCGTCAGCCACGGAAATTTTATTTAGGCGTCGAAAATCTACACAGAATCGAAGACTGCCATCGTGCTTTTTGACCAGCACTATCGGAGCACTCCAGGGGCTGTTGGAAGAAGAAATGATATCAGCCGCCAGCATGTCGTCAACTGCCCATTTAACATGCTGTTTCTCCGCAAGGCTGAGCCGAAACGGGTTTTGGCGGATAGGGGCAGCGTCACCAGTGTCAATGTGGTGACGCAGCAGCTTGGTGCAGCCAATATCAAATTGTGATTTGCTGAACACATCCGAGAATTCCCGCAAAAGAGCTCGCAATTTACTCTGCTGTGACACGGATAAATCGCCGGCATCCGCGCAAAGAGCGTCAATCCATCCCTCGTCTACGTTATGAGGGCAAGGCTGTTGATTGGTCGCTACGTGTCCAACAACCCCGGTCCCCAGGGGCGCCACCGTCGCATGAGCGAGCACTGTCCCCTGCGGAATGACGGTGTCGGACAGACCGACATTCAAAACTTGTATAAATGGCTCCCTAACGCCCGCTACAAGAGTCTGCGTGGCCACCAACGATAGGCTCTTAACTGCTGTGTTGGAGGGTCCCAATAAAATGCCATTTACCGAGGCGATGGGAGCGAGCGGTTTCTTTAACCGCAAGGGTACGAGCATTTGTGCCCCTGGCAGAATGCGTACGGCGCAAGCCGCAAAAGCTTGTACGGAGGCATTTTCCGTCTGTGAATGCGTGGTTGCGGGTAAAAATACATCCATGATCGATAAGGATTTTAATGGGCATTTTGGCAAGAAAATCGGTTCCCAGAAGGCACGGCACCGCAAGGGAAGAAGACACAAAAACAGGGCCGGCCAATTTAATATCACCAATGGCAATTTGCGCCCGAATTTGCCCGAGAATCCCTAGCGAACTTCCATTTGCGGCAAAAAACGGAACGGAAACCTTTTCCAATGATCGACATCGCATGGGCAGTATGTTGTAAATTAACTCGGAGATGATAGTGGCCGATGCACCGGTATCGACAAGCACGCGCACTTCTACCCCCTCGATCGAACCAACAACCACCGAGGAACCCGCCGTCGCTGCAACCACTCTATGGGCCAGCTCTGACCACTGCCCGGGTCGTATTGGCCGCGAAAAGTCACCCGAACGCCGCGCGTAATACGCCGTATTCCGAGCGAAGTCAATGGTGTGTTGTGGTATGTATGAGGACCGAGCGTGAGGGGTGGCGCGACTCGCCTGGTTATGCTGCGCCGCTCTGGAAGCTCTGTAGTCCCGGTCTCGGGATCCGGAGAAGCGGCGGCGAGGTGCATGGCAGTCGGAAGAAACGTGGCCTCGGCGGCCACACTTGAAACACGTCACGTTGCCGGGGGGGAAGAACCGTCCCCGCTCCCGGTCGTCGCGGCGTCCGATGCGATCCGGTGATCGCTGGAGCGTCATGCTGAGCGCCGAGAAGACTCGATCTGGAGAGCGAGCGTTGTCCCTGCTGGCAGGCCCCACTGTCGTAGCCGATGTGGTGATGGTCTCGTCCTGGTCGAGCATCAAGTGAGCATGAATGCTCCGGGCAGCTCGCAGCGAGCACATATCCTCATCATCCACGGCCTGGATGACAAGGCGCAGTCCCCTCGCCATCTCCAACAGCTTCTGTAGGACGAGTGCGTCGATAGCCTCATCGTCCATGCGGGGGTAAGCCGCTCTTGCCATGGCGAGTAGCGCGGTGCGGAACGCCAATGGCGACTCCCTTGGCTTGCACCGTCTCTCGTAGAACTGGTGGCGTGTGGCAGAAGGAGGTCCGTAGACATCGGACAGCCGCCGAAGTGCTGCTTGTAGTGTCGCTCTTTGTCGCTTGGGAATGGAGATGAGTGGAGTGAGAGAGTCGTCGTCCAAGGTGGCTGGCAGTGCACGAATGGCTTGTGCATCCGACCAGCCCACCATCTCCTGGTGGCTGAGGAAGCGACGCTGAAATGCCGCCCAGTCGCCCCCTGTGGACGAGAATTCGCGAAAGACAGGCAGTCGTTGCTGTAGAGCAGCTGTGCCGTCGTCTTCATCAAGGTCGGACTCGGTCCCGAACGCGGCGATCGCTTGATCGATGACATGTACTGTACAGCGTCACAGCCGTGATGACGTGGCGTTGCTGGAGGGTCCTGCAGAGACAGCGTCGCTCTCTGATGACGCGGTGTGTTGTGATTGGCCCCCGGAGGTCCCAGCATGCACTTGGCTTCCGCCTCCGGCGGAACCACGTGACCCATCGGCGGGAAGGCCGACCTCCTCCGGGCTTGCGATGGCGGAAACGTTCGCTGTCGGCCGCTCCGCTCCGCCCGCAGTCCCCAGGGTAATTCCCTCCAGGATGGCTGCTGCAGCATGCAGTAGCTGGGCGAGACGGGCGTGAGCAGCCTGGATGCCGTCGTTCGCGGCGGTCGGCTGCACTGCTGGTGGTGGGACGGCCGGAGACACACCAGCGTCTTCAGCGCCGCCCTCAGCACCCACGGGTGAGTCGGAGCTTGCATCGTCGGGACTTCGCGTACGGTTCGTTCGTCTTGTTTCCATCTTCTGACACCAAATGTAGTGTTGTAGTGTTGAGCTGAGATTAGGAGCACACTCTTAAAGGGAGTGCTCCTAATCTCAGTTTGTTACCTGTGTAGTGTTGTACAGACGGACTCCTCAACGTCTTTTGTAGCACACACCTTTATTTGTCTCATGAACACAGTCCCTATGCACTGAGGGGTATACGGTCCCCTCACCCGTTACACTCAGAAGGTACAAGCATCCGCACCCTACAGGTTACTTAATATCCCACTCTTTCAGTGTCCTCTGACTGGACCTAGGGGATGTCTCCCCGACCACTGGTTACACTGAACCCTAGCCCTTATAAGGGCTGGAGGGCTTGGTCCAGGGTCCTAGGCTTCTTCCGCCGTCTTGGGTCTTTGTGTAGCCGAACTCCCCCAGAGCTCTGAGCGCTCTGGCTTTATACTTGTTCGTGGCCAAGTTGTCCAATCCCCGGCCACCTTGTGGAACCCTGTTATTGGTCGTTCCCAATCTGCTTTTGGATCACAATTCACCCTATCTGACCCTGACCGTTTGGTCGCGCGGGAAAACCTTGTTTACGGTCAGCTCTCACAGCTTGTGAGACGCTGACCATTAGTTTGAGCGGGAAAACCTTGTCAACGATTTGCTCTCCCAGTTTGTGAACATCGAGTAGTTAACTCTACTACACCTGTATAAAAGACACCTGTTCACAGAAGCAATCAATCAATCAGATACCAAACTTTCCACCATGGCCAAGACCAAAGAGCTCTCCAAGGATGTCAGGGACAAGATTGTAGACCTACACAAGGCTGGAATGGGCTACAAGACCATCGCCAAGTAGCTTGGTGAGAAGGTGACAACAGTTGGTGCGATTATTCGCAAATGGAAGAAACACAAAACAACTGTCAATCTCCCTCGGCCTGGGGCTCCATGCAAGATCTCACCTCGTGGAGTTGCAATGACCATGAGAACGGTGAGGAATCAGCCCAGAACTACACGGGAGGATCTTGTCAATGATCTCAAGGCAGTTGGGACCATAGTCACCAAGAAAACAGTTGGTAACACACTACGCCGTGAAGGACTGAAATCCTGCAGCGCCCGCAAGGTCCCCCTGCTCAAGAAAGCACATATACATGCCCGTCTGAAGTTTGCCAATGAACATCTGAATGATTCAAAGGACAACTGGGTAAAAGTGTTGTGGTCAGATGAGACCAAAATGGAGCTCTTTGGCATCAACTCAACTCGCCGTGTTTGGAGGAGGAGGAATGCTGCTTATGACCCCAAGAACACCATCCCCACCGTCAAACATGGAGGTGGAAACATTATGCTTTGGGGGTGTTTTTCTGCTAAGGGGACAGGACAACTTCACCGCATCAAAGGGACTATGGACGGAGCCATGTACCGTCTAATCTTGGGTGAGAACCTCCTTCCCTCAGCCAGGACATTGAAAATGGGTCGTGGATGGGTATTCCAGCATGACAATGACCCAAAACACACGGCCAATGCAACAAAGGAGTGGCTCAAGAAGAAGCACATTAAGGTCCTGGAGTGGCCTAGCCAGTCTCCAGACCTTAATCCCATATAAAATCTGTGGAGGGAGCTGAAGGTTCGAGCTGCTAAACGTCAGCCTCGAAACCTTAATGACTTGGAGAAGATCTGCAAAGAGGAGTGGGACAAAATCCCTCCTGATATGTGTGCAAACCTGGTGGCCAACTACAAGAAACGTCTGACCTCTGTGATTGCCAACAAGGGTTTTGCCACCAAGTACTAAGTCATGTTTTGCAGAGGGGTCAAATACTTATTTCCATCATTAAAATGCAAATCAATTTATAAAATTTTTGACGTGCGTTTTTCTGTATTTTGTTGTTGTTATTCTTGTCTCTCACTGTTCAAATAAAACTACCATTAAAATTATAGACTGATCATTTCTTCGTCAGTGGGCAAACGTACAATATCAGCAGGGGATCAAATACTTTTTTCCCTCACTGTACATGGGTCTTTGTGTGGTGAGTCTATGGGCAACATCATTCCCAAAGTCGAACCGCCGGGATCCCTCTCGGGACCGCGCTTATAACTGCTCTGGCGTGGCCGGGCTCCTGCCCTTGGCCATGCCCCCCTTCCCAAACCCTCGTGGGGACTCTGGGTCCCCGTCACGTGATCCTCTCACCCCCAACTGGGGGTCCCCCTGCCCCTCTCGTCCGGTCACGTGCCCTCTCGGGTTCACCTCGCTGTCACGTCCTAACGCGAACTCTTTCTCAATGACACCCGGGCTCCGCCCTTAGAGTACCACTCCTCACTCGGCACTGTTGCTACACCATGGTGACACCCTCGAGGCCATTAAACGTACATACGTTGCCAAAGTTCAACATACACAAAAACCTTTGAAAGCCAACTCGCAGGCACGGTATTTTATTAGTTCACTTCTCTTCCCATCAGAGTTATGCCACTCCCATCGATGTCACGCCAACTCACCTCTCGAAACAGATCTTAAATATCAGCCGGGGTCTGTGTGATGAGTTTATGGATTTGTGTGTGGTAAGTCTATGGGTCTTTGTGTGATTTGTCTATGGGACTATGTGTGGTGAGTCTATGTGTCTATGCTTGATGAGTTTATGGGTGTCTGTGTCGTGTGTCTATGTGTCTCTGTGTGATGAGTCTAAGCGTCTCGGTGTGGTGAGTCTACGGGTTTCTGTGTGGTGAGGGTATGGGTCTCTGTGTGGTGAGTCTATTGGTCTCTGCATTATGAGTCTATGGGTATTTGTGTGGTGAGTTTAAGGGTCTCTGCAAAATTAGTCTATGGGTCTTTGCGTGGTGTGTTTATGGGTAGACACATACACACTATGGACGTTGTGATATTTTAGCATGCATACGTCAATACCTTGAGAGAGTCCAAAGTTCAACTTCCGCTCAAAGTTTGAAAGACACTTCTCTTCCCATCAGAGTTATGCCACTCCCATCGATGTCACGCTAACTCACTTCTCGGAACAGATCTTAAATATCTGCCGGGGTCTGTGTGATGAGTATATGGGCCTCTATGTGATGAATCTATGTGTCTCTGTGTAACGAGTCTACAGGTCTCTGGGTGGTGAGTCTATGCGTCTCTGTGTGTTGTGTCTATGAGTCTCTGTGTGATGAGTCTAGGAGTGTCTGTGTGATGAGTCTACAGGTCTCTGTGTGGTGAATCTATGCGTCTCTGTGTGTTAAGTCTATGGGGATCTGTGTGATGAGTTTACGGGTCTCTGTGTGATGAGTGTACAGGTCTTTGTGTGGTGAGTCTATGTGTGACGAGTCCAAGGCCGTAGCCATGGAGTCAACATTGGAGGGGACCAAATCCTCCAGGCCGTCTCGGGGTCCCCCTCAGAAAAAAAGTCTAAATTTGATAACTAATTTCCTGCCTAAAATATTTAAAAATTCACCAACACATGGGATGGACTTTTTATTTATTTTTTACAATAATGTCTAATAGTGTATTGTATTACATTGTTCTGTTTTTCTTGTTTTACCTTTTCTTGCTTCATTGTATGTAATGGCAGAGATTAGGGATTAATAAATTACAACCATAACCACAATCTATACTCTTTGGTTCTCTCGGCAAAGTCACGTAGTTAAAAAATAAATCAAATCACGACGTTTCGGGCGCAACACAAGTGTCCGTCATCACGTGGGAAAGCATGATCTGCTGCTGAGGCAGTCTGCCTCAGCAGTATCAGTCTGCCTCAAAGAGTATGGATTCCTGCAGTCACGACAGCTTCAAATCAAGCATATAACCACAATCATATTAACATAAATCATGTGAAGACAAGTCCACATATTGTGGCCAAGGTTTCGCAAATAGTTGTTTTTATTTACATAGCATTGCAATTTTCACTGTTTAAAAATATTTGAGCATATGTGAATATAATTACGGCCTTGGATGAGTCTATGGGTCTCTGTGTGATGAGGCTACGGGTCTCTATGTGGTGAATGTATGAGTCTCTGTGTGATGAGTCTACAGGTCTCTATGTAATGATTCTGCGGGTCTCTGTGTGGTGAGTCTATGGGTCTCTGTGTGATGAGTCTACGGGTCTCTGTGTGGTGAGTCTACGGGCCTCTGTGTGATGAGTCTACATGTCTCTGTGTGGTGAATCTACGGGTCTCTGTGTGATGAGTCTGCGGGTCTCTGTGTGGTGAATCTACAGGTCTCTGTGTGGTGAATCTATAGGTCTCTGTGTGGTGAGTCTATGGGTCTCTGTGTGATGAGTCTGTGGGTCTCTATATGATGAGTCTACGGGTCTCTGTGTGATGAGTCTATAGGTCTCTGTCTGGTGAGTCTATAGGGTCTCTGTGTGTGTAGCGTTAGAGCAATAGATTGCGCTACACTGCGCTGCGAACCAGGCGTCCCGAGTTGGATTCCCGCTCACGGCCAACACCAGTGGCAATTATCTACACCGGTACAGGGCCTCCCCTCGGTTGACTCAGCCTCAAATGAGGACCAGTAGCGATGTATAAATATCGCTACGTGGTGTTGGACAACCACCCACTTGCGTGCCGTTCCGGCCTTCATAGGTGCTCGATAATATCACTTGCCCCGAGAGTCTGCCAAGGCTATACAAGGGATCTTTGTATTTGCCTTTATGTTTGTATATGTACGGGCGTGTGTGTATGTATAGGTGTGTGTGTATGTACAGGTGTGTGTGTACGTGAAGGTCTGAGTGTATGGGTACAGGTATGTGTATTTACAAGTGTAAGTGTATATGCAAGTGTGTGTTCATGCAGGTGTCTATGTGTGTACATGCAGGTGTGTGTGTACATACAGGTGTGAGTGTGTGCATATGCAGGTGTGTGTGTATATATATATATTTTCCGGTGTGTGTGTACATGCAGGTGTGGGCGTATATGCAGGTGTGCCTACGTGCAGGTGTGAGTGTGTGTACATTCAGGTGTGAGTATATGTAGGTATGTGTAAGTACAGGTGTGTGTGTGTATGTGTGTTTGTGTGTATGTACAGGCGTGTGTGTGTACATTCAAGTGTGAGTGTGTGTATATGCAGATGCGTTTGTTTCTTTGCGACCTACTCCAGTTAGCTTGCAAGCTACATTTGCTGATGTTGAGCAAAGAGCTCAGACAAATATATTTGCACACCACCCGTAACTATTTTTATGGGATATGCAAATATGTTTGTAGGAGTGTCTTCCCCGATCTCATTAGTCTCTAGGGCTTATAAAGTCTACCAGTTCACCACGCCGACGCATTCACTGCTCCAGGGATATCTCTCTCTCTGACTCTTCAACTCTGTCTCACTCAACTCGCCGACTTTCCATCCCAAAGGCGCCACAACGCCAGGCTCCACGACTCTAACCATGACTTGCTACCTGCCTGGTCTGCTCCTCGTGGTGTTGCTGTTCGTGAGCGGAGGTGAGACAACTTTTGCGTGGCGAGTTGTTTGTTGTTGCAGCAACACCAAAGCAACGCCGATACTGCGATATATATAGATGTTAAGTACCTCGCGTGGTATACAGGAGGTCGTGGGTTCGATTCTGGACTCTGACAATGATTGCTGTTATATATTTGGATTCTGCGTGTCTCTCTCCCTGTGGAGATGTTAACTACCTCGCCTGGTATACAGGAGGTCGTGGGTTCGATCCCGGACCCTGACAATGCCTGCTGCTGTACATGACCGTACTTGTCATTGTATCAGAAACAGAAAGTACCCAATCTTAATTTGAAGCTTACGTGACTGCAAGAATCCATAATCTTTGGTCTTTCGGTAAAATTACGTAGGTATAAAATAAAATAAATCACGACGTTTCGGGCGCAACACAAGCGTCCGCCATCAGGTGTGAAAGCATGATCTGCTGCTGAGGCAGCTGAACAATTAATAGATTTAAAATCAAAATCGTAATTTGAAACAATGCGATTAGCAAATGGCAAAGGCTGCGATTTGAAAAGTCCTATTACTTTCTTATTGGAATTGTTTCATTTATTATTATTATTATTATAACTTTATTTATATAACTTAGCAATTGTTCTCTGTTTGATTTTTCTTTTTCAAATGATTTTTTTAAAATAAATACATGTTGAAAGCAATTAATATATATTAAGTTCTCATCCGTGCATGATAATATATATTGAGCAGTTCATGTTTTGATGGTATGATGTGGCAATGCTCCATCACACGTTTTAAATCTATTACACAGTGAATATTGAACTGAAGCTTGACTTCAAATGTTTCATCGCAAACCAAATCGCAATAAATATGTCAGAAAAATCGCAATTAGATATTTCCCCCCAATCGTTAAGCCCTATTCGGTACACCCTGTGTGTTGGACGTGTTTGGTGCTGCGTATGCACGCTCGCATTCCCTTTTGAAATTAAGTTGAGGACTTCTCTTTTCGATTTAAACTTTCGTGACTGCAGGCATTCATACGTTTGTTTTTTTCGGTAAAGTCTCGTAAATTAAAAACAAAAAAAACATGATAAAATAAAAATAATAAAATAAAATAAAAATAATAAATTGAAAATAATAAAATAAAAAAACCCACGACGTTTCGATTGCAACGCAAGCGGTCTTCATCAACCACACCAACAACCACAACAACTAAAACAGCTACAACTACAACAGCAACAACAATCAGCAGCTACATCAGGCGGCGAGTCACGAAAATGTGTTCGAAAATGCCACTAAGTGGCGGTGACGGCGGCCTGTGCCAGACTAGGTGCAGTTTGAGGCTATCACGTGAAGTGTCGAAGGCTCAATGACTCGAGGTCTCGGGTCAGACCCAGCAGGTGCCGTGGGCTGACTGCTCTGCCAGGCTAGGTGCAGGTGGAGGTCACGGGACAGATCCTGCAGGTGCCATAAGTTGACTTCTGTGGCAGGCTAGGTGCAGGGGGAGGTCACGGACAACCCCTGTCGGTGCCATGGGTTGACTACTGTGCCAGGCTAGGTGCATGAGGAGCAGGTCACGGGGACAGACCCTGCAGGTGCCAGGGGGGTGACTGCTTTGCAAGGCTAGGTGCAGTGGGAGGTCACGGGACAGACCCGCAGGTGACATGCATTGACCGACTGAGATAACTGTGCAGATGCACCATCTGTGCCCCCCAACTGCGCCAACTTGCTGAGTTGTATCCGCCCGCGTGGCTCCACCTGCCATACGTTGTTGTTGGATGGGCGACTGCCTCCAGATGCCAAAGTGATGGCGTTCTTCACGAGCCTCCTCTATATACCCTGCAAATACCCCGTGCAAAGACAAACATCCCCCGTTTAGCCTGAACAGATTGTTGAGGCAAGCGCCATTAGCGAGTAGCAGCACCTACGGAGGCCGGCAAGGAAACACGAGGTGGTGGGTGGCCAGCACCACGCCCGACCGCCTTTGTCTCCCCAGTGGCGATGTTTCCTCCACACCACCACTGCACCAGGAACCCATTTGAGGACGAGTCGACCTCGTGGGAGGAGGCCCCAGGGTACCGCTTCAGATGATCGCCAGCTGCGGTGTTGGTGGCCGTGAGCGGGAATCAAACTCGGGTCGCCCGGTTCGTAGTGCAGCAACGTTATGATGATGATGGTAATCGTCTTCCGTGATGATGATGAGTGTCTATCGTGATGATGATGATCGTCTGCCGTGATGATGATGGTGATCTTCAGCCGTGATGATGATGATCGTCTGCCGTGATGATGATCGTCTGCCGTTGTGATGATGGTGATGATCGTCTGCCGTGATGATGATCGTCTGCCGTAACAATGATGATGATCGGTGTTGTTCTTGTGTCTTGTGTCTGTGAATATACAGGGCACAGCCTCAAATGCTACACGTGCAACACAAACGACAACAATGCTGCGTGCAACGCGGGCGGTCCCACCACGTGTCCCGCATCGTACGACACCTGCATGACAATCCTAGCCTACAATGGCTACTGTAAGCGCTTTGCTATTCTCGAAAAGCGCGGGTTGGGGGTCGACCCTTTTCGTTCAGCAGTGACTCCCAGGCCCATGATGCACTCGCAAGACGCGCGTCCGCCCTCACTGTGTTTTGAGTCTATGTGGTCTCTGTGTGGTGATGATTCTATGGGGTCTCTGTGTGGTGATGAGTCTATGGGGTCTCTGTGCTTTGAGTCTATGGAGTCTGCGTGGCGAGCCTATGGATCTCTGTGTGTGATGGGTTAATGGGGTATCTTTGTGGTGATGAGTCTAAGGGTCTCTGTGTGGTGAGAATATGGGTCTTTCTGCGGTGATGAGTCTATGGGGTCTCTGTGTGTTGAGTCAATGGGTCTCTGTGTGATGAGTCTGTGGGTGTCTGTGTGTTGAGTCTATGGGTATATGTGTGTGATGCTTTTGTGGGTCTATGTGTGTGTGTTTTTTTATTGACATCACGGTGTTCCGAGTATTTGGCTGCTACTATACATTTTCATGCGATGATAATGGTGATGATATCAGCCACCATTTGTGGTAGCGGCTTTTTGGCTGGCTGTCGAACAAAGTTGGCCACAGCATCATCACACGGCGCTTTCGGATGCGTTGCTTCTGCGGCTTTCTGGAACGCTCTTACTTCCAATATTAGGAAGCCACTGAGGGCTGTGCAATTTTAAATCAACATCAAGATTGACACTCATTTCTTAAAACATATTTTTGTGTTTTTGTTTGTTCTCCTTCCTCGCGCTTCTGCAGTTAGCACGGTGGGCTATGTTTGGTGCGAAAGAAGTGCAACATACACACATATATATACAGAGATCTAAACAACAACAATCACCATTCGCCACTAAGTGGCATTGACGTCACAACGACGCTTGTGCCAGGCTATGTGCACCTTGAGGCCACGTGAAGTGTCGAACGCCCGCTGGCAGAAGGTCACGGGGCAGACCCAGGTACAACAGGTCGACTGACTGAGATGACTAGCTGATGCACCACCTGTGCCCCCTACTCTGCCAACTTGCTGTGTTTTAGCCACCCGGCACTCCACTCATTGTTGTGAGCGTCGCTCCTCCGCCCTCCATTGTTGTTGGAGGGAGACAGCCTCCAACTGCCCAGTAGCGTCCGTCACGAGCCTCCTCCACAGAGGCCGATCTTGACACCGCTGGTACCAGTCATCGGCAAGTCTACTCAGCTCCACATCCTCCTATACCACGTCACTCAATCTATTTTCTAGCCCATGCCGCGACCGTTTAGCCCCCTCTATCCGGCCGAAGAAAAGCTATTTAGGCACGCGGTGACTGGGCATGCGGGCTACATGACCCAGCCAATGCAGTCTTCCCTGCCGGAGGAGCTCACCGATGGGTTTTTGCCCAGATCTTTCAAGAATTTTTGAGCTCCTCACACAATCCAGCCTGGTTAAACCCAGGATAGATCGTAGGCAGGCTAGCCTAATAGTTTCCAATCTACGAAGATGCTCAATTAGGGGGGTCCAAGTTTCGCAAGCGTAGGGAAGGGATGAAATGACCGTGGCCGAGAAGACTTGAAGCTTCGTGCGGAGCGACAGACTAGGTAGCTTCCACACAGCGTTACGCAACCGATGAAAAGATAATGCCGCTCCACTGATTCTGAGTGAGACCTCTGCTGTCACACCGGAGCAGATCATGAGCACACTGTCCAGGTATGGGAACTCTCCACTCTCTCCACAACTGCCCCATCACTGATTGGGAGTTGTGGGGGTGGAGTATCCGATGGTGCAAAATACCCAGGCAGGTGCTTAGTTTTGGTCGGGCTGATGGTAAGGCCCCACCTCTTAGTGGCACGATCCAGTTTCAGCAGCAGCGCCTCCAACTCTTCCTCTGAGTGAGCGGCAATTACCAGATCATCGGCATACGTAACATGGTTGACCAATAAGGAGCCATCCCTCGACCGCACCTGGGCATCGATCAGCCTCCCATTGTATGTAAATTCCTCTTGTACAGCCATCAAAGGCTTCATGGACTACGTGAACGAAAAAGATGTTAAATAATGTGGGAGCCAGAGGACATCCCTGTCGCACCCCAAGGTGAACAGGGAATGACTCCGACTCCCGGCCACGTAGTTTAACCCGGGCCTGCTCACCATCATGAAGGTCCTTAATGATCGTGAGCATATGGTCAGGGACTCCAAAAGCACGAAGAACAACCCAGAGCCCAGGCCTACTGATGGTATCAGAGGCCTTGACCTGGTCAATAAAGCAGAGATGTAGGTATTGTTGGAATTTCCTACACCTCTGCTGTAGCAAACGGACAGAAAATATGGCATCTTTGCAGGACCGCCCTTTCCTGAAACCACATTTCGGGCTCCACAAGCCTCTCCTCAGCGTGCCTTGCAAGGCGATGTTGAATAATCCTTGCCAGGACCTTTCCCGGCACACTGAGGAGTGAGATGCCCCTGTAGTTGTTACAGTCTGTTCAGTCCCCCTTCTTAAAGAGGGGGGCCACAAGGACACCCTTCCAATCCTGTGGAACCCGTCCACTGGTCCAGACTGTTATAATGTAGGGCAGTCTGTGCAGAAACGCCACCCTCGCTCAGCATTTCGCTTGGGAGATCATCTCTGCCCGGTGCCTTTCCTGGTCTCAGACTCTGGATCGCCTTCCTCAAAAGTTGGCACCTCAGCCAGCCACTCACAGGGGGTGACTTCTTCAAATACTTGAGGCACCGCAGCCTCAGGAGAGTCATCCCCACTTTGGCCCACGATGTTTTCCATGTCCAGGGATTTCCACGATCCCAGGACTTCACAGAAATGCTCAGCAAATCTGCAAACCTGTTCCTGGGGGTCAGAAATTGGATCACTGTTCTTTCCCCTAATGATATTAAGAGGTGTGGCGCTGCAGGTTACTTTTTGATGGAGTTAAATAGGGATTTATGATTGCGGGCCATTGAGGCAGACTCGATTTCCTTAGCAATCTGCGACCACCACCCATCCTTGCAGCGCCTCACATCTCTCCACAACTTCTGACCAAAGGCTGCGGTAAGCCTCTTCATTCTCTGACGTTGAATTCTGTAGACGATTAGAGTGGGCCTGTCGCTTTTTTTCAACAATCCTGAACACCTCCTCTGTCAGCCAGGGTTTCTGAGGATGTCTGGACCGCGTACCCAAAGAAGCCATTGCAGCTGCATGAGTCACAGCCCTAAACCTCGCCCATTTACCCTCGACATCAGGAGGAGTAGGAGACGATGCCAACCCCAGCTGCAAGCGATGATGAAATTCTCGCTTGCAACTTTAATCAGCTAGCTGAGACCAGGCCACCTTAAGTTGAAATGGAGTTCTGGGTGTACACCCACCACTGGAGTGGAAGAATGGCAGGTGCATCTTACAGATGACAAGTTGATGGTCAGAGGGCAGTTCAGCTCCACGGTAGGTCCTGGTGTCAAGAACATGGACTCGCATCCGCTGTTCTGTCACTATGTAGTCCAGCATATGTTCTTGATTGGACCCAGCATGCATCCATGATGTTGTGTGGATGCGCCGATGCCAGAACAGCATGTTGGTAATTACAAGCACATGGGCTGCCCAAAATCTAGCAGCCTCCTACCGTTATTATTGAGCTGATCTGGCCCATGCCTTTGAATAACTCCAGACCAGGTGCCAGCATCATGACCAACTCGGGCATTGATAGGCCACTTTAGCCAGCACCTGTGACAGGAGGTCATAGAAGGCATCTGACTCATCGGCCTTGCCTACATCCCCCAATGGATGTTCGTCTTCGGTGGGGGCATAAGTAACCTAAGTAACCACGACCACCACTCCTCGCCTCCGGTTGATGGGAAGGCGAGTCCAAAGTAGCCTGGGGCTTACAGCTTCCCACACCTCACCGCCACGCTCCCACGCCCCCTTCACGCTGTTCAAAAGAAGAGGCACACCCTGTTGTTTGGCAGTCTCCTGCCCCGAGTAGAGGACTGTCCACCCCTCATGGTGGCAGGAGCCAGAGCCGGTCCACCGGACCTCCTGAATGCCACAGAGATCCAGGCAGTACCAGTCCAGCTCCCAACAGAGGAGTGGCAGCCTCTCCTCCGCAGTGAGCATTCAAACATTCCACGTGGCCATCCGTAGTGGCTTTTCGTTGTTTCTGGAGGAGCCCCGAGGATAAAGATTCAATCTCCTGGCTCTGCCAAATTGGGTTTGGCCAGGAGATATCATAGACGCCTATCCCCTCCGGGGCCTCCGGCACAAGCTAATTCATTATATATTTTAGATGTGGTTTAGTGGTAATTTATTGAAGCTGGAGGTGTTACCAGCCCATTGCACCCATCCAGAGCCCCAATTTAGCCGCTGTGGTGGCTACATAGACACCCACAGATTAGCACGGTAGGCTACGTACGGCACGAAATAAGTTCAATACACACGTACAGGTCACTTCTGAGAAAGGGATACATGGCAGCACTGCTGGGCTTACAACTGGTAAAATAACAATAAAAAATATTTGTTACGTGTTTTTAACGATATTTTCGTTATACTTACAATGAGACCGCGTGCTTTCTCTTCTGCCCAGACTACGCCGTCAACAAGCAGTGCTTGACCAAGGCTGCATGCGACACCACCAAGAAAAACGACGGCATCATCAACGGAATCACAGTGATCACCACGTGCTGCCAGAGCGACGGCTGCAACGTCAACGCCGCCCCTCGCCCGGTGGGCGCAGCTCACGTGACCCTGGCCCTGCTGGGCGTGGCCATCAGCGTCGTGGTCAGCAGGGCTCTGGTGTAGGTCGTGACGTCACAGCCGCACCCCCCCCTCCCCCCCCCCCACGTGCCTGGGTTCGGTCCAATCACTTTTCCCCTTCAATTCGGTTGTCTTACGACGCTTCCACCAGTGGAGTTGTGCAACGTTTAAATCGTCTTGATTGTTAAACATACGAATGTACATACATAGAGACAAGTAGACTCGTCACGCTGAGACCCATAGACTCACCACATAGGGACCCATAGACTCATCACACAGAGACCCATAGACTCAATACACAGATACCCAAGTGGGGAATGACATACCATCATTTATCGAGAGCCAGACAGTTGATCCTGTATGGCAGAAGAGAATGGAAATGTTTTTTACCTGGACTGGTAACAGGTCACGTAGGGTGTTAAGAGATTGTGCGGATGATTGGGGGGTGAAAGGAAGTCCTATACTCAAGGTTGGGGTGGTGGGTGGGGTAGCAGATTTGTGTGACCCTTTCCAATGGCATGTACAAGGTACCACTCGATTTACAGAATGGGATGCGTTTTCCGAACATCTAAAAAACAGACTAATGGAAATAAAACTAAATTTGTAATTCGCAACGGCTTAACCCGTTTGGTTTAATACTAAAACTTTGGGGGGTGTATCGGACAGTCATTCCAACCAAAAAATTGCAACACATCTTTGTCACTTTTGAGGATTAAAAAAAGGCGTACTAACATTATTAAATAACGTGAATAATTAAAACGATTAAATAATAATACATTTGAAAGAACTATTAATAAACACAAATTGCTGCATGTTGGAATGCCTGGAAAAGGCTGCTGTGGAGACGTTACCGTTACACTGTATAGGGACACCGTAATACTGTCGCGGATCGGAATCTTTATTTAGACGGAGAGGGGGAGGAAATCTGATGACCTACGCAGCTCTTTGTCGCAGATGTCTGATGACGTAGCCTCTCGGGTGGCTTTCTCGTTAGATGGGCGAGTGTTGTAGGAAATTCGATTAAGTCGAAATTCGATTTAGTTGATTGCGCCACCATGGCTAGGGAGCTGTTAACTTCTCTTGCCTGGTCTACAGAAGGTAATGAGTTTGATCCCTACCCTGACGATGCCTGCTGCTGTATTTGGAATTTGCGTGTCTCTCTCTCCGTGGTCATCCGATGTTTCATGTTTCATCTTCACACTTAGTATCAACATCATCGTGCGTTCAGGGTTTTTGCCTGCTGCTAGAAATTTCCAGGTGATGATGATGACGTCATGCCATTTGGTTAAGCTGCCATCGTTTGTGATGGCCCAGGTCGCTTCTGAAAGAGAGCTACACCAGCTCAGTCGTGGGGCCTTACACCTGGTTACAATACCAAATCAATTGTTTAGTTTCACTCGAAAGACAAAAAAGCGTCTGTCATTTGTAAATCGCGTTCAAGCAAAACTTCGTAAACCAAACGTTCATGAATCAAGGGATATTGCCTGTACCTGATTACAATGCATATACCTGTCGTTCTATCATCTCCCACTCAACACACAGTTGTCAAACAAAATGCATGCAGTATGTTGCTTGGAAGATGGGCGACTTTTAATTGTTTTGCTTTTTGAAATTAAATTCATCTTGCTCGAGTTTGCAACTTTTCTTGTCATTTCACGGTGATGAAACGTCGCCAACGACGCCCCTTGTAACAGGTGGTGGAAATCAGTCAGAATCAGATTACTTATTTAGGTTGGGGTTGTAAATTCGATGATCAATAAATGTGTTTTTCACTGACGTCCAGTCAGGGGCACGGGAGTCAGATCGTTACAGCAACAATTAACAATACAAACGCGATAGCAGTGCAAAGTATAGGAAAGGCAAACAAATAAGTTACAAAAATGTGAATGAAATGGTCGGACAGGAGGTGCTATGAGTGCTGGCATCCGTTCTGGATGATGATGTGCTCGCCTCTTACATCTCCCTTCCCGTGCGCAGCAAGACCACGCTACAGGCAGCCTACGAGGCTTTGAAGGAAATCTACTCACCTGCCTGGGGCGCCTTCAGACAGTTTCAGGACCGCCAGTGGGGGCTAGAGAGCAGAGGTCGCAACCGGGTACCCGATATCCGTACCCTACCCGATACCCGGCTACCCGTACCCGGCCGGGTACGGTTACGGGTACCCGTTTGCGACCCTGGTGTGGCCGGGAATGGGTACGGGTAAACAGTGATTCACTGGTGAGTAACTGTTTGTCACTCATTTCCCAAGGTCTTGTCTCTTCTCACAATTCAAGTTCATAGAATCAACCCACCCGCGCCTGCAACATGGCTTCATCCCAGAGGTCGCAATCAGGTACCCGATACCCGTACCCTATCCGTACCCGGCCGGACACGGGTAGGGTACGGGTACGGCCAGGTACGGCTACGGGTACCCGTTTGCGACCCTGGTGCGGCCGGGTACGGGTAAGGAATCAAAACCCGTTTGCGACCTCTGCCAGAGAGTTAAACTCTAGCCTACAGGGGTGCACTGCTGGTGTTGGCAAGGAGAGCCTTCCCTCGCCTGGCCGACGAGGCACTCGAGAACCTCGTGGTCAAGCACCTTGCCGCCTACGCTTGCCGTGCCGGCGTTGCTATGCCGGTGGTGACGCCCGACGAGCTTACCTCACTGTAGGCCGCCCGGATCCTGTCGGCCCATGAACAGGTCATGGGTTGGGCGCGACTGGTGGGCCAGGTGGTGGGCACCGTGGGAGGGAGCAGTCGGCCCATTTACCGTGGCGTTACCAGGGCCACTGACACAAACCGCCATGCTTGAACCACTGCCCGCGTGCTGTCACCACGGCAGCTCAGGACGGACCTCCAGCAGCTGAGTCGGAGCCATCACTGCGGGTGGCATTCCGCCCGGGGGTGGAGTCGGGTCCCGAGGTTGCGTTGGGGCCAGTGGTGGCATTTGGGCCGGGGGTGACGTCGGGACCCGGTGTTGACTTCGCCAAGGGAAGTGTTGACGATGTTTATCGGTGACGCAGGTGGGTAGCCAGGGCCAATGCCCCCCGGTGCGGCAATAGCACACATGCTCAGTGGCACGCCGCAGTGCCTTCTCGTGCACCGCCGTGCCCTCGCAAATGTGGCGGCGCGAGACGTGGCCTGAAAAAGGCAGGTGGGGCGGGTGGGCTGGGTGGGGCACCCACACCCTACACCACGATTGGGGGCTCACACCACATGGGAGACCCACCCCAAATAATATGTGGGGCCCACCCCACATCACATGGGGGGCCCACCCCACACCACAATGAGGAGCACACCCTGCACCACAATGGGGGGCCCACCGCTTACACAATGGGGGGCCCACCCTGCACCACAATGGGGGGCCCACCCCACGCCAAAAATGGGGGCCCACACCACACCACATGGTGGGCCCAACCCACATGACATGGGGGGCCCACCCCGCACCACAACGAGGGGTCCAAGACGACGTTCTTCGTGGCCAACGGAGGGAATATGGGCTTCCTGGGCCAGGTTGAGGCCCCTATATAAATTGGGCAGTTGTCGGTAGCAGGACCCATCCTTGTGTAATAAAGGTCGTTGAGGCGACTTCTGGAATCCGGTCTTTTATTCAACTTTGCATTACAGCTTTTCTTCACGCTTCTGACAGGCAGCGTGAGAGGGATAGATAGATAGAGAGAGACGCACTGCCACGTGGCAACCCGGAGCCCCGCTAACGCGTGGCCCCTTTCCTCCGTTCCTTCCCGTTCTGACCAAGTGTCGTTCGTCTCCACCCTATTTAATACCCGGGTCACGTGCTACGTTTCCCCCAATCCTGGTTAGCCTCTATGGAATATTCCAGAGTCTCCCGGAACCATGCCCCTGACTCGTCTCCCCATTGGCTGTGGCTAAAGCCAGCAGAACCAATCCTCTACAACCAGCTGTCACCTTTCCATTATGTCAGGGCCACGCCCCTAGACTTCCCCCCATTGGCTATGAACCAGGACCGGCAGAGCCAATCGTCGTGACGAGTTGTAATCCGTCAACGACCCGGATATAACCTCACATTACACTTGTTTCCACAAGGTTGCCCGTGCCCCGCCTGTTGGCGACGGATTTTCTGAGGCAAATGCCGATGAAAATCGATGATCGGATGGAAGTCCAAGGAACGCATCTCCATTTCCTGAAGGTGGAAGGAGCCAGCCGGGGGGTACCGCACGCACGTGCAGCCTCTGGTCAGTGAATCTGTCTCCATTCCCACGGGAGCCCAGATACTAAGACCGCTGCGATATTGGTCCCCCATCGTGACTGTCCCAACTGGACTCCCCCATCCTGGTGTCTCCAGCACAAGCTGCCACGGATCGATTGTGTCCAGGGTAATCAGCATCTGTCCATTCAAGTGCTGAACACCTCGGACAGGGCAACCGACAATGCGGGCGGGAACGGTTCTGGACCACGTCAGTCCCTTGTCAATGAGAGTCCCTGGGAAGGGGCCAGAGCTCGTGGGAAGTGTTGGCAAATCCGAGGACAGAGGGGACGACGCGTGGATGGACCAGATGGCGGAGCCATGGCCAGATTTGCAGCCCACTGGCTGCACTCATTGGTCCACGAGTTCTCCGACGTGTTCAGCCGGGGACGCACGCATCTGCTGCAGCACAACATCAGCACGGGGGGTGCCCCACCCCTGCGCCAAAACACATATGGGATTAGCCCGATGGAAAAAGGGCACAACCAGCAAGCGGTGCAGGAGATGCTGCAGGCCGACATCAATTCCCCTTCGTCAAGTCCATGGCAGGCTCCGGTGGTCCTAGTCAAAAAGTCAGGCGAGTCACTGAGATTCTGTGTAGACTTCCACTGCCTCAGCACCGTTATGCTTGCTGACTCATATATCTCCTACCGTGTATAGATTATGCACCTGACTTCAGTACGCGGGATTTATTGTCTGGTATATTAGTCACGTATACCATTGTATGGGCCTTCAGATTGCATCAGCAATCTTTTAGTTAAAAATTTAGATGGCCTTAGCAGTCCTAAAATGGTTTACATGCCTACAATACATGGACGCTGTCAATGTATTCATCCGTTTCTTCGCCGAATACATTGGCTCTATGTGATGAGTTTATGGATCTCTGCGTTGTGTGTCTTTGGGTATCTGGGTGGTGAAACTATGGGTCTCTGTGTGGTGAGTCTGTGGGTCTCTGCGTGATGCGTTTATGGGTCTCTGTGTGATGAGTCTATGGGTATCTGCGTGGTGTGTCTATGCGTATCTGTGTGGTTCGTACAGTGAGGGAAAAAATATTTGATCCCCTGCTGATTTTGTACGTTTGCCCACTGACAAAAAAATGATCAGTCTATAATTTAATGGTAGGTTTATTTGAACAGTGAGAGACAGAATAACAACAAAAACATCCAGAAAAACGCATGTCAAAAATGTTATCTATTGATTTGCATTTTAATGAGGGAAATACGTATTTGACCCCCTCTCAATCAGAAAGATATCTGGCTGCCAGGTGTCTTTTAATACAGGTAATGAGCTGAGATTAGGAGCACACTCTTAAAGGGAGTGCTCCTAATCTCAGCTTGTTACCTGTGTAGTGGTGTACAGACGGACTTCTCAACGTATTTTGTAGCACACACCTTTATTTGTATTATGAACACAGTCCCTATGCACTGAGGGGTATACGGTCCCCTAACCCGTTACACTCAGAAGGTACAAGCCTCCACACCCTAAGGCTACTTAATATCCCACTCTTTGAGTGTCCTCTGACTGGACCTAGGGGATGTCTCCCCGACCACTGGTTACACTGAACCCTAGCCCTTATAAGGGCTGGAGGGCTTGGTCCAGGGTCCTAGGCTTCTTCCGCCGTCTTGGGTCTTTGTGTAGCCGAACTCCCCCAGAGCTCTGAGCGCTCTGGCTTTATACTTGTTCGTGGCCGGGTTGTCCAATCCCCGGCCACCTTGTGGAACCCTGTGATTGGTCGTTCCCAATCTGCTTTTGGATCCCAATTCACCCTATCTGACCCTGACCGCTTGGTCGCGCGGGAAAACCTTGTTTACGGTCAGCTCTCACAGCTTGTGAGACCCTGACCGTTAGTTTGAGTGGGAAAACCTTGTCAACGATTTGCTCTCCAAGTTTGTGAACATCGAGTAGTTAACTCTACTACATCACCCTCCCCTTCGGAAGCCTCAGCCGTCCAGGCTGTTACAAGCAGAAAAATCGCAATCAATGAACCAAAGTGTGTGCCAAAACCAACAGGAACAGGAACACCCACTATAAATTCCCCCCCCCCATCAACAACGCAACATATGTACATGGTCAGAACCAATCACAATTAACGACATTCGCGACGCATAACGCATGCAGCATTCAGCTGCCCCAAAAAAAATGATGGGCAATCAAGAAAAGCGACGCGATCTAGCCCGTGTGTATTTCACGGGCCCGTCGTAGGGGATGGGTGCCCTTTTCCGGGCTGCAGGCTGACCAGGCGTCCTGGCAAAAATGTCAGCAGGGGCAGGAGGCCTCTCTGCGGAGACCCTTGGAGCAGACGGGTCGGGCAGCCTGGCAAACATGTTGGGCGGGTCAGCATCCTGGCAAACATGTTGGGTGGGTCAGAAGGTCTCTTTGCAGAGACTCTTGGTGCAGACGGGTCAGGCATCCTGGCAAACATGTTGGGTGGGTCGGGCAACCTGGCAAACATGTTGGGTGGGCCCAGAGGCCTTTCTGCAGAGACTCGTGGCTCGCCCGGCTCCCTCAGTCGCGCATCATCTGCGGGAGGAATGACACGTCTGCGCTGTGGGTTAGGTACTAACGGGGCCACATCCGGCTCATCGGGCATATCACACGCTCGGCCCTCGTGTTTTGAGTATGACGCAGAGCCGCGCGGAGCAACAAATGGCTTCAGACGACAGGGGTGCACGAACCAGCGACGTCGTCTCCAACGGATTTTAACACATTGTGGGCGCATTATCTGGACCACCTCAACCGGACCCCGCCATGGTTTAAGGAGTTTAGCCGATGTGGACACCGGCACCTGGGGGCAATGAAGCCACGCCATATCACCTGGAGCCCACTGATGCACGGACGTGCGAGGGGCTTGCAACCTTGAATTAGCCCGCTGGCGGGAGGCGGAATTTTCGATCGCCGCATCACGAGCCTCAGACAGCTTTTGTAGGTTGAACCGCAAATGGTCAGTGAGCTTCGACGACCGTGGAAGCTGCTCTATCCCAAGCCGCACGTCAGCGGGGGGAATGGCCTCCCTGCCATACATTAGGAAAAATTGGGAGAACCCTGTCGCTGCATGTGGCGCCATGCAGTAAGCAGCGAGGACCCCTGGTATCTGCAGGTCCCAGTCTACGTGGGATTCGTCAACCTGATGGCATAGCATAGAAGTGAGGGTTCTATGCAACCGCTCCACCATGCCATCTGTTTGGGGGTGATAGGGCGAAGTGCGCACCTTCTTAGTGCCCAACAGGCGGCATACCTCACTCAGCAGGGTACTTGAAAAATGTCTTCCCTGATCGGTCAGCAACCGTTCTGGAGTGCCCTTGTCCAGCACATAGCCTTGAACAAAGGCGTCCACCACAGCTGCTGCCGACTGGTTGGGGAGGGCCCAGGCCATAGGCCACCGTGTAAAATACTCCACCCCAACCAGAAGGTACTTGTTACCACGAGGCGTCGTAGGGAAAGGCCCCAAAATGTCGAGAGCAACCAGCTCGTTCACACGGGATACCGTGATGGGCTGCAGCGGTGGGCATGCCGGCTTCGCTGGAGGTTTACGTTGCGCACATTGGGTGCAGCCCGTTAAAATATCAGTTACGTCGCGAAGCATGCCCGGCCAGTATAATTGTAATCTTAGCAACCCAATGGTTTTGTGCACACTCAGGTGCGACAATCGCTCGTGTGCCGCGTACACAGCCGTACACCGCAAAGCCGATTGCACTACAATTTTGTACTGGCAAGAATCAGCATCCCAATGCATGAGCAGACCGCGGCGCATGGCAAAAGAGTTCGATTTATTTGAACGTGAGGACGAATCACATGTGCGACGATGCAGAGGCAACAATGACGCATCGTTCATTTGGTGCCGACCCCATTCGTCCAACGTTATCCCCAGCAAGTCGTCACTTGCTGGCGGATTTTCGTGGTCCGCACCTGGCGCAGGATCGGAAGGAAGGGCAGCAGAAACCGTTTCAGGAGGTGCAACCGGGCGTACTATTTGCGGTTTGCACCGGCCAGAACCCGTAAAACAGGCGCATTCCTCTGACGGGAGGCGAGATAGCGCGTCGACATTATTGTGCTGTGTACCCTTCCGGTAAAACACCATAAAATTGTAGTCCTGGAGGACTTCAAGCCATCGGGAGAGCTGGCCAGACGGTTGGTCAATGCGCAAAGCGTATTGTAACGCATAATGATCGGAGCGCACGGTAAACCGTTGATCATACAGGTATGGCCTGTATCGTTGTATAAAGTAAACAATGGCCAGCAGCTCGCGTCGGGTTATGCAATAACGTTGCTCTGCAGGGGACAAAACCCTGCTTCCATAGGCAACCACCCTCTCAACGCCATCCATGATTTAGGACAGCACCCCGCCGATCCCGGTGTTACTGGCATCGGTGTCCAGAATAAACGGCTTTGCGAAATCGGGGTAAGCCAGGGGCGGTGCTGCTACTAGAGCGTTCCGTAAAAAGTCAAATGCGGCCTGTTCCACGTCTCCCCAACGAAATTTCAGCCCTTTCGCTGTAAGAGCGTGTAGTGGCTTGGCGATTTTTGCGAAACCAGCCACAAAGCGTCGGTAGTACGACGCGAACCCGATTAAACTGCGAACATCCCCAGCAGAGGTGGGGGTAGGCCATTGGCTGACACATTTAGTCTTTTCAGGGTCTGTGGAAATACCCGAGCGGCTGACTATGTGGCCTAGATAGCGCACAGACTCACGCAGAAGGTGGCACTTCTGTGGTTTGAATTTGAGGTCCGCAGCTCGCATCTTTTCGAAAACAGCGCGCAACCGTTCAATGTGTTCGTTGAACGTGCGGCCAAAGACGATAACGTCATCAAGATAGATAAAGCTCCCTGAGCCTCTGAAACGTCGCTGGAGCCGAGTGGAGCCCCATGGGCAATCTATTAAACTCGAAAAGGCCCTGTGGTGTCCGAAAAGCAGTCTTTGGCTTTGACGCTTCGTCGAGGGGGAGTTGCCAAAACCCTGACAGAAGGTCCAAAGTGGAAAAATAATGCGCCCCTGCCAGAGCATTCAATGACTCATCCATACGTGGAAGAGGATATGCGTCAGCCACGGAAATTGTATTTAGGCATCGAAAATCTACACAGAATCGAAGACTGCCATCGTGCTTTTTGACCAGCACTATCGGAGCACTCCAGGGGCTGTTGGAAGGAGAAATGATATCAGACGCCAGCATGTCGTCAACTGCCCATTTAACATGCTGTTTCTCCGCAGGGCTGAGCCGAAACGGGTTTTGGCGGATAGGGGCAGCGTCACCAGTGTCAATGTGGTGATGCAGCAGCTTGGTGCAGCCAATATCAAATTGTGATTTGCTGAACACATCCGAGAATTCCCGCAAAAGAGCTCGCAATTTACTTTGCTGTGACACGGATAAATCGCTGGCATCAGCGCAAAGAGCGTCAATCCATCCCTCGTCTACGTTATGAGGGCAAGGCTGTTGATTGTTCGCTACGTGTCCAACAACCCCGGTCCCCAGGGGCGCCACCGTCGCATGAGCGAGCACTGTCCCCTGCGGAATGACGGTGTCGGACAGACCGACATTCAAAACTTGCATAAATGGCTCCCTAACACCCGCTACAAGAGTCTGTGCGGCCACCAACGATAGGCTCTTAGCTGCTGTGTTGGAAGGTCCCAATAAAATGCCATTTACCGAGGCGGTGGGAGCGAGCGGTTTCTTTAACCGCAAGGGTACGAGCATTTGTGCCCCTGGCGGAATGCGTACGGCGCAAGCCGCAAAAGCTTGTACGGAGTCATTTTCCGTCCGTGAATGCGTGCTTGCGGGTAAAAATGCCATCCGCCGGCACGACGGAAGTTCAATACATCCCTGATCGATAAGGATTTTAATGGGCATTTTGGCAAGAAAATCGGTTCCCAGAAGGCACGGCACCGCAAGGGAAGAAGACACAATAACAGGGCCGGCCAATTTAATATCACCAACGGCAATTTGCGCCCGAATTTGCCCGAGAATCCCTAGCGAACTTCCATTTGCGGCAAAAAACAGAACGGAAACCTTTTCCAATGATCAACATTGCATGGGCAGTATGTTGTAAATTAACTCGGAGATGATAGTGGCCGATGCACCGGTATCGACAAGCACGCGCACTTCTACCCACTCGATCGAACCAACAACCACCGAGGAACCCGCCGTCGCTGCAACCACTCTATGGGCCAGCTCTGACCACTGCCCGGGTCGTAGTGGTCGCGAAAAGTCACCCGAACGCCGCGCGTCACACGCCGTATTCCGAGCGAAGTCAATGGTGTGTTGTGGTATGTATGAGGACCGAGCGTGAGGGGTGGCGTGACTCGCCTGGTTATGCTGCGCCGCTCTGGAAGCTCTGTAGTCCCGGTCTCGGGATCCGGAGAAGCGGCGGCGAGGTGCACGGCAGTCGGAAGAAACGTGGCCTCGGTGGCCACAGTTGAAGCACGTCACGTTGCTGGGGGGGAAGGACCGTCCCCGCTCCCGGTCGTCGCGGCGTCCGATGCGATCCGGTGAACGCTGGAGCGTCGTGCTGAGCGCCGAGAAGACTCGATCTGGAGAGCGAGCGTTGTCCCTGCTGGCAGGCCCCACTGTCGTAGCCGATGTGGTGATGGTCTCGTCCTGGTCGAGCATCAAGTGAGCATGAATGCTCCGGGCAGCTCACAGCGAGCACATATCCTCATCATCCATGGCCTGGATGACAAGGCGCAGTCCCCTCGCCATCTCCTACAGCTTCTGTAGGACGAGTGCGTCGATACCCTCATCGTCCATGCGGGGGTAAGCCGCTCTTGCCATGGCGAGTAGCGCGGTGCGGAATGCCAATGGCGACTCCCTTGGCTTGCACCGTCTCTCGTAGAACTGGTGGCTTGTGGCGGAAGGAGGTCCGTAGACATCGGACAGCCGCCGAAGTGCTGCTTGTAGTGTCGCTCTTTGTCGCTTGGGAATGGAGATGAGTGGAGTGAGAGAGTCGTCGTCCAAGGTGGCTGGCAGTGCACGAAGGGCTTGTGCATCCGACCAGCCCACCATCTCCTGGTGGCTGAGGAAGCGACGCTGAAATGCCGCCCAGTCGCCCCCTGTGGACGAGAATTCGCGAAAGACAGGCAGTCGTTGCTGTAGAGCAGCTGTGTCGTCGTCTTCATCAAGGTCGGACTCGGTCCCGAACGCGGCGATCGCTTGGTCGATGACATGCACTGTACGGCGTCGCAGCCGTGATGACGTGGCGTTGCTGGAGGGTCCTGCAGAGGTCGCTCTCTGATGACGCGGTGTGTCGTGATTGGCCCCCGGAGGTCCCAGCATGCACTTGGCTTCCGCCTCCGGCGGAACCAGGTGACCCATCGGCGGGAAGGCCGACCTCCTCCGGGCTTGCGATGGCGGAAACGTTCGCTGTCGGCCGCTCCGCTCCGCCCGCAGCCCCCAGGGTAATTTCCTCCAGGATGGCTGCTGCAGCATGCAGTAGCTGGGCGAGACGGGCGTGAGCAGCCTGGATGCCGTCGTTCGCGGCAGTCGGCTGCACTGCTGGTGGTGGGACGGCTGGAGACACGCCAGCGTCTTCAGCGCTGCCCTCAGCACCCACGGGTGAGTCGGAGCTTGCATCGTCGGGACTTCGCGTACGGTTCGTTCGTCTTGTTTCCATCTTCTGACACCAAATGTAGTGTTGTACAGACGGACTCCTCAACGTCTTTTGTAGCACACACCTTTATTTGTCTTATGAACACAGTCCCTATGCACTGAGGGGTATACGGTCCCCTCACCCGTTACACTCAGAAGGTACAAGCATCCGCACCCTACAGGCTACTTAATATCCTACTCTTTCAGTGTCCTCTGACTGCACCTAGGGGATGTCTCCCCGACCACTGGTTACACTGAACCCTAGCCCTTATAAGGGCTGGAGGGCTTGGTCCAGGGTCCTAGGTTTCTTCCGCCGTCTTGGGTCTTTGTGTAGCCGAACTCCCCCAGAGCTCTGAGCGCTCTGGCTTTATACTTGTTCGTGGCCGGGTTGTCCAATCCCCGGCCACCTTGTGGAACCCTGTGATTGGTCGTTCCCAATCTGCTTTTGGATCCCAATTCACCCTATCTGACCCTGACCGTTTGGTCGCGCGGGAAAACCTTGTTAACGGTCAGCTCTCACAGCTTGTGAGACCCTGACCGTTAGTTTGAGCGGGAAAACCTTGTCAACGATTTGCTCTCCCAGTTTGTGAACATCGAGTAGTTAACTCAACTACACCTGTATAAAAGACACCTGTTCACAGAAGCAATCAATCAATCAGATACCAAACTTTCCACCATGGCCAAGACCAAAGAGCTCTCCAAGGATGTCAGGGACAAGATTGTAGACCTACACAAGGCTGGAATGGGCTACAAGACCATCGCCAAGTAGCTTGGTGAGAAGGTGACAACAGTTGGTGCGATTATTCGCAAATGGAAGAAACACAAAACAACTGTCAATCTCCCTCGGCCTGGGGCTCCATGCAAGATCTCACCTCGTGGAGTTGCAATGACCATGAGAACGGTGAGGAATCAGCCCAGAACTACACGGGAGAATCTTGTCAATGATCTCAAGGCAGTTGGGACCATAGTCACCAAGAAAACAGCTGGTAACACACTACGCCGTGAAGGAATGAAATCCTGCAGCGCCAGCAAGGTCCCCCTGCTCAAGAAAGCACATATACATGCCCGTCTGAAGTTTGCCAATGAACATCTGAATGATTCAAAGGACAACTGGGTAAAAGTGTTGTGGTCAGATGAGACCAAAATGGAGCTCTTTGGCATCAACTCAACTCGCCGTGTTTGGAGGAGGAGGAATGCTGCTTATGACCCCATGAACACCACCCCCACCGTCAAACATGGAGGTGGAAACATTATGCTTTGGGGGTGTTTTTTTGCTAAGGGGACAGGACAACTTCACCGCATCAAAGGGACTATGGGCGGAGCCATGTACCGTCAAATCTTTGGTGAGAACCTCCTTCCCTCAGCCAGGACATTGAAAATGGGTCGTGGATGGGTATTCCAGCATGACAATGACCCAAAACACACGGCCAATGCAACAAAAAAGTGGCTCAAGAAGAAGCACATTAAGGTCCTGGAGTGGCCTAGCTAGTCTCCAGACCTTAATCCCATAGAAAATCTGTGGAGGGAGCTGAAGGTTCGAGCTGCCAAACGTCAGCCTCGAAACCTTAATGACTTGGAGAAGATCTGCAAAGAGGAGTGGGACAAAATCCTTCCTGATATGTGTGCAAACCTGGTGGCCAACTACAAGAAACGTCTGACCTCTGTGATTGCCAACAAGGGTTTTGCCACCAAGTACTAAGTCATGTTTTGCAGAGGGGTCAAATACTTATTTCCATCATTAAAATGCAAATCAATTTATTCAATTTTTGACATGCGTTTTTCTGGATTTTGTTGTTGTTATTCTTGTCTCTCACTGTTCAAATAAAACTACCATTAAAATATAGACTGATCATTTCTTCGTCAGTGGGCAAACGTACAATATCAGCAGGGGATCAAATACTTTTTCCCTCACTGTACATGGGTCTTTGTGTGGTGAGTCTATGGGCAACATCATTCCCAGAGTCGAACTGCCGGGATCCCTCTCGGGACCGCGCTTATAACTTCTCTGGCGTGGCCGGGCTCCTGCCCTTGGCCACGCCCCCCTTCCCAAACCCTCGTGGGGACTCTAGGTCCCCGTCACGTGATCCTTTCACCCCCAACTGGGGGTCCCCCTGCCCCTCTCGTCCGGTCACGTGCCCTCTCGGGTTCACCTCGCTGTCACGTCCTAACGCGAACTCTTTCTCAATGACACCCGGGCTCCGCCCTTAGAGTACCACTCCTCACTCGGCACTGTTGCTACACCATGGTGACACCCTCGAGGCCATTAAACGTACATACGTTGCCAAAGTTCAACATACACAAAAACCTTTGAAAGCCAACCTGCAGGCACGGTATTTTATTAGTTCACTTCTCTTCCCATCAGAGTTATGCCACTCCCATCGATGTCACACCAACTCACCTCTCGAAACAGATCTTAAATATAAGCCGGGGTCTGTGTGATGAGTTTATGGATTTGTGTGTGGTAAGTCTATGTGTCTCTGTGTGATGTGTCTATGGGACTATGTGTGGTGAGTCTATGTGTCTATGCTTGATGAGTTTATGGGTGTCTGTGTCGTGTGTCTATGTGTCTTTGTGTGATGAGTCTAAGGGTCTCGGTGTGGTGAGTCTACGGGTTTCTGTGTGGTGAGGGTATTGGTCTCTGTGTGGTGAGTCTATGGGTCTCTGTGTGATGAGTCTGTGGGTCTCTATGTGATGAGTCTACGGGTCTCTGTGTGATGAGTCTATAGGTCTCTGTCTGGTGAGTCTATAGGGTCTGTGTGTGTGTAGCGTTAGAGCAATAGATTGCGCTACACTGCGCTGCGAACCAGGCGTCCCGAGTTGGATTCCCGCTCACGGCCAACACCAGTGGCAATTATCTACACCGGTACTGGGCCTCCCCTCGGTTGACTCAGCCTCAAATGAGGACCAGTAGCGATGTATAAATATCGCTACGTGGTGTTGGACAACCACCCACTTGCGTGCCGTTCCGGCCTTCATAGGTGCTCGATAATATCACTTGCCCCGAGAGTCTGCCAAGGCTATACGAGGGATCTTTGTATTTGCCTTTATGTTTGTATATGTACAGGTGTGTGTATGTACAGGTGTGTGTACGTGAAGGTCTGAGTGTATGGGTACAGGTATGTGTATTTAAAAGTGTGAGTGTATATGCAAGTGTGTGTTCATGCAGGTGTCTATGTGTGTACATGCAGGTGTGTGTGTACATACAGGTGTGAGTGTGTGCATATGCAGGTGTGTGTGTATATATATATATTTTCCGGTGTGTGTGTACATGCAGGTGTGGGCGTATATGCAGGTGTGCCTACGTGCAGGTGTGAGTGTGTGTACATTCAGGTGTGAGTATATGTAGGTATGTGTAAGTACAGGTGTGTGTGTGTATGTGTGTTTGTGTGTATGTACAGGCGTGTGTGTGTACATTCAAGTGTGAGTGTGTGTATATGCAGATGCGTTTGTTTCTTTGCGACCTACTCCAGTTAGCTTGCAAGCTACATTTGCTGATGTTGAGCAAAGAGCTCAGACAAATATATTTGCACACCACCCGTAACTATTTTTATGGGATATGCAAATATGTTTGTAGGAGTGTCTTCCCCTATCTCATTAGTCTCTGGGGCTTATAAAGTCTACCAGTTCACCACGCCGACGCATTCACTGCTCCAGGGATATCTCTCTCTCTGACTCTTCAACTCTGTCTCACTCAACTCGCCGACTTTCCATCCCAAAGGCGCCACAACGCCAGGCTCCACGACTCTAACCATGACTTGCTACCTGCCGGGTCTGCTCCTCGTGGCGTTGCTGTTCGTGCGCGGAGGTGAGACAACTTTTGCGTGGCGAGTTGTTTGTTGTTGCAACAACACCAAAGCAACGCCGATACTGCGATATATATAGATGTTAAGTACCTCGCGTGGTATACAGGAGGTCGTGGCTTCGATCACGGACTCTGATAATGTCTACTGCTGTATATTTGGAGTCTCTGTGTGTGTCTCTCTCCCCGTGGAGATTTAACTACCTTGACTTGTATACAGGAGCACGTGGGATCGATCCCGGACCCTGACGATGCCTGCTGCTGTACATGACTTGTATCAGAAACAGAAAGTACCCAATAAATTTCCACAACAAGTTACAACGACATAGTAAATCTAACGCGTATAATTTACATCGATGTCACCGCAGCATTTCCAGCATCAACAGCTATTTCACGTTTTAATGTTTTGGTTTGTTTAGTTTCGGTAATCCAGGGGCTGAACGATTAATCGATTTCAAATCCAAATCGCTATTTGAAACAATACGATTAGCAAATCGCAAAGGCTGCGATTTTTTGCGATTTGAAAAGTCCTATTACTTTCTTATTTTTCTTGTTTATTTATTTTTATTGTAACTTTATTTATTGAACTTAACAATTGTTCTCTGTTTGATTTTTATATTTCAATTTTTTTTAAATCAATACATGTTGAAAGCAATTCATACCTTTTAAGTTATCATCCTTGCATGAGAATATATAGAGCAGTTCATATTTTGATGGTATCATCTGGTAATGCTCCATCACATGTTTTAAATCTATTACACAGTGAATATTGAACTGAAGCTTGACTCAAATAAGTTTCATCGCAAATCTAATCGCAATATCTGTCAGAAAAATCGCAATGAGATATTTTCCCCAAATCGTTAAGACCTATTCGGTACACCCTGTGTGTTGGACGTGTTTGGTGCTGCGTATGCACGCTTGTGTAATGCGAGCGTAAATGGGGTTGTTGCTGTGCTCGGGTCCAATCACACGGCCCGGGGTATTGGGGGGCGGTGCCTGGTCTGCGGGGCGTGTGGGAGGGGCCACCGTTCACCTCGGCTCCAATGGGAGACGAGGTGAATGGGGGCGGAGCCAGCGGGGTAGTATGGGAAGGGGAGGAGTCAGGGTCACGTGGGGGGAATGTATATAAGTGGGAGCCCGGAAGAGATCGGGGCAGTCGGGGAAGTTAAGAGGCTGAGCCATGTTGGGTGGTGAGGAAAGATCCGCGCCATCGGCCATGTGGCCGAAGGACCTCAGCACGCCGTCGGCCAGCGGTGTGCGGAGTGCGGGAATAGAGGAGCTAACGGAGGAGCGTGCGTGGCACGCGAGAGGGAGTGTGCGCGGGGCGCGCGTGAGACGACACTGGTCCGAGAGGAGGCCAGTGGGGGGTGCGGAGAAGAACCTAAATAAAAGACAAACGGAGACCAGCATCGCCTGACGGAGTCTTTTATTACACTTGCATTCCCTTGTGAAATTAAGTTGATTTCTCTTTTCAACTTAAAACTTTCGTGACTGAAGAAATTCATACTCTTGGTTCTTTCGGTAAAGTAACGTAAAAATTATTTTATAAAAATAATAAGATCAAGTAAAAATAATTAAAGTAAATAAAAAAGATAGTAAATTTAAAATAATAAAAGCAAAAAAACCCATGACGTTTCGATCGCAACACAAGCGATCTTCATCAGGCGGAGAGAAAAGTGGTTGTTGTGGTTGTAGTTGTTGTTGTGGATGTTGTTGTGGTTGCTGTTGTGATTCTTACTCTTTGCTTCTTTCGGTAAAGTCACGTAGATATAAAATATAAAGTAAATTTTATACCTACGTGACTTTACCGAAAGAACTGAATAGTATGGATCCCTGCAGTCACGAAAACTTCAAATCTAGGTTGTGATTCTTATTGTAATCACACCGAGCGGAACATCATGGTGACAGGAGTGTATAAAGGCGTGTTGTGCGTTTAACTCTCCAACACACAACAACAGAACAACCGGGTTAGCGCTTTATCTTCTTGGTTCTTTCGTTAAAGTCACGTTGAAGGGAAATGATGAAATAAAAATAAAACGTAATAAAATACAATTCTCACGACGTTTCGGCCACAACGCAAGCAGCCGTCCTCAGGTGAAGAACAGGTCTGTCGGAAATACAGCGTCTGAATTAGCGCTGTACTAGTCAACCACATCGGCACGTGTTGCGTGACGTGGCACAAACCTCCCCTTTACTGATTGGCTGTGTCAGGTGGCGGTGGTGGTGGAGAGTTTAACAACACACACTGAGTTACACACGTAGCCTCAGTGGCGCCTTACCCCTGGTACAATTAAAAACAAAAATAGTTAGTGAAGTGAAGAGTTCGTTAATATGACAAGATGTAAAAATAAAAACGGACTGTGATTGATTCGAGACGAAACACAATTGATGAATGTTTCAACACTTGAACTTGTACTCTTTAACGAAAAGAGAAGTTCATATTCTTGGTTCTTTCGGTAAAGTCACGTAAATAGAAAACAAAACATTTAAAATAAAAATAATAGGATCAAATACAAATATTAAAGTAAAAAACAATATAATAAATTGATAATAAAAAAAGCAAAAAAACACACGACGTTTCGCAACACAAGCCGTCTTCATCAACCACACCAACAACAACCACAACAACCAAAACAGCCACAACAACAACAGCAACAACAACAACAACCAGCAGATTCATCAGGCGGCGAGTTGCGAAAATTTGTTCGCGAAAGCCATTAAGCGGCGGTGATGGCAGCCTGTGCCAGACTAGGTGCACTTTGAGGCTATCACGTGAAGTGTCGATGGCTCGCTGACTGGAGGTCTCGGGTTAGACCCAGCAGGTGCCGTGGGTTGACTGCTGTGCCAGGCCAGGAGCAGGGGGAGGTCAATGGACAGACCCTGCAGGTGCCATAAGTTGACTTCTGTGCCAAGCCAGGTGAAGGGGGAGGTCAGGGGTCAGACCCTGCAGGTGCCATGGGTTGACCGACTGAGATGACTGTGCAGATGCACCACCTGTGCCCCCAAACTGCGCAAACATTTTATCCACCCGATGCTCCGCTCGCCGTTGTGAGCATCGCTTCACCTGCCCTCCCTTGTTGTTGGATGGGCGACTGCCTCCAGCTGCCAAAGTAGGAGCGTCCTTCACGAGCCTCCTGCACAAACCTTGCACACACCGCGTACAAAGACACAAATCCCCCGTTTAGCCTGAACAGATTGTTGAGGCAAGCGCCATTAGCGAGTAGCAGCGCCTACGAAGGCCGGCAAGGAAACACCAGGTGGTGGGTGGCCAGCCCCACGCCCGGCCACCTTTGTTTCCCCAGTGGCGATGTTTACTACACACCACCACTGCACCAGGAACCCATTTGAGGATGAGTCGACCTCGTGGGAGAAGGCCCCAGGGTACCGCTTCAGATGATCGCCACCTGCGGTGTTGGCGGCCGGGAGCGGGAATCAAACTCGGGTCGCCCGGTTCGTAGTGCAGCAGCGTTATGATGATGGTGGTGATTGTCTGCTGTGATGATGATGATGGTGGTGATCGTCTGCGTGATGATAATGATGATCGTCTCCCGTGATGATCATGATGATCGGTGTTGATCTTGTGTCTTGTGTCTGTGGATATACAGGGCACAGCCTCAACTGCTACTCGTGCAGCACGAGCACCAACAATACGGCGTGCGACGCGGGCGGCCCCACCACGTGTCCCCTCGCATCGCTGGACACCTGCGCGACAATTCTAGTATACCACGGCTCCAGTAAGCGTGTTGCTTATTCTCGCAAAGTGCGGGTTGGGGGTGGACCCCTTGTGTCCAGAAATGACTCCCAGGCCCATGATGCACTCACAAGACGAGCGTCCGATCTCAATGTGCTTTGAGTCTATAGAGTCTCTGTGTGGCTAGTCTATGGGTCTCTGTGTGGTGATGAGTCTATGGTATCTCTGTGCTTTGAGTCTATGGAGTCTGTGTGTGGCGGGTCTCTGTGTGTGATGAGTCTGTGGGGTCTCTGTGTGGTTATGAGTCTATGAGGTCTCTCTGCGTTGAGTCTATGGAGTATCTGTGTAGTGAGGCTGCGGATCTCTGTGTAGTGGTGGTGTTGACGCGCGCCGACAGTGATAGATCACGGGGTGGCGCGGGGTGCGTGGTTGTGCGCGCTGACACAAGGTGGGAAATAGGATCGTGGGCAGCGCGCAGTGATTGGTCAACTGGGGTGGGTGCTCTCAGCGACGTCCGCATGAAGGACTATAAAGGGGGACGCGCGGAAGCACTCTGGGAGTTGATAACCAGTGGAAGATCGAAGACGGAGTTGAAGAGGTAGGGCCCTGAGACCCCTAGTCCCGCTGTCCTTGTAAGGGCCGGGACCCTGTGTGGCTCGGAGGTGAGACTGTGGGACCCGTGGTCTGACGTCCATGTGGGGCGAGACTGTGGGACCCAGAGTCGAGACGAACACCCCAGCCGGGTGGGTTCCGAGAGGCTACGGGGCGTAAGAGCCCGTGTGGGTGTAGCGAGGGGAACCCCGTGGGTTAAGGCTGCAGTTAGCCACCCGTGTAATATAAGTTGGTGTTAATAAAGAGTGTGCTACCCGTAAGGTCGTCTCCCGCCAAGTTACTACATTACAACTGGCGTCAGAAGTAAACCTGTCTTCAAAAGGATGGATACTAGGAAGACTACCCGTACCCACGAGCGAGATCGGGAAGACGACGGCGTACCGGAGCCACAAGCCTCGGAAGGCGAGGACGAAGAGATGCCGCCGATGCAGCACTTCGCGGCGATGGCCGACGCTCCGCTCGCCTCCGACACCGGCCTCCAGGATGCACACTCCCGCCTGGCGGAGTTACTGCTCGCCGCCGCTTCAATTTTGGCAGAAATCACCGCTTCAGGAGGCGGGAGGACGACTACGAGGTTGGAGGAGGGAGCGCGGCCGGAGGGATCCCGCCAGAACGCGCTCCGCGCCGAAAGTTTTGAAATTGGCGCCATCTTTGAGGGTCCACCATCGATTGGCGGGAAGCGTGGACACCACGTGGTCGGAGACCTCCACTCTACACAGCCCGCGTCATCGGCGCGCGCCAAAACTCTCCACCAGGCGCCTGCCGACGGAGCCGACATTTTCGTCAACCACAGCGGCGCGCGGGAAAAGCATTCATCGGAGGACGACAACCAGGTCTTCCAACAAAGACTGCCCGCGCTGACGGCGTTCAAGGCGGACGGGGGCGACTGGGGGTTCCTCGCACATCAAGAGATGTCGGGGTGGTCCGACACCACTGCCCTACGCGTGCTGCCGGCGACGCTCGACGACGACGCACTTGCGGCCTTCACATCCGCCCCAAGGTCGTCCCTCTCAACGCTTCAGGCCGCGCTACATCTCATGGCTAAGGTGTTCGGACCGCCCTCGACCTGTCGCCACCAGTTCTACGAACGATGTAAGATGGATGGAGAAACTACGCTCGCCTATCGCACGTCGCTGCTCGCCCTGGTGGACGCCGCTTTTCCCCGCATGGACAAGGAGGGGAAGGACGCCATGGTGACAGAGCAGCTGCTGGCGTTGGCTCACGACCTGGGAGTCCCCATCAATACGGCGGACGAAATGGACATCTGCTCCTTGGGGATTGCTACAAGTATCCACGCACACGAGGTCCTCAAGCGCAAGCGGACGGTCGTCTGTGCATCGGCGGGGATCGCGACACCTGCCGCGACGGTCGCCGAGCCTCAGACTGCTACGGCTCGGGAGGAGGCCTTCACCATGTCGAGACCGAGGGAATGGAGATCGGGAGGTCGTTCGCCCATACAATCGTCCCGCAAGCTGGAGCAACCGAAACCTACGACGTCCCTCGTCATGTGTTAAAACTGCGGCCTTCGGGGTCACGTCGCGTCCGGGTGCCGGGCTCCGCGTTAGCGCGCCACGGGACCACGTCCGGACGACGACCAAGGCCCCAAGTCGTCCCAGCTAACCCCGGCAAGACACGGCACACTCGGGTCGCCGCGTATGGGTACCGGGGATTCGGTTCGGCGAGGGGGGTTCGTACACGGCCCGGGAGCAGTCAAATGGTCCGAGTTGGCCCACAGCATAGTGGCTGCGTCGGCCGGGTCGTCCGTAGTAACGGGTTTTATTGACGGGGTTGAGGTCCGGGTGCTGGTGGACACGGGTGCGTCGGCCACTATCATTTCGGACCTTATTTATAACATCCTCCCCGTCCAATGTCGACCCCTTCTTCTGGTGGACGTACCGTTTTACGCGGCGAATGGGGGATCTTTGGGAATCATCGGACAGATTCGGGCGACTATTTGTATTGGCGATATCAAATTGGCGGGTCCTATTTTTGTGTCATCATCTCTGGCAGTTCCTTGTTTACTGGGTACGGACTTTCTGGCTAAAATGCCCATTAAAATTCTCGTCGATCAGGCCTGCATTGAGCTTCCCTCGGGTCGGCGGGTTGCATTTTTAACGAGTCCTACCAAAATACGCACGGTTTGTGCAACGGTTCAGGCGCTGGCAACTCAGACTGTGCGGGTGCCCCCGGGATCGCAAATGTTGGTACCCCTTCGATTGCGAAAACCCCTCGGGTGGATGCGGCGGAACAAGGTGTTCTGTTGGGGCCGTCAAACAGAGCTGTTGGGGGCCTCGACTTAGCGGTAGCTCAGACCATGGTGCGGGCGGACAGGGATCCGTTCGTTATGGTTCTGAATACGGGGTCGCGGCCAGCTGTAATTACACAGGGTACGATGCTGGCTCACGTGGCGCCGCTACCCGTTGATGAACAGCTCGTTGCACATGCGGATTCTAGCCTCGATACGCATCCTCCATTGGAAGAGGGGACAGAATGGTTGGACTCGTTGTGTGCTGGGTCTAGTAACTTGTCTAGTGTGCAGTTGGGAGCGTTTAGGGGCCTGCTACTCGAATTCGCTGACGTGTTTAGCAGACACAAGTACGATATTGGCTGCATGGACCTGTTGCGCCACCACATAGCGACGGGTGACGCGGCCCCTATTCGGCAGAATCCCTTCCGGCTCAGCCCAGCCGAGAAGGAGCATGTGCAGTCGGCTGTTAATGACATGTTGGCTACCGACATCATTTCGCCCTCTTCCAGTCCGTGGGGTGCTCCCATCGTCCTTGTTAAAAAACAGGACGGGTCCTTGCGGTTTTGTGTGGATTTCCGCCGCCTAAATAAAATCTCGATGGCCGACGCGTATCCACTCCCCAGGATGGATGAGTCGCTGGATGCCTTGGCGGGAGCACTGTTTTTTTCGACGCTTGACCTGCTTTCGGGATTTTGGCAATTGCCCCTCGATGAGGAATCGAAACCAAAGACCGCTTTCCGGACACCAGGAGGCCTATTTGAATTCAATCGATTGCCCATGGGCTTACATTCCGCTCCCGCCACGTTCCAGAGGCTCATGGAATTGGTTTTGTCAGCACTCCAATGGGACACCTGTTTGATTTACCTCGATGATATCATCGTTTTCAGCCGGACTTTCGAGGAGCACCTCCAGCGATTGAGAGGGGTGTTCCTCAGGATGCGTTCCGCTAAATTAAAATTTAAACCGGCTAAATGTCACCTGCTTCGGGAATTGGTCAGGTACTTGGGGCATATCGTTGGCCGTTCAGGGATCTCTACAGACCCTGCTAAGACGCACTGCGTAAGCTCATGGCCAACGCCAACCTCAGTCACTGAAGTCCGCAGCTTCATAGGATTCGCCTCCTACTACCGCCGTTTTGTCGAACATTTTGCCACCATAGCCAGGCCCCTACACGCTTTGACGGCTAAAGGGGTAAGGTTTCACTGGGGGCCGGAAGAGGAGGCTGCGTTCTGCTCCCTTCGGGACGCCTTGGTGCGGGCTCCTCCCTTGTGTTACCCCGATTTCACGCAACCGTTCCTGCTTGACACGGATGCCAGTAACACGGGTATCGGGGGAGTGCTCTCACAGGTGGTCGGGGGGGTCGAACGGGTGGTCGCCTACGGTAGCAGAGTTTTGTCACCTGCGGAACAACGCTACTGTGTGACACGTCGTGAATTGCTAGCGATAGTTTTTTTATACAGCAATTTAGGCCGTATCTCTACGGCCGTCATTTTACTGTTCGTACGGACCACGCGGCTCTCCAATACGCTATGCGGGTGGCGCAACCCTCCGGCCAATTGTCCCGATGGCTGGAGGTCCTCCAAGACTACCAATTCACGACGATTTACCGTAAGGGATTGCGGCACTCAAATGCAGATGCCTTGTCGCGGTTGTCGCCTCGCTCGGAATGCGCATATCTTCTGGGATCGGCGCGGTGTAAACCCCCTGTCGCCGTCCCCGCGGAAGTTTTGCTCGCCGCCACTGACGCTCCGGGGGTCGACGCGCCCGCCGCTCCCACGGGCGGGGACTCGTTACTCGCCTTGCCTCTTATCGAGTGGGGCCGTCTCCAAATGGCCGACAGCTCCCTACTCACGTTGCGTCGGAAGGCAGACGCTCCCGGGGGGGGGGAGACGCGGGTCGGTTCCTGGGTGGTCAGACAGGGCCTCCTGATGAAGTGGGACAATATGTCCCGGCGTCATACGCTCGTTGTGCCGTCTGCAATGCGGGGTAGGGTCGTTCTGGCTGCTCACGAACGACTCATGCATTTGGGATTTCATAAAACGCTCGCCCTACTCCAACGGGACTATTATTGGCCGGGTATGGGCAGCGACGTGGCAAACATCCTCAAGGGATGTGTGGGGTGCGCTCAAAGAAAACCGCCACCAATAGCGGCTAATCCACCGCTACAATCCATTCAAGTTTCGCGCACGAACGAACTGGTTGCGCTCGACATCTTGGGGCCCTTTCCCGCTACACCTAGGGGTAACAAGTACCTGCTGGTTGGCGTAGAATACTTCACCCGATGGCCCATGGTGTGGCCACTCGCCAACCAGTCGGCTGCGGCAGTGGCGGACGCCTTTGTCCAGGGCTATGTTTTGGACAAAGGCGCCCCCGAACGCTTGATGACGGACCAAGGAAATCTTTTTTCGAGCATTTTGTTGCGCGAGGTGTGCGACCTGTTGGGTACGAAGACTGATGGAATGGTTGAACGTCTAAACAGGACGATTACTTCTATGCTGTGCCAACAGGTCTGCAACGATCAGGTTGATTGGGACTTACAGGTACCTGGGGTACTCGCGGCCTATCAAATGGCCCCCCATGCGGCGACGGGGTTTTCCCCATTTTTTCTCATGTATGGGCGGGATGCCGATCCGGCCATGGATGTCCAACTGGGGATTTCCCAGCCACGTGCGAAATCGAAATTGGCCGACCACATCAAATTTAATATTGCCAAACTGGCTGAAGCGCGAGAGGCTGCGAGGTTGAATTCAAGGTCTCGCCAGATCGCTAACGAAAGATTGCATGCACGAAAGGTGTATACGCACGATTGGAAACCAGGCGATAAGGCCTGGCTGCACTGCCCACATGCACCGTTGGCTCCGTCCCCTAAATTGTTGAGACCATGGAGGGGACCGGTGGAAATCGTGCATATTGCGCGACCCCAGAGTATCCAGATTAAATGGGAAAAACGCCGTTGGTACGTACACCCCTCCCGGCTGAAACACTTCGCGGCACCACATGGCCTCCCTTTGTGCCGTAACGACCGAGCGTGTGATGTGGCCGTCGACTCGGGGAGGGATGTGTCGCAGTCTGATCCTCACGTGTCTCCACCTAACCCACTCTCAGGTGTCTCGGACCTGACGGCTGTTGACCGTCGTGAACCGGAACCCCGAGGCACGCGCGGATTTCCGATGCCTGGCCCGTGCCTTCCTGGACTGCCGCCGCCACCGGACGGTCAACCGCGTCTGGTGCCGTACGACGGACCGGCCAGGCGGACTCGTGCTAAGACACGACACTTTTCATGAAAAAAAAAAAAGAGGGGGGGCCCGAGGTTGCAGCTCGTCGCCGCGTTCCCCTTCTGCCCGGTATAATGTCCCGTTCAAGGGGCGCTCGGAAATGACGGGACGCTGCACGAGACATTTTTTTTTGCTTTGCATACACATTTATTGTTGTCGCTCGCCGGGTTGTACATAATGTTCTGATTCTTGCGGATGGCGGAGTTCTTGTTGTGTTGTTTTGATTGTTGCTTGTGTTACGGGGCACACACGGGGGGGGGGGGTAATATTTTTTTTTTATAGCAGCCGGGTCGGCTGCGAGCTATGTGGTAGGGGGTGATGTAGTGGTGGTGTTGACGCGCGACGACAGTGATAGATCACGGGGCGGCGCGGGGTGCGTGGTTGTGCACGCTGACACAAGGTGGGAAATAAGATCGTGGGCAGCGCGCAGTGATTGGTCAACTGGGGTGGGTGCTCTCAGCGACGTCCGCATGAAGGACTATAAAGGGGGACGCGCGGGAGCACTCTGGGAGTTGATAACCAGTGGAAGATCGAAGACGGAGTTGAAGAGGTAGGGCCCTGAGACCCCTAGTCCCGCTGTCCTTGTAAGGGCCGGGACCCTGTGTGGCTCGGAGGCGAGACTGTGGGACCCGTGGTCTGACGTCCATGTGGGGCGAGACTGTGGGACCCAGAGTCGAGACGGACACCCCAGCCGGGTGGGTTCCGAGAGGCTACGGGGCGTAAGAGGCCGTGTGGGTGTAGCCAGGGGAACCCCGTGGGTTAAGGCTGCAGTTAGCCACCCGTGTAATATAAGTTGGTGTTAATAAAGAGTGTGCTACCCGTAAGGTCGTCTCCCGCCAAGTTACTACATTACATCTGTATAGTGAGTCAATGCATCTCTCTGTGTAAAGAGTCTATCGGTCTCTGTGTGTGATGTTTATATGGGTCTTTGTGTGTGTGGTGAGTCTAAGGGTTTCTGTGTGATGATTCTATGGGTCTCCGTATGTGATGAGTTTATGGGGTCTCTGGGTGGTGAGTCTATGGGGCTCTGTGTGTAATGAGTTTATGGGTACTTGTGTATTGAGTCAATGTGTCTCTTTGTGGTGAGTCTATGGGTATTTGTGTAGTGCGTTTATGGGTCTCTGTGTGTGATGAGTGTATGGGGTATCTGTGTGGTGATGAGTCTATGGGTCTCTGTGTATTGATTATATGGATGGGTCTCTGTGTGGTGAGCCTATGGGTCACTGTGTGGTGAGTCTATGTGTCTCTGTGTGTGATGACTCTATGGGTTTCTGTGGGTGATGAGTCTATGGGGTCTCTGTGTGGAGAGTCTATGGGTCTATGTGTATTATGTTTATATGGGTCTCTGTGTGGTGAGTCTGTGGGTCTCTGTTTGGTGAGTCTATGGGTCCATGTGTGTGATGCTTCTGTGGGTCTATGTGTGTGTGATGATTCTAGGGTTCTCTGTGTGTGATGGGACTATGGAACTCTGTGTGATGAGTCTATAGGTATCTGCGTGGCGTGTCTATGGGTCTCTGTGTGTGATGAGTTTATATGTCTTTGTTTGGTGAGTATATGGGTCTCTGTGTTTGATGAGTCTATTGGGTCTTTGTGTGTTGAGTCAATGGGTCTCTGTATGGTGAGTCTGTGGGTCTCTGTGTGGTGAATCTATGGGGTCTCCGTCTGGTGAGTCTATGGGTTTATTTACGTGATGAGTTCATGGGTTTCTGCATCCCCATCGGAGGCTCTTCCCCAATGTTTTCATTTTTCTCTGGGGTCATCCGGTTTTTCCCCCTTCACATTTTTGATTTGACGTTATGGCGTTCGGAGTATTCGGCTGCTGCTATACATTTCACGTGATGATAATGATGATGATGTCAGCCACCATTTGTAGTTGCGGCTTTTGGCTTTCGGATGCGTTGCTTCTGCGGCCATCTGGAACGCTCTTCCTTCCAATATTAGGAAGCCACTGAGAGCTATGCACTTTTAAATCATCACCTCGATTGACACCCATTTCTTAAAACTGCTTTTTGTGTTTTAGTTTGTTTTCCTTCCCCGCGCACTTGCAGTTAGTATGGTGGGCTATGTATGGTGCGAAAGAAGTTCAACATACACGCATACGAATATAGAGTCCTACAAACAACCATAACAGACCTATAGACACCTATAGATTAGCACGGTTGGCTACGTACGGCACGAAAGAAGTTCAACACACACGTACAGGTCACTTCTGAGAAAGGGCTACATGGAAGCTCAACGGGTCATACACCTGGTAAAATAACAATTAAAATACATTTTCACTTGTTTTTAATGATATGTGTTTTTCTTACAATGAGACCCGCATGCTTTCCCTTCTGCCCAGCCTACGTCCTCCTCAAGAGTTGCCTCCCCAAGGTCTATTGCGACGCCATCAAATTACTCGATAACGACTACAACGGAGCTACGCTGAGAACCATGTGCTGCCAGAGCGACGGCTGCAACGGCAACGCCGCCCCTCGCCCGCTGGGCGCAGCTCACGTGACCCTGGCCCTGATGGGCGTGGCCATCAGCGTCGTGGTCAGCAGGGCTCTGGTGTAGGTCGTGACGTCACAACCGCACCCCCCCCACGTGCCTGGGTTCGGTCCAATCACTTTCCCCTTCCACTCGGTTGTCTCACAACGCTTCCACCATTGGAGCTGTACAACGTTTAAATCGTCTAGATTGTTGCATTATGCTGCTAAAGAAGTTCAATGTACAAATACATCGAAATGAGTAGACTCATCACACCGGGACTCAAAGACTCATTACACAGAGACCCAGAGACTCATCATACAGTTACCCAAGTGGGGAATGATATACCATCACTTATATAGAGCTAGACAGTGGATCCTGTATGGCAGAAGATAATGGGAAGGTCTTTAACCTGGACTGGGAACAGGTCACGTAGGGTGTTCAGAGAGTGTGCGGATGATTGGGGGGTGAAAGGAAGTCCTATACTCAAGGTTGGGGTGGTGGGTGGGGTAGCAGATTTGTGTGACCCTTACCAATGACATGTACAAGGTTCCGCTCAATTTACCGAATGGGATGCGTTTCTCGAACATCTAAAAAAACAGACTCACTCGCGTAAAACTAAATTTGTAATTCGCAACGGCTTTACCCGTTTGGTTCAATACTTAAACTTCGGGTGGGGTGTATCGGACAGTCATTCCAAATCGAAAAAAAAATGCAATAAATCTTCGTAACTTTTGAGGATGCAAAAAATGTGTAATAAATTTATAAAAAAACGTGCATATTACAACGATTAAATAATAACAATATGTTTTAAAGAACTATTAATAAAACAAATTGCTGCATGTTGGAATGACCGGAGAAAGTGTAAGCTACACCAGTTCAGTAGTGGGGCCCAACACCTGGTTAAAATATTAAATAAATGGTTTCGTATTACTCAAAAAACCAAAACAGCGTCTGTCATTTCTCAATCGCGTTCACGCGAAACTTCGTTAACCGAAACGTTTGTGATTCGAGGGATATCGCCTGTACCTGATTACAATGCTTATACCTCTCGTTCAATGATGTCCCACTCAACACACAATTGTCAAACAAAATGCATTGCAGTATGTTGCTTGGAAGATGGGCGACTTTTAATTGTTTATATTTTTTTAAGATAAATTAATCTTGCTGGAGTTGATAACTTTGTGTGTTATTTCACAGTGATGTGAAATAATAAAAAAGGTAAAAAAAACTAAAAATCTAATGAAATAAATATTAAGATTTTTCCACTGATCTGTTATAAATGTAATTTCTGTACGATTCCAATCATTTTTATAGTCTAAATCGCCAAATTTGAGGAGCTCTGCTGCAAATACAGGAAGAGACGAGGGGTGAGGCAGCGACACGCTCAGCCTCCCCTCTGATTGCGCAATCTCTCAGTAAATGGATGGAGCGCGGGCAATAACCGCGTGCCTGTTACTATCTCAGTATGTCACCAATGTAATGTTTGTAGACCCCTTCATTTCATGTCCTCGCATTCCATACTCCAGGTAACTTATTTCACGTATTTCTGTATAAAGATATTTAGGCTCGCTGGTCTCGTCATGAAACTGCAATGAAAAAGCACCAGGGGAGGCAGCTATCACATCTGACTCACTGAGGGGGGCGTGTTAGACACATCCCCCTCAGTGAGGCCACTCCCCTTCAGCGTGTGAATCTGGCTCTGACACTAGCCAGTGCCTCCCCAGCCATTGACGTCACCGCTCGTCACTGATGTGATGAGTTTATTGGTCTCTATGTGATGAGTCTCTATGTGATTATTCTATGGGTCTCTGCGTAATGAGACTACAGGTACTTGCGTGATGAGACGACGGGTCTCTGCATGATGAGTCAATGCAGTCTTTGTGTGATGAGTCTATGGGTCTCTGTGTGGTGAGCCGACATCTCTCTGTGTGATGAGTCTATGGGGCTCTGTATCATGAGTCTGTGTGGAGGCGGTAGTGTAGTGGTTAGAGCTACGCTGCACTACAAACCCGGCGACCCGAGTACGATTTGTGCTTACGGCCAATTTCAGCGACGATTATCTGAACCGGTCCTGAGCCTCCCCTAGATCGACTCAGCCTCAAATGAGTACCTGGTGCGGTGTGTAAACATCGCCACTAGGAAAACAAAGGCGGCCAGGCGTGGTGTTGGCCAACCACCTCCTTGTGTGCCGTTCCGGCCTTCATAAGAGGTGCTTCTCGCTAATAGCACTTGCCCCAATAGTCTGTTAAGGCTACACGGGGTATCTTTGTCTTTGGTCAGTTTATTGGTCTCTAAGTGTGTGTGTGTATGTCGAGCTTCTGACGCACCACCATACGTTGCCAAACCGTTGCCAACCGTCGTTTTGAAGAACAGGTTCAGAGAGAATGTTAACATTCGACACCGATAGGACACCTGAGTTTGGAATCGAACCCAGGATCACACACCCGTTTTGACGTCACACACCCCGTTGTGACGTCACACCCGCCTTCACTTCCCAGCAGAACATTACCGCTCCCATTCCACGTCACGGCCACCCACGTCGCTTTGTCAACAACAACAACTAAAAGCTTTGAGATTATGAGCACGATAAGTCCACGCCCTCGCCTCGTATGTACGCGTGTGTCTCTGTGTGTGTCCGTGTGTGTATGGGGAACAGTGGAGCAGCTATTAGCATGCTGCGCTACGACGCCGGCAGGCCCGCGTGAGATTCCCGTCAGTGATGATTGTATGAACCGGTCCTGGGCCTCCCCGAGGTCGACTCAGCTTCAAATGAGTACGTGGAGTGAGTTGTGAGTTTTGATGGTAAGTGGGTGAGTGGTGATTGGGGGTGAGCGGTGAGTGTGTAAGGTGAGTGTGGGTTGTAAGTGGTGAGGGTAAGTTATCTGAGTGGTGAAGTGTGAGTGGGTGAGTGGGTGGGTGGTGTGAGTGGTAAGTAGGATGAGTGGTTAGTACGTGGTGTGTAAGTGGTGTGTGAGCGGGTGAGTAGTGAGAGAATGGTCAGTCGGTGAGTCGGTGAGTGGTGTGAGTTGGCAAGTGGTGATTGTGAATGGTGAGTTGGTAAGGTGTGAATGTGGTTGAGATGTAAGTGTGGATGAGTGGTGAAGGTGAGTGGGTAAGTGAGCTTGTGAGTGGATGAGTGCGTAGGTGAGTGTGAGTTGTGAGTGGGTGAGTAGGTGAGCGTGAGTGGTGAGTGGGTAAGTGAGTGGGCGAATGAGTGGGTGGGTGAGAGAGTCGGTGAGCGCTGAGTGAGTGAGTGTGCGATTGGGTGGTTACCGAGTGGGTGGTGACTGAGTGGGTGTGGGTGGTGGATCTTTGTCTTTCCAGTCAGCCCGGACATTTGTATTTGCACAATCTCTGCCGAGCACACGGTAAGCTCTTGGTATTCAATACAAAATAGCGTTAACTATGTTGCAAAACCGGCTCCCGACCCAGGAGACGGATATGCAGTAGTGCGGATTATACCTCGCAATTGTGGTTGCTTCGAGGGAATGATCGTTTGAAATCAACGCAACCACCCAATTAAAATGAACCGCAAAATGGGCCCTGTTATTACCTCGGGCTGTGCATTCGCCTGTGGGTGTGTGGGGATGGGTCCGTGTGTGCCTGTGTGTGCGTGGTAAGGCCGTAATTATAATATATATTGGGGGACAAACATCCCCTCCAATATTCAAATATGCTAAAAATGTCCCCCCCCCCAATATATTTCGATAAAATAGTTTTCTGTTTATATTATTGTGGTTATGGTTGTACTTTATTAATCCCCAATCTCTGCGATTACATATAATGAAACAAGAAAAGATGAAAAAGAAAAAAACAGAGCAATGTAATACAATACACTATTAGACATTATTGTACAAAATAAATAAAAAAAAGTCCATTCTATATGTTAGTGAATGTTTAAATATTTTAGGCAGGAATTGCCAGGAAATTCGTTTTCAAAATGAGATTTTTTTCAGACCCCCTGGAAGATTTGGTCCCCCCCAATATTGACTCCATGGCATCGGCCTTGGTGTGTGGCAAGGGCGCCGCTGCTACTGGGCAGTTTGAGGCAATCGCCCCTCCAGCAGCAACAACGGAAGGGCAGATGAGCGACGCTCACAACAACGAGCGGAGCTCCGGGTGGATAAGATACAGCAAGTTGGCACAGTGGGTGGGGGGGGGGGTGTACAGCTGGTGGTGCATCTATCCACCGGTCATCTCAGACAACCCACGGCACCTGCTGAGTCTTACCCGAGACCTCCAGTCAGCGAACCTTGGACACTTCACGTGGCCTCAAAGTGCACCTGGCCTGGCACAGTGGTGACGTCACCGACACTTAATGGCGGTTATTTGTATTGGTTTGTGTGTGGGGAGTGGTAGTGTAGTGGTTAGCGCTATGCTGTGCTTACGCACTTGGCGACACGGGTTCGATTCCCCCTCACGGACAACACCCAGTGACGATTATCTGAACCGGTGCCGGGCCTCCCCTAGGTGGACTCAGTCTCAAATGAATACCCGGTGCAGTGTGAAAACATCGCCACTGGGGAGACAAAGGCCGCCGGCTGCGGTGTTGGCGACCCATCCCATCGTGTGCCGTTCGGGCCTTCATTGGGGGTGCTACTCGCTAACAGCAAATTGCATCGACAGCCTGTTAGAGGCTACACGGGGGATCTTTGTTTGTGTATAGGTGCTGCTACTTGCTACTAACAGCACTTGTCCCTACAGCCTGCTAGAGGCTACACGGGGGATCTTTGTCTGTGTGTAGGTGCTGCTACTTACTACTAACAGCACTTGCCCCTAAAGCCTGCTAGAGGCTACACGGGGGATATTTGTCTGTGTGTAGGTGCTGCTACTTGCTACGAACAGCACTTGCCCCTACAGCCTGCTAGATGCTACACGTGGGATCTGTGTCTGTGTGGTGTGGTGCTACTTGCCCCTACAGCCTGCTAGAGTCAACACGGGGGAACTTTGTCTGTGTAGTGCGGTGCAACCACGCGGACACGAGAAATGTTACTCGGGCTGCTTGCCGTTTATTTACACACAGCACATCCTTCACTCACACCAGTTGCAGGTGCACGCTACCCTCGGTCCTTCACACGGACACCCCGCGAACAATACAACGCCCTAGGGGTGGGGGGGGGGTCAGACATTTGTGACGATGTGTGACGAGGGGGGGGGGGGTTGAGAAATGTGACTTCACGTAAAAATGCACAACTTTAGATGAATATAGACAACACCTTCTACTTAATAAAATACTTTTTGATAATTGTTTTCTCCGACAACATCAGAGTGCAGCGGCACATTAAATACGCACTACATTGACAATAGTTTAAAGCGATTTGAAGCATGTTTTATTTTTTGAGGGGGGCAGGGGCAGAGCTTTGTGACGTCATATTTGAGGGAGGGGGTCTGACTTTTTGTGACGCCGTGTGACGAGGGGGGGGGGTCAAAAATCGTCCAAAATCGCGTGACGTCATTTATGGACGGCCCCATTTGCCCTAACGACGACCCCGAGCGCAGGCAACGTTGTCCCTTTAAACCTTCTGCGTTGGCTCCTCCCTCCGGCTAGGCTCCACCCACATTGAAAAAGTGCTTTCCCGAAAGTTACCTACGTCACCTCTCAAAGTTACATCATCAACGCCCTTACGTAACCTCTCAACCAACTCGCACTTAAATTTTGATTTAAAGCTTTCGTGACTGCAGGGATTTATATTCTTGGTTCTTTCGGTAAAGTCACGTAGAAGGGAAATAATAAAATAATAAAAATATTAAACAATAAAATGTTTATTATTTCCTTTCTACTTGACTTTACCGAAAGAACCAAGAATATCAACCCGTATTCTTGGGTTTTTTCGGTAAAGTCACGTAGGTGACTCCCTACTTGATACAGCAAGCGTGCTGTGACGGTTCCACCTGAAGACGGAAGCTTGTGTTGCCTCCGAAACGTCGTGATTTTAATTTTATTTTAATTTTACTTTTATTAATTTACATTTTTTACCTACGTGACTTTACCGAAAAAACCCAAGAATATGAATCCTTGCAGTCACGAAAGCTTCAAATCTATAATATCAACCCTCACTTCCCTACGCTCGCCCCTCATTGGCTACTTGTGGTGCTCCTCTACATGTGTGTAGGTGCTGCTGCTCACTCCTAACAGCACTTGCCCCTACAGCCTGCTAGAGGCTACACGAGGGATCTTTGTCTGTGTATAAGTGCTGCTACTAGTTACTAACAGCACTTGCCCTACAGCCTGCTAGAGGCTATACGGGGGATCTTTGTCTGTGTATAGGTGCTACTAGTTACTAACAGCACTTGCCCCTACAGCCTGCTGCTAGGCTATACGGGGAATCTTTGTCTGTGTATAGGTGCTGCTACCCGCTACTAACAGCACTTGCCCCGACAGCCTGTTAGAGTCTATACGGGAGATATTTGTATTTGTACAATTGCACTGAGGAGAGACAAAGGCAGCCGAGGATGGGTGGGCGCTGGCTACCCACCCCTGCGACCCACCCCATCCAACCCACCCCACTTCGTGTCCCAGCCAAAGTTGCGTACACGGAGCAACGAGCTCCGATAAATATGTAATAAGAGAGCGCCATCTCCTGTATTATTGTGGGGGTTACATTACCTATCATACCGTCCACTGATTCTTCCGCCGTTGCCGATCATTGCGACAACGCTGTGGGCTCTCATGAAATTGTCTTTTCCGAGACCAAGGTGCTCTGAAAACCTCCTGGCTACCATCAAAGGTTTGTACACGAAGCCATCCAAATATACAAACACAGACATAATTTCAACCGTGATGATGGGTACAAACTTAGTAATCATTGGAAAGATATTATTAACCATGCAAAAAAGATTTAACTACACATATTTGGACCATCTTTTTTCACACACTGGTTTTCCTTCTTTAAGTTTTACCACACATATTTGGCAAATCTAGAATTAATCCCAGAAACGTAGCAAAGTGCTGTTTCGTCTACATAACAAAGGCTCAGTCCCATTCACAGCAGCCGCACCTTTACATCAGTCGCACCTTAACAACTCTTAGAACCTCCCAGTTCAACCAGTCTACACAACAAAGACTCATTCCTGGCAGCGGTTTCAGCCGCACCACCTATACATAACAAAAGGCTCAGTCCCATTTACACGCACCTTTACATCAGCCGCACCTTAACAACTCTTGGAACCTCCGAGTTCAACTAGTCTACACAACAAAGGCTCATTCCTAACAGCGTGCTTCAGCCGCACCGAACCTCACAATAATAATATTCAGGGCCTACCTTGGCTCCTCCCACCCTCAACCAGTATATATACAAGGACTGTTTTCTTGGATTTTCTCTTACTTGATACAGCTATCGTGCTGTGACGGTTCCACCTGAAGACGGAAGCTTGTGTTGTCGTGATTTTTATTTAATTTTACTTTTATTAATTTATTTTTTTTTAAATACCTACGTGACTTTACCGAACAAACCTAAGAATATGAATCCTTGCAGTCACGAAAGCTTCAAATCTAGAACAGGAGTAAAGTTGAATTTGCAAACAAATAGACTTACGAACTGACCTCTGGAAACTACCTCGCCAGGAGATGTTAACTACCTCGCCTGGTATACAGCAGGTCGTGGATACGATACTAACCCTGATCAATGTTGTATATTTGTAGTTTCCATGTTTTCTCTCCCCGTGGCCGCCTGGACTAAGAGTCCTCCGTTTTTCTCTCCACATTTATAATTTAAAAAAACACACGTTTCAAAGTATTTGGCTGCTGCTAAAATGTCCACATCACGGCGATATCAGCAACTTCGTTCAGCTGCTATCATTTGTGATGGCCAGATCCCTTCTGAAAAAAAGCCACATAGCTCAGTGGGACCTTACGCCAAGTAAAATAAAGTAAAAGGTTCAGTAAAAAAATGTGTTAGCTACTCACATACGGGCCCTTATGCGTTTCCGTGTATGCATTCTCTGTGCGTGTGTGTGTACAATAACATTTGTAGGAGTGTCACCAACTTCCTTATCCATCCATCTCTGGGGTTATATAATGTCCAGTCGATGCTCAGACTCAGTCAGTGGTCGAGGGATCTATCTCAACTAGGCGAAAGTTGCTGACTTTCATTCTCATCATCGACTCAACTCAACTCTAATAACACTAGCCCGACCACGACTCGAACCATGACTGTCCACCTGCTGGGTATACTCCTCGTGGCATCGCTCATCGTGAATTCAGGTGTGAAAACAATGATCTGCTGTTGACTATAGGTTTTTTCTACAACAAAGACTGATAATACAATTAAGTTGACTTGGGCAAGCATCATCCCCTACGAGACTTTTAATTGGCGGATGAGTTAATTCACTTGGCTCGTCAAAGTTATTTTGGAAACTTCTGAATGGGTACCGTGTTGCGGGCTTTTTGAGCTCCGCGGAATTTCCGCGCTTCCTCCCATTGTACGTGTAGTTAAACTTTCTTTGGCATTTGACTTCGTCACGTAGCCAGCCGCTGCTTATCGGAGGTGCGTGGGCGAAGGACAGCTAAAGCACAAAAAGCATATCTAAAGAAATTAGTTTTAAATGTAACATCTTTGTTAGTCCATGTGTCTTCGTGTGGTGAGTCGATGGGGTCTCCTGTGTTTGTACGTTGAACTTCTTTGACACCGTACGTAGCCAACCGCTGCCAATCGGAGGTGCGCGGGAACGACAATAAACTACACACGACAACCAGTAGTTCTAAAGAAACGACTTTGTCAATCTAGATTATTTAAAAGCGCGTAGCTCCAGTGGCTTTTAAAATATTGGAAGAGCGTTCCAGACGGCCACAGAAGCGCATCTGAAAGCGCGAGATGCAGTGCTCGTCGTTCATTGGTTAGCCAAAAGCCGCTGCTGCTTGCGAGGATTACTGGAGTTGGCGTGGTTGCAAGACAGTGCATGCTATAGGTGGATTTATTGCATCGCACGATCGTGAGAGGTGGCAATGGCTTTAGCACGGTTGGTTACGTACGCTGCAAAAAAAGTTCAACAGACATGCGTCCATGGGGCACCACGGTGGGGTGATGTTGATTACCTCGCCTGGTATGCAGGAGATCGTGGGATCGATCCCGAACCTAACGATGCCTGCTGTATATTTGGAGTCTGTGTTTCTCTCCTCGTAGAGATGTTAACTGCCTCGCCTGGCATACAGGAGGGCATGAGTTCGATCCCGACCCCTAACACGATGCCTGCTGTATATTTGGAGTCTGTCTCTCTCCCCGTTAAGATGTTAACTACCTCGCCTGGTATACAGAAGGACGTGGGTTCGATCCCGAACCTGACGATGGCTACTGTACATTTTGAGTCTGTCTTTCTCCCCGTCGAGATGTTAACTACCTCGCCTGGTATACAGAAGGCCGTGGGTTCGATCCCGACCCTGGAGATGCCTGCTGATGTATATTTGGAGTCTGTGTTTCTCTCCTCGTAGATATGTTAACTGTCTCGCCTGGCATACAGGAGGTCATGGGTTCGATCCCGACCCTGACGCGATGCCTGCTGTATATTTGGAGTGTGTCTCTCTTCCCGTCGAGATGTTAACTGCCTCGCCTGGTATACAGAAGGTCGTGGGTTCGATCCCGACCCTGACGATGCCTGCTGCTGTATATTTGGATTCTGCATCTCTCTCTCTTTGGGGGAGGGGGGCTCGGGGGAGGGTAGAGGCGGGCTAGGGGGAGGGTGGAGGGGGCTGGGGGGAGGGTGGAGGGGGCTGGGGGGAGGGTGGAGGGGGCTGGAGGGAGGAGGAGGGCTCGGGGGAGGGTAGAGGCGGGCTAGGGGGAGGGTGGAGGGGGCTGGTGGGAGGGTGAAGGGGGGTTGGGGTGAGTGTGGAGTGGGTTGGGGGAGGGTTAGAGGGGGGCTGGGGGGAGGGTGGAGGGGGGCTGAGGGGCGGGTGGCTGAGGGTTTTTGGGTGGCAGGGTGTTCACTATGTACATCAAACCCTTGCCCCAATCTGGCTGGGGGTTACGTTGAACTGAACTATTGTAGTGAACAGAAGTTTAGTGACCTTAATGTGGCACACAATAGGTAGAGGAGGAGGAGCCCAGAGAATGATGGCTAATCCTCCCAGATTGGCTGGGAGACTCGACGGAATTTGGCATCAAATCCCCCGGTGACGACAGAAAGAAATCCGGGAGATATTTGTTTGGTTCTTTTGGTAACGTCACGTAGATAGTTTCAAAGAAGTCAGTGGCGGAGCCAGTGGGGAGGGGTGGGGTGGCACGTGCCCCCCCAATTATCCGATCGAAATCCTTAATTTCGATCGGATCATTGGGGTTTATACGTAATAAATGAGAATTTTGCGACCCCCATTGCCACTGTTTAGCATATTATTACGTGCCAGGGACGCTACGAGATGATAGGACGATAGTCTGAGTCCATAATTGGCAATAATTAACGGCAAAGCAGTTATAAGTGACTCAGAATTGTGCGCAATTGAGTATACACTACACGACTTCCCTGAAGGCATATCTTCTGCGAGCGCTATGCCGATCACACACGTGTCGAATAAAAAGCAAGGGACATCTTTACTAACAACTCCTATCAGTTTTCATTGCTGGAGCGGTTGCCCCCCCTTACCTGAAAATCCTGACTCTGCCACTGCATAGAATTCTTGGAATCTATCTATGACTTCTTTGAACCTATCTCCGTGATTTCTTTAAGTCACGTAGTTAGGTTCAAATAATTCACGTAGATAGGTGCAAAGAACATATCTATGTGACTTCACCCAAAGAATTTGAATTCCTGAAGTCACGAAAGCTTTCAATCAAGATTTTATCCGGTAGATAAAAAAATAACGATATTTTAAGATAAGACATTAAGTATACATTTAAAACATAAAAATATAATCTCCCGGAATAGCTTCATTCAGGGCTGGCAAACCTAAGCCCAGATGATGGGCGGGGAGTTTGAGTGGTGATCTCTAACCTACCGCCAGCAATAATGTGCGACGGAAACAAATCAAACGACGTCGCCAACACGTAGTAGCCGATTGGGCGTCTAGTGCGATTGACAAAAGGTAGGCGTTATATATGTGAACGGTTTAAACAAGCCATCTGCTCAGAGCCAACTCAACTCTGCAGACACACAACGTAGACACGCAATATTGCCTCCGTAATTGTCCCATTTGTTGCTTTCATTTCGTCTTTTTTTTCTTCCTTCTGTTCGCGTGCGTCGCAGCCGAAGCCCTTATGTGCTTTTCGTGCAACCTGGACACGTCGAACGTCGCGTGCAATCAGCACGGCCCTGAAACGTGCTCCGCCAGCTCCGACACGTGCATGACCACGGAGTCTACCATCGGCGATAGTAAGTCAAACCACCCACCCACCCTGTCTTCATCCCCTACCTCAGAGATTGGATTGCAGATCCACTCTTTTTCAACTCTCTTGTTCAATGACGATCATCGTATTTCTTTGCATATGACGTTTTTTTCAGGCGCTACCCGATGGCCGAGGTCTGTTACAGCTACGAGGAGAGGGCTTTTCAGGACAGGGTTTGTGTAGTTTTGCTGTTCCTCCTCCTCTCTTGAAGCAGCGCAAATTACAGTGATTTACTATACCAGTGATTTACTACACTAGTGGTTTACTATACCAGTGGTTTGCAATTCCAGTGGTTTACTATACGAGTGGTTTACTACATCAGTGGTTTCCCACACCAGTGATTTACTATACCAGTGGCTTAGCACACCAGTGGTTTACTAACCAGTGGTTTCCCACACCAGCGGTTTCAACCTTTGTTGGCTCCTGGCCTTGTTGAATTTTGTTTCAACCAAGTAACCCCCCTTGCCTGACCCAACATGGTTCTGAGAAATAAATCTACGAATAATGTACATCAGGAAGAGCAATGGAGATAAGGGGGTTTTGTTTCGAGGTGAAATGGAAAAAATAGAGAGTGCAAACACATACAGGAAATGGAGAGCGACTCAGCATCCTTCAGTCCAATAACAAGAGCAGACATCTTGTAGAATGAGTTCAACAAAGATGGGGAGGGGGGGTGATAATTTCAGACCCAGGAAAGCAACCCTATTTTTCCAATAAGGTCTATTGTTTTTCGATCAGGGTTTTGACCAATGCGCCATTTTCCAGGAGCATAATCCTCGCATTCGGTGCAGTCTGCCTATACAAATGTGTATTACTGTTATTTATAAAATTTCAAGGACCGTACACTGGGAGGCCGCAAATATCTATACAATTTATATACATGAAAATAAAAAGAACGGAAAAAAAACTGAATCGCCCCATACGCAGACGAGTGCCCATTTGCAGGATGGTGTGAGCCTTCCTCGACAAGAAAGAAGGTGCAGAGCCTACTACAACTAAAAACACACCAGGCAGTCACTCAGAACAACCTGTTTAAGATACTCATTGTAGCCCGTATCACCCAGCCACCGTATGCCTAAGTACAGTATCTTCTCTTTGGCCGGATAGAGGGGGCTAAAACAAGCGCATGACAGACTGGAGAAGGGGGTGGGCTGATACGGTTGCAGGATGATCTTAAGGGAATTTATAAAGTGCCTTAATTAAGGCGCTTTACAAATAATGAATGGTACATATTAATGTAATGGTGATGAGGTGAATTAAACAGATTCGGGGAAGCAATGGGCAAATCTGTGATGCGTGAATTCGGTGGAAGGGAAATTGACAGTAAATTATGAATGGAATGAATAAATGGAGAATACGCATGTGAAGCTTTGTGAAACTTCCATTGACTGGTACCAGCGGTGTCAACATCAGCCCTTGTGGAGAAGGCTCATGAAGGACCCGGAGTGCCGGGCGCCTAAAATGCAGCTATATGGCATAGTGGGGAACACAGTTGGTGCATTTATCAGTCACCTCAGTCAGTCAACCCATGGCACCTACAGGGTCTGTCCCGTGACCTCCTGTCAGCGAGCCTTCGACACTTTACGTGGCCTCAAAGTGTAGTCAGCCTGCTATTGCCCTCTCCTCCCGTGATCATAACGAGAGGACATGCTGGCTAAATAAACAACAAACGTACAGTGTACCTCGGTATAGGTCGTTAATTCGTTTCCGAAGGTAGGACTTATACCGAAAATTACGTATAATAATCCGCTCCAGAGGAAAAGAAATGATATTTTATATGGCATATTATACATTAATGGGGTTGTATAAAATAATTTACACACTAATTAGTAAAATGCATATAGAAGCCACGTTACCGCGCTGCTGCCAGCTGCGCTGGTCACGTGGCGTGGCTCAACCCCGCACGCCGCACGCACCTCGACACAGGGCTCCACCCTCCATGGGGGCAGCCCCCCATGTCCCCCGCCCCTCTCCCCCACGTTCTCCGCCCCTCTCCCCCACGTCCCCCGCCCCTCTCCCCCACGCCACCCCGCCCCTCTCCCCCACGTCCCCCGCCCCTCTCCCCCACGTCCCCTCGCCCCTCTCCCCCACGCCACCCTGCCCCTCTCGCTTTGTTTCAGTCGTGAACGGGGCATACGCGGTACTGTACGCGGTGACTCATCCCGACCCACACAAGTTCTAGCAAACGCGTCGTATCCCAAGCAAGACGTCGTATCCCAAGAAATTTTTTCGTCTCGAAAAAACACGACGTATAGCAAATTCGACGTATTCCAAAGCGGTCGTATACCGAGGTTCCACTGTAATAAAGTTCGGAGATGATGATGAACAGATAATTTGCGCTGTGTTCTGTCCTGAGAAGTGGGTGAGTCAAAAACAAATAAGCACCAGAGGTTTGTGAAATGGCAATGCTCTTTTTTTTATCCAAAGTGTTCGTCCGAGGAACATTTGCATATCTACAATCGTGACCATACACTTCACCCTCATGACCCTCCACGTCACAACACCGCAGATCAATATTTCATAACGGAGACCACTCCAACATCTGAATTATAACACCCGCGTATCCTGTTCAAGAACATTAAACATGGATGATACGTATAATTTAGCAAACGTTTAACAATAAACATTACTATATTCAACCAAAGAAATATTCCAAAAAAACATATGGTGCCTCCTAAATATCCTAGACACTGATAATACTGCATAGACTAAACAATGTGTACTTATATAATGAATAAACGATTATATGTAAATGATGGAAATATCTTACTGACAAAAAAGAATGGAAAACAATTATTCTCCATTTTCTCCCAATGAAGAATGCAACCTCTGCCAAAGCACCCTATTTTGCTCGCCCCATTAACTCAATGTTAATGTAAAGGCCGGCCATTTTGTGATTATTTTCATGAACAGCACTACGCAACACAATAACACTGAATGTTATCAACTGTCACGAAAACGTTTTTCATCACTGAAACATTCCAATCGTCTTCTAACTCCGTTATATCTATTGACTCGAGTTGAATTGATAAAAATAAGCAAGCGATTGGCGTCCGTGAATATAATTAAATGACATTTGGCGCCAAAAAAAACGGCAGCCATAACTCAAAATAAAATGGCCGTCTTATACCTGCAATAATGACCAGACACAACCTCATCATTTTCCACGTTACACAACACCTCGGCAAAGTCCCTTTGTTGATGGGATTGAGCGCCAGTGTTAATAGTCTAGACACAATTATTAAACGTATTTTATATAGTGAAATGAACTTTAGTATCAACGTCTCAATTGTGAATATCTTCATCGCCGCCAATAACTCATCAACAGTCAATTGACATTTCTGAGTCCCTCTCATTCCATTTACATTCAAGTAATATTGTTTTAACAGTTATATTTAATATTTTAATGGTGCTCGTGTCGTGTGCATTTTACCAGCACGGAGCCACCCCAAATCTGAATTGGCGGTGTTCCCCGTACTCTGAATAGTCTACACACTGCTGGGCGTGGCCAACCTGTGCACGTGAGACTTGAGGTCCTGTCTCTGATCATCATTGCCTTCATTTATAAGAATTAAAAACGCACCTGGCTCTCCGTAGCAATTACAGCAGCTAAAGTACTGTGGCATATGACATCCCGGGACGACTCTCGAACATCTGTCCAATAATTTGTCAAAAAATATGTTTCTTACTGGTCTAAATTCGCACCAAAATATGGCACACATTTGGCCATAACTCGACCAAATTCGTTTTTAAATTTTAATTTGGTGGTCTTCATTTGATCTGAGTGCCCTAGGAGGTCTCCAAATTGTATGACTCTCATCCAAAAGATAGCCACTTTAGACACAAACACATTCGATGTTCCTGTATGCTGCGATATGCTGCAGAGTGCACAAGTATACGTGCAATTCATCGCATGTAAGTCCACACCAGCTACACTAGCGTGGTACAAGCGCTGTGGTGACATCACGGAAAAAAAACTGATGACGTACACGTACATCATCGGAACGGGAAAGGTTTAAGGTGCTGCTCGTTAACAGCACTTGCTCCAACAGTCTGTTAAAGGCTACACGGGGGATCTCTGTCTTTGTATGTATGTACAGGTGTGTCTGTGTGTATATGCAGGTGTGTGAATATCATTATACTGGGTAGAGATAAAGGTGGCCGTGAGGGCGTATGTGGTTCTATGTTTGCTCTATGGCATTTGTATGTTCTACCATGGTTTCCTTCAAATATTGCTTGTAAATATTGCTGATGGACCAAAAGCGCATATCTTTACATGTGGAGTTCTGCTTTAAAAGCAACAAAAATCATAGTCAATGGTCACGAAACAGGAAATTAGCACGTGCCTGTGGGTGAGGTTTACTACTTGGCACTGGACCAATGCCCTCGTAAGGCTGCTTCGGTTCATGTCGCTCGTCTCTCTTGCTGCACATCACACAGGTTACTTCATTTCCAAGCAGTGCGCCATGGCCAGCGTGTGCGCTGCGATGACGGCCGGGAACATTGCCGGCAAATATTTGCATAGCTCGTGCTGCTCCAGCAACCTGTGCAACGTCAACTCCGCCCCGCCGCGTTCTGTCCGGGCGGCCTCACTCCTTCTCCTGCTTCCCGTGGGCATCGGCCTCCTCAACGTCATTGGCTGCAGTGGCGTCGCAACTCATCTGTAGTTCACATTCGTCGTTCTCATCATCGCCGTTATCATCGTAATCATCGTCATCATCATCGTCATAATCGTGGTCATCGTCATCATCGTCATAATCATTGTCGTCATCATCATCATCGTCATCATCATCGTCATCATTGCCATAATCGTCATCATTATCTTGGACATCATCCCAATCACGTGGCAGCGTGGCGCAGTGGCAACACTCGTGCCTCACTGAAAGAAGGGGCCTGGGTTCGATTCCCTAAATCGGTCAAAATAATGATAATCATAACACTAACTTCGGTTCTGTATGCCATAATACATGCTAATTAGATTTCACAACGCTGTACAATAATTACACGCGTCATAATATTATGGGAAATATTATTTTCATAGCAATTATTAAGTAAATGAAACCCCGCAAGGAAAAATAATAATAAACAAATAAAGACGTGGTACAAAAGCAAAGGTATAAACAACAAAAAAAGTTATAGAAAGTTACATGTGGTACAAAGGTCTACTAGCTCTTAGCTCCTCACACCAGCAAGAGCAATTAGTCCACTCATTGTGCTGCTCCTGTTCAAAATGTATTTTATCTGGCTTCTCCGAATTCCTCCCGTACATTGTAACTGGAATGGGCCAAATATTCAAATGCTGAAAAATCCACTGCAAAGTACTCAATTGCGGTTACATATAGCAGCAACATCACCCCACCCGGACAGAAATAGCTTGGCTTGACCATCTTGAATCATGATGTCATGAGACTCGGTGAGGAATTATTGGCTAAACAAGTGAAATAAGAACAAAAATAATTCATAGACATGGTCTATCGACTGCTGGGTGTATGTATGTTTAACTTATTTCACACCATACGTAGCCAACTGCGCTAATCGGAGTTGCTGGGGTAGGACTACAAACAAAAAAAATCTGTTATAATGAAATTAGTCTTCAATTTAGACAATTAAAAAGTGCACAGCTCCAGTAGCTTCCTAATATCGGAAGGAAGAGTGTCCCAGATGGCCACAGAAGCGCATCTGAAAGTGCGCAATGCTGGGGTTTAAATTTAATATTTTTGTCATGTTACGGCAATGTTGTGTGACAGTAGCTTGCTATTGTGTATTGTACTACATAAACCATTGCGTTTCGGTAAATTTCGTTTTTAAACTTGGTGGCCATTTGTTTTTATTATAGTTCTGGTTTATTCTGTTTGATGGTTTCGTAGAATCCTGGATTGTTGTACAAGTTAAAATATGAATAAAGATTTGTGGATATATTGCTATTTCGAATGTGGAATTTATAACAGGTAGCTGTGAGTTTTCAACTTAATGTAATAGTTATCATGATTGATTAAATGTTGATACAGTAATTGGGCAATATCAGTTACGCAAATAAATACACATATGAATGAGTGTGTATTCATTATAAAAAAAATGTTGAATATCATTGAATAAATGCCGATAACTATATTACTCTGAATGTGCCTTATCTTGTCAGATATCTGATCAATAGTGCCCTTTTATAGTATCATTCCTTCACCTGCACATCCCACTCCACTCTACATTAAAATCATTCATAATGGTTTCTACCCCTGTGACCTCTTTTTATTCAGTCGTCTTGGTCACGTAATTTCTTTTTTTTAATATACACAGTCAACTATCGATTATTGTTCTATCATGTGTATCAGACCTCCCCTCCCCCCTTTCTGCCCATTGTGTTGGCGTGCGCAGCAGCCGCGTCCAAGCCGTCGCCAAATGTTTTGTTGGCTCCCTCCCCCTCCCACCCCCCCTCCCTCCCGATACGTTCCATTCATTGGCTACCACATTCTGATGAACTCCCCCCCCCTCTCCTCCCCCCCTTCAACTTGCTTATAAGGGATTACATTTTGAATCATTGCTTCACTTGATGCAGCTAATCTGGCTGTGACGGTCCCACCTGATGACGGAGACTTGTGTTGCCTCCGAAACGTCGTGAATTTTATTTTTATTTTTGTTTTGTTTTATTTTACTTTCATTACTTTTAATGTTTTACCTACGTGACTTTACCGAAAAAACCTGAGAATATGAATCATTGCAGTCACGAAAGCTTCAAATCTAGAATATCGATTATCATCGCAAATGACGGAGAGGGCGGCCGCGGATAATTAAAAATTGCGGATAATCCAAAAATATACATTTTCCGCAGATATTTATGCAAATAGACGAGTATAAATTAAGAACGAATACTAACGATCAACTGATCAATGTGCGTGCTCAGTGATAAGAAACCATCCATAAATTACGTCATGCACCTCGTGGGGGGGGGGGGGGGTGCAGATATTTGTGACGATGTGTGACGACAGCCTCTAGCAGGCTGTCGGGGCAAGTACTGTGAGTAGCAAGTAGCAGCACCTATAGACAGACAAAGATCCCCCATGTAGCATCTAGCAGGCTGTAGGGGCAAGTGCTGTTAGTAGCAAGTAGCAGCACCTATACACAGACAAAGATCCCCCATGTAGCATCTAGCAGGCTGTAGGGGCAAGTGCTGTTAGTAGCAAGTAGCAGCACCTATACACAGACAAAGATCCCCCGTGTAGCCTCTTAAGAAGCTGGCTGCAATTTGCTGTTAGCGAGTAGCACACCCTATGAAGGCCGGAACGGAACACGATAGAGTGGGTCGCCAACACCGCACCCGGCGGCCTTTGTCTCCCCAATGGCGATGTTTTCACACTGCACCGGGTATTCATTTGAGACTGAGTCCACCTAGGGGAGGCCCGGCACCGGTTCAGATAATCGTCATTGGGTGTTGTCCGTGAGGTGCGATCGAACCCGGGTCGCCAAGTGCGTAAGCGCAGCATAGCGCTAATCACTACACTACCACTCCCCACACACAAACCAATACCAATAACCGCCATTCACTATTAAGTTTCGGTGACGTCACCACTGTGCCAGGCCAGATGCACTTTGAGGCCACGTTAAGTGTCCAAGGCTCGCTGACTGGAGGTCTCGGGTCAGACCTAGCAGGTGCCGTGGGTTGTCTGAGATGACCGCAAGATAGATGCACTACCAGCTGTACCCCCCCCCCAACCCACTGTGCCAACTTGCTGTATTTTATCCACCTGCATCTCCGCTCGTTGTTGTGAACGTCGCTCATCTGCCCTCCGTTGTTGCTGCTGGAGGGGCGATTGCCTCAAACTGCCCAGTAGCAGCGGCGCCCTTGCCACACACCAAGGCCGATGCCATGGAGTCAATATTGGGGGGGACCAAATCTTCCAGGGGGTCTGGGGGTCCACCTAACAAACAAATCTAAATTTGAAAATGAATTTCCTGCCATTAGTTTATTGTATGACATTGCTCTGCTTTTTCTTTTTCACCTTTTCCTGTTTCATTGTATGTAATGGCAGAGATTAAGGATGAATAAAGTACAACCATAACCACAATAATATAAACATAAATCTATTTTAAAGCAATATATTAGGGGGGACATTTTGAGCATATTTGAATATTGGGGGGGATGTGTGTCCCCTCCAATATATATTATAATTACGGCCTCGTCACACACACAGATACACACGGACCCGTCCCCACACACCCACAGGCGAATGCGCAACCCCAGGTAATAACAGGGCCCATTTTGCGGTTTGTTTGAATTGGGTGGTTGCGTTGATTTCAAACGATCATTCGCTCGCCGCAACCACAATTGCGAGATATAATCCGCACTACTGCATATCCGTCTTCTGGGTCGAGAGCCGATTTTGCAACAGCGTTAAAGCTATTTTGTATTGAATACCAAGCGCTTGCCGTGTGCGAGGCAGAGATTGTGCAAATACAAATGTTCGGGCTGACTGGAAAGACAAAGATCCACCACCCACACCCACTCGGTAACCACTCAATTGCACCCGATTCAAGAGCCGGCTGGCTCACAGGGCTATACCAAAAAAATGAAACTGATATAAAACTGAAACATCACTCACCTACTCTCTCACCCACCCACTCACTCGCTCACTCACTCTCCCCTCAGTGAGGCAGATGTGATACCTGCCTCCGCTGGTGCTTTTTTATTGCAGTTTCATGACGAGACCAGCGAGCCTAAATATCTTAATACACATACGTGAAATAAGGTACCTGGAGTATGGAAGGCGAGGACAAGGGGTCTACACACATTACATTGGTGACATACTCAGATAGTAACAGGCACGCGCTTATTGCCCGCGCTCCATCCAGTTACTGAGGGGTTGCGCAATCAGAGGGGAGGCTGAGCGTGTTGCTGCCTCACCCCTCGTCTCTTCCTGTATTTGTAGTGGAGTTCCGCAAATTTGGCAATTTTGACTAGGAAAAGTGATTGGAATCGTACAGAAATGACATTTATAACACAGATTAGTGGAAAAATCTTAATATTTTTTTAATTTGATTATTCTTTTTTTTTACCTTTTTTATTATTTCACATCACTGTGAAATAACACGCAAAGTTATCAACTCCAGCAAGATTAATTTATTTTAAAATGTAAAAACAATTCAAAGTCGCCCATCTTCCAAGCAACATACTGCAATGCATTTTGTTTGACAATCGTGTGTTGAGTGGGACATCATAGAACAAGAGGTATAAGCATTGTAATCAGGTACAGGTGTAGGGGTGTTAGAGAGAGAGCCGTTATGCATGGCAGCTTATGGGAAACAAACACAGTGGGCGGGGCTACGTGAGTGCACGGGGGGGGGGGTGCTCTCAACGATGTCCGCACCAGGCAGCCCGGGGCCCCACCCCTCAGCGGGGGTTGAGTATAAAGGGGGATGTGTCAGAGGGCTCGGGGCAGAATGTTAAAGCTAAACCAGTGAAGACCGAAGATCGTCTAGCTAGAGCCCTGGACTCCCCTGGGACGCCGCCCTTGTCAGGGCCGCGCAGGACCGAGCCAGCGGCGTGGTCCCGAGAACCAGAGCTAGTGCTCTGGGACTCCGGGTCCTCAATGTGGGCTCGCAGACGGTGGTGGTCCCGCAGGGGACCGTGCTTGCTCACGCGACGCCGGTGCCCTGTGAGGAACCCGTCGCGAATCACGTGAGTGCTGTCCCTGCGCCGCGACCACATTCGGACAGCGATGAAGGGTGGCTCGAGGCGCTTTGTGCGGGATCGACGGACCTGTCAAATTCAGAGCGTCAACAGCTTAAAACGCTACTGCGGGAATTTTCCGACGTTTTCAGTCGGGACAAATACGATTTGGGTTGCACTCATCTGCTGCGTCACCATATTGATACGGGTGACAGCGCGCCAATACGCCAGAATCCGTTTCGGTTAATGTCCCGCCGAAAAGGACCATGTCAAATCGGCTATTGATGACATGTTAGCCGCCGACATCATTTCTCCTTCCACCAGCCCTTGGGGAGCGCCGATCGTCCTGGTTAAAAAGCAGGACGGCTCGTTGCGGTTTTGCGTTGATTTTCTGCGCCTTAACAAAATTTCGGTTGCCGACGCATACCCGCTCCCACGGATGGACGAATCGCTGGACGCCTTGGCGGGAGCGCGATTCTTCTCCACATTGGATTTACTTTCGGGATTCTGGCAGCTTCCTCTGGACGATGATTCAAAGCCTAAAACTGCTTTCCGTACACCGCACGGCCTGTTCCAATTCAACCGGTTGCCGATGGGACTCCACTCAGCACCGGCAACTTTCCAGCGTTTGATGGAATTGGTTTTGGCTGGATTGCAATGGGATTCGTGCCTGATTTATTTGGATGACGTTATCGTCTTTAGTAAAACTTTTGACGAACATCTCCAGAGGTTGCGGGCGGTTTTCCTAAAGATGCGGGCTGCTAATTTGAAATTCAAACCCCAAAAATGTCATCTGTTACGCGATTCGGTGCGTTATTTGGGACACATCGTGGGGCGCTCAGGTATTGCTACCGATCCCGCCAAAACGCAGTGCGTCAGCTCCTGGCCGACTCCCACCTCGGTGGGAGAGGTCAGGAGTTTTATTGGCTTCGCGTCGTATTACCGACGTTTCGTCGCAGATTTTGCGACGATTGCGAAACCCCTACACGCTTTAACATCAAAAGGGGTTCGGTTCCACTGGGGTCAGGAGGAGGAGGCTGCTTTCTGCTCCCTTCGGGACGCCCTGGTAAAAGCTCCTCCCTTGAGTTACCCCGATTTTTCTAAGCCTTTTTTGCTCGACACCGATGCGAGCAACACAGGTATTGGGGGCGTGCTTTCCCAGGTGGTTGATGGCATGGAACGGGTGGTTGCGTACGGCAGTCGGGTGTTGTCTCCGGTGGAGCAAAGATATTGTGTCACCCGTCGGGAACTGTTGGCAATTGTCTATTTCATCCAACAGTATCGCCCATATCTGTACGGTCGGCATTTCACCGTCCGCACAGATCATGCGGCACTGCAGTACGCCCTGCGAGTTCAACAGCCATCAGGACAATTGTCCCGATGGTTGGAGATCCTCCAGGATTTAGATTTTGAAACCACCTACCGTAAGGGCGTTCGCCACACAAATGCTGACGCTCTGTCGCGCATGCCAACCACCTCCGAATGTGCATGCCTCCTGGGGTCGGGACGTTGCAGGCCAGCAGGGGACATACCGGTTCCGGTCCTGGCGGCCGCCGGCCACGACGAAACATTGGTTCCAAATTCAATCGCACAACAGGGAAAAGATTCCCTGTTGGGGATGCCCGTCAATGAATGGGGGCGCCTCCAGATGGAGGATACCTCTCTCCTCGGGTTGCGTCGTCGCGTCGGCTGTGCTGGGCAGGGCAGGGGTGATGCCGACGCATGGGAATTGGTGCATGGTCTGCTGATGCACTGGGACGGAAAATCCCATCGACATCGGCTGGTGGTCCCTTCGGGGTTGCGGGGCAAGGCGGTGTGGGCCGCACATGAGCGCCTCCTACACCTGGGGACCCAAAAGACCCTCGTCTTACTCCAACTCGATTATTTTTGGCCAGGCATGACGAAGGATGTCGGGGATTTACTGGGGTCATGCCCTCGGTGCGTGCAACGAAAACCGCCAGCACGTGTGTCTAACCCACCCTTGCAGTCAATCAAAGTGTCCAGAGTTAACGAACTCGTCGCGCTGGATATTTTGGGCCCATTCCCCGCCACACCCAGGGGCAATAGATATTTGTTAACTGGTGTGGAGTATTTTACACGCTGGCCTATGGCCTGGCCCCTTGCCAACCAGTCGGCAGCAGCCATCGTGGAGGCCTTTGTTCAGGGTTATGTCCTGGACAAAGGTGCTCCGGAGCGGCTGCTGACCGACCAGGGCAACATTTTTTCCGGTAAATTGCTCAAAGAAGTCTGTGAGCTCCTGGGCACGAAGAAAATTCGTACCTCCCCGTATCACCCGCAGACTGACGGGATGGTCGAGCGTCTGCATCGGACCATCGCGTCAATGTTGTCACAGCAGGTGTCGGACTCACAGACCGATTGGGACTTGCAAATTCAAGGGGTATTGGCGGCGTACCGGATGGCCCCCCACGCAGCTACGGGATTTTCACCCTTCTACCTCATGTACGGCCGCGAACCTGACCCGCCTGTTCGTGCCCAGCTGCAGATCCCCGCGCCTCAGGGAAAAACTAAATTGGCTGACCATGTAAAATTTAATTTGGCCAAATTGACAGAGGCACGGGATGCTGCCATGCAAAACTCTGACCTCCGTCAGAAAGCGAATGAGCGGCTCAGACTGGGTCGGGCGCACATGCTGCAGTGGAAGCCGGGGGACAAGGCATGGCTGCACTGTCCCCAGGTGCCACTCGCAACCTCCTCTAAGCTGGCGCGGCCCTGGCGGGGCCCTGTGGAGGTGGTCGAGGTTTTGCGACCGCAGTGCATGCGCATCAAATGGGGGAAGCGGCGGTGGTTCGTCCACCCCTCTAGATTAAACCCCTTCGTTGCGGTACACATCCCCACTTCACACACGCGTGGCCAAACATGTGGGGGGTCGACCGACTCACTGGGTCCGTCTCCGTCGCGCTCACCTAATGCCTTGCCGGCTGTGCCACCTCCAGGTGCATCAGGAATGACGGGCTCACGCCCGATCACCCCTCCTGGGGATGTCAAGGTTCACGCAGCGTCGGATGAGGACTCACTCCGAGATGGACAGTTGCCACCTGACGGTCCACCACCCGGGGTTACCCTGTGTGAGGGGCCCGCTGCACAGACACGTGCTAAAATGCGCAGACTGTTGTGAGGCCGGAAGATGTGTACATAGGTTGTGATCATTGCGTGTTGTGTGTGTGGTGGGTTCCCTGCAAATTGTGTATAGACTGGTTTTACGGAATTCGTATTTAATCGGGGGGGTGCGTCGGGTTGTTTTCTCTTTTTGCTGTTGTGTTATTGTTGTGTTGTTCTTGTTATTGTTGAAAAATAGTGAGGCACACGCGCGGTCAGGGGGTAAATGCGCTTTTATTGTCGTTTTTTTTGTATGTTGGCAGCCGGGACGGCTGCAAGCTATGCGGGGGGGGGGGTGATGTAGGGGTGTTAGAGAGAGAGCCGTTATGCATGGCAGCTTATGGGAAACAAACACAGTGGGCGGGGCTACGTGAGTGCATGGGGGGGGGGTGCTCTCAACGACGTCCGCACCAGGCAGCCCGGGGCCCCACCCCTCAGCGGGGGTTGAGTATAAAGGGGGATGTGTCAGAGGGCTCGGGGCAGAATGTTAAAGCTAAACCAGTGAAGACCGAAGATCGTCTAGCTAGAGCCCTGGACTCCCCTGGGACGCCGCCCTTGTCAGGGCCGCGCAGGACCGAGCCAGCGGCGTGTTCCCGAGAACCAGAGCTAGTGCTCTGGGACTCCGGGTACCGTAGCCCGACTTACCAGTGTCGGGCCAGACAGCCTCCCCTAGCCCGTTAGTGGAGGACTAGGAGGTAGGTCAGAGATAGCTAGCAGTGTATTCCCAGCTAGCCGGGTGAGGGGGCCGATACCCCCTCCAGTATTGTATGTCCGCGGTTGTGACAACTGTTGCGGAATAAATACGTGTGCCTCAACCCCGGGTGTCCAAGAGTCCTCAACGGTATTACACAGGTGATATCTCTCGAATCACGAACGTTTCGGTTTACGACGTTTCGCGTGAACGCGATTGAGAAATGACAAACTCTGTTTTGGTTTTTCGAGTAAAACTAAACAATTTATGTAACATTTTAAGCAGGTGTAAGGCCCCACTACTGAACTGGTGTAGCATACACTCTCTCCGGTCATTCCAACATGCAGCAATTTGTTATATTAATAGTTCTTTAAAATATATTGTTATTATTTAATCGTTGTAATATGCACGTTTTTTTATAACTTTATTACGCATTTTTGCATCCTCAAAAGTGACGAAGATTTATTGCAATTTTTTTTCGATTTCGAATGACTGTTCGATACACCCCCCCGAAGTTTTAGTATTAACCCAAACGGGTAAAGCCGTTGCTAATTACAAATGTAGTCTTCTTGGTTCTTTCGGTAAAGTCACGTAGAAGGGAAGTAATAAAATAATAAAAATAAAACATAATAAAACAATTCTCACGACGTTTCGGCCACAACGCAAGCAGCCATCCTTCGCCTGAGGATGGCTGCTTGCGTTGTGGCCGAAACGTCGTGAGAATTGTTTTATTATGTTTTATTTTTATTATTTTATTACTTCCCTTCTACGTGACTTTACCGAAAGAACCAAGAAGATGAATCCCTGCAGTCACGAAAGCTTTAAATCGAAAAATACAAATGTAGTTTTAAGCGCGTGAGTCTGTTTTTTAGATGTTCGAGAAAAGCATCCCATTTGGTAAATCGAGCGGAACCTTGTACATGCCATTGGTAAGGGTCACACAAATCTGCTACCCCACCCACCACCCCAACCTTGAGTATAGGACTTACTTTCACCCCCCAATCATCCACACACTCTCTGAACACCCTGCGTGACCTGTTCCCAGTCCAGGTTAAAAACCTTCCCATTCTCTTCTGCCATACAGGATCCACCGTCTAGCTCTATATAAGTGATGGTATGTCATTACCCACTTGGGTAACTGTGTGATGAGTCTCTGGGTCTCTGTGTGATGAGTCTATGGTTCTCTGTGTGATGAGTCTACTTGTCTATATGTATGTACATACGTACGTTGAACTTCTTTAGCAGCGTAACGCAACAATCAAGACGATTTAAACGTTGCACAGCTCCACTGGTGGAAGCGTCGTGAGACAACCGAATAGAAGGGGAAAGTGATTGGACCGAACCCAGGCACGTGGGGGGGGGCGGGGGTGCGGCTGTGACGTCACGACCTACACCAGAGCCCTGCTGACCACGACGCTGATGGCCACGCCCAGCAGGGCCAGGGTCACGTGAGCTGCGCCCACCGGGCGAGGGGCGGCGTTGACGTTGCAGCCGTCACTCTGGCAGCACGTGGTGACCAGCGTGATTCCGTTGGTGGTTGCGTCGAATTTCTTGGCGGCGTCGCAATCGGCCTTGGTCGTGCACTTCTTGGTGACGGCGTAGGCTGGGCGGAAGAGAAAGCACGCGGGTCTCATTGTAAGTAAAATAAAATGTAATTAAAAACACGTAACAAATATTTTTTATTGTTATTTTACCAGTTGTAAGCCCAGCAGAGCTGCCATGTATCCCTTTTTCAAAAGTGACCTGTACGTGTGTGTTGAACTGCTTTCGTGCCGTACATAGCCAACCGTGCTAATCTGTGGGTGTCGATGTGTCTGTAATGGGTGTTTGTGGGATTCTGTGTATGTATGTGTGTGTTTGTTTCGCTTCTTTCACACCATACACAGCCCACCGTGCTAACTGCCGGTGCGCGAGGAAGGAAAACAAACTAAAACACAAAAAGTAGTTTTAAGAAATCAGTGTCAATCTCGAAGATGATTCAAAATTGCATAGCCCTCAGTGGCTTCCTAATATTGGAAGTAAGAGTGTTCCAGATGGCCGCAGAAGCAACGCATCCGAAAGCGCCGTGTGATGATGCAGTGGCCACCTTTGTTCGACAGCCAGCCAAAAAGCCGCTACCACAAATGGTGGCTGATATCATTACCATTATCATCGCATGAAAGTGTATAGCAGCAGCCGAATACTCGGAACACCGTGACGTCAAATAAAAAATGTGAAGGGGGAAAACCGGATGACCCCAGAGAAATATCAACACATTGGGGAAGAGTATCCGATTGGGATCCAGAATCCCATTAACCCATCACGTAAATAAACCCTTAGACTCAACAGACACAGAGACCCCATAGACTCATCACACACAGACATCCATAGACTCGCCACACTAAGACTCATAGACTCAACACTCAGAGACCCATAGACTCATCACACACAAAGACCCCATAGACCCATCACCACACAGAGACCCCATAGACTCATCACCACACAGAGACCCCATAGACTCATCACCACACAGAGACCCTATAGACTCATCACCACACGGAGACCCCATAGACTCATCACCACACAGAGACCCCATAGACTCATCACCACACAGAGACCCCATAGACTCATCACACACAGAAACCCATAGACTCATCACCACACAGAGACCCCATAGACTCATCACACACAGAAACCCATAGACTCATCACAGACACAGAGACCCATAGACTCAAAGCAAGGTTAGATCGGACGCGCATCATGGGCCTGGGTGTCAATGCTGAATGCAAGGGGTCCACCCCCAACCTGTGCTTAGCCAGAATAAGCAATGCGCTTACAGGAGCCCTGGTAGAATAGCATTGTCTCGCAGGTGTCCTGCGATGCGGGACACGTGGTGGGGCCGCCCGCGTTGCACGCAACATTGTCTGTGTTCGTGCTGCACGAGTAGCATTGGAGGCTGTGCCCTGTATATCCACAGACACAAGACACAAGATCAACACCGATCATCATGATAATCACGGCAGACGATCATCATCATCACGGCAGACGATCACCATCATCATCATCACGGCAGACGATCACCATCATCATCATCACGGCAGACGATCACCATCATTATCGTTACAGCAGACGATCACCATCATCATAATCACAGCAGACGATCACCATCATCATCACGGCAGACGATCACCATCATTATCGTTACAGCAGACGATCACCATCATCATCACGGCAGACGATCACCATCATCATAATCACAGCAGACGATCACCATCATCATCACGGCAGACGATCACCATCATTATCGTTACAGCAGACGATCACCATCATCATCACGGCAGACGATCACCATCATCATAATCACAGCAGACGATCACCATCATCATCACGGCAGACGATCACCATCATTATCGTTACAGCAGACGATCACCATCATCATCACGGCAGACGATCACCATCATCATCACGGCAGACGATCACCATCATCATCATCATCACGACAGACGATCACCATCATCATCACGGCAGACGATCACCATCATCATCACAGCAGACGATCACCATCATCATCACGGCAGACGATCACCATCATCATCACGGAAGACGATTACCATCATCATCATCATAACGTTGCTGCACTACGAATCGGGCGACCCAAGTTTGATTCCCGCTCACGGCCACCAACACTGAAGGTGACGATTATCTGAAGCGGTACCCTGGGGCCTCCTCCCACGAGGACGACTCGTCCTCAAATGGGTTCCTGATGCAGTGGTGGTGTGGAGGAAACATCGCCACTGGGGAGACAAAGGTGGCCGGGCGTGGTGCTGGCCACCCACAGCCTCGTGTTTCCTTGCCGGCCGTCATAGGTGCTGCTACTCGCTAACAGCGCTTGCCCCAACAATCTGTTCAGGCTATACGGGGGATGTTTGTCTTTGTACGGGGTGTGTACAGGGTTTGTGTAGGACGCTCGTTGAGGACGCCACCACTTTGGCAGCTGAAGGCAGTCGCCCATCCAACATAAAGGGAGGGCTGGTGGAGCGACGCGGGCGGATAAAACGCAGCGAGTTTGCGCAGTTGGGGGGCACAGGTGGTGGGTGCATCTGCACAGTCATCTCAGTCGGTCAATGCTTGTCAACTGCGGGGTCTGTCCCGTGACCTCCCACTGCACCTAGCCTTGCAAAGCAGTCACCCCTCTGGCACCTGCAGGGTCTGTCCCCGTGACCTCCTCCTGCACCTATCCTGGCACAGAAGTCAACCTATGGCACCTGTAGGGCCGTCCGTGACCTCCCCCTGCACCTAGCCTGGCACTGAAGTCAACCTATGGCACCTGCAGGGCCGTCCGTGACCTCCCCCTGCACCTAGCCTGGCACTGAAGTCAACCTATGGCACCTGCAGGGCCGTCTGTGACCTACCCCTGCACCTAGCCTGGCACAGAAGTCAGCCCACGGCACCTGCTGGGTCTGACCCGAGACCTCCAGTCAGCGAGCCTTCACGTGGTAGCCTCAAAGTGCACCGAGCCTGGCACAGGCCGCCGTCACCGCCACTTAGTGGCATTTTCGAACACATTTTCGCAACTCGCCGCCTGATGAAGCTGCTGATTGTTGTTGCTGTTGTGGCTGTTTTGGTTGTTGTGGTTGTTGGTGTGGTTGATGAAGACCGTTTGTGTTGCAATCGAAACGTCGTGGGTTTTTTTGCTTTTATTATTTTCAATATATTATTTTGATTTTATTTTATTATTTAGATTTTATCTTATTATTTTTGTATTTTTTGTTTTCTGTTTACGTGAACTCATCGAAAGAACCAAGAGTATGAATTCCTGCAGTCACGAAAGTTTTAAGTCGAAAAGAGAAGTCCTCAACTTAATTTCAAAAGGGAATGCGAGCGTGCATACGCAGCACCAAACACGTCCAACACACAGGTTGTACCGAATAGGGCTTAACGATTTGGGGAAAATATCTAATTGCAATTTTTCTGACAGATTAATTGCGATTTGATTTGCGATTAAACATGTTAAAGTCAAGCTTCAGTTCAATATTCACTGTGTAATAGATTTAAAACGTGTGATGGAGCATTACCACATGATACCGTCAAAATATGAACTGCTCTGTATATTCTCATGCAAGGATGAGAACTTAAAAGATATTAATTGCTTTCAAAATGTATTTATAAAAAAAAATTTGAAATATAAAAATCAAACAGAGAACAATTGTTAAGTTCAATAAATAAAGTTACAATAATAAAAAAATAAACAAGAAAAATAAGAAGATAATAGGACTTTTCAAATCGCTAAAAATCGCAGCCTTTGCGATTTGTGATCGCATTGTTTCAAATTCCGATTTTGATTGAAATCGATTAATCATTCAGCCCGAGGATTACCGAAACTAAACACACCCAACACATTAAAACGTCGACGAGCTGTGTGGCTATTGGAAATGCTGCGGTGACATCGATGCAAATTATACGCGTTAGATTTACTATGTCGCTGTAACTTGTTGTGGATATTTATTGGGTACTTTCTGTTTCTGATACAAGTCATGTACAGCAGCAGGCATCGTCAGGGTCCGGGATCGATCCCACGTGCTCCTGTATACAAGTCAAGGTAGTTAAAATCTACACGGGGAGAGAGACACACACAGAGACTCAAAATATACAACAGCAGGCATCGTCAGGGTCCGGGATCGATCCCACGTGCTCCTGTATACAAGTCAAGGTAGTTAAAATCTACACGGGGAGAGAGACACACACAGAGACTCAAAATATACAACAGCAGGCATCGTCAGGGTCCGGGATCGATCCCACGTGCTCCTGTATACAAGTCACGGGGAGAGAGACACACAGAGACTCAAAAATATACAGCAGCAGGCATTATCAGAGTCCGTGATCGAAGCCATGGTCCTCCTGTACACCAGGCGACATAGTTAACATCTCCACAGAGAGAAAGACACGCAGAATCCAAATATGCAACAGCAGGCATCGTCAGAGTCCAGAATCGAACCCACGACCTCCTGTATACCAGACGAGGTAGTTAACATCTCCACAGGGAGAGAGACACGCAGAATCCAACGATACAATAGCAGGCATCGTCAGAGTCCATAATCGAACCCACGACCTCCTGTATACAAGACGAGGTAGTTAACATCTCTATGTATTACAGTATCGGCGTTGCTTTGGTGTTGTTGCAACAACAAACAACTCGCCACGCAAAAGTTGTCTCACCTCCGCTCACGAACAGCAACGCCACGAGGAGCAGACCCGGCAGGTAGCAAGTCATGGTTAGAGTCGTGGAGCCTGGCGTTGTGGCGCTTTGGGATGGAAAGTCGGCGAGTTGAGAGAGACAGAGTTACAGAGTCAGAGAGAGAGAGAGATATCCCTGGAGCAGTGACTGCGTCTGCGTGGTGAACTGGGAGACTTTATAAGCCCCAGAGACCAATGGAAAAGGGGAAGACATTCCTACAAACATATTTGCCATACCAATAGTTTCGGGTGGTGTCCAAATATATTTGTCGGTGGCTCGTTGCTCAATATCAGCAAATTAGAGGTGTGGTGGGTGGCCAGCGTCACGCGCTCACGGCCGCCTTTGCCTCTCACCCAGTGCAATCATATACACCCACGAACACCTGCATGCACACAGACACCTGTACATATACACTCACACCTGCATGCACGCACACACACCTGTACATATACACTAACAACTGCATGCACACACGCATGTACATATACACAAACCTGTAGATATGCATACACACCTGCATGTACATACACTCACGCCTGCATGTACACACACACCTGCATATACACTCACACCTACATGCACGCACACACACCTGTACATATACACTAACAATTGCATGCACACACGCATGTACATATACACAAACCTGTAGATATGCATACACACCTGCATGTACATACACTCACGCCTGCATGTACACACACACCTGCATGTACACAAACCTGCATATACTCTCACACATGCATGTACGCACACGTGTATATACATACATACAAAGACACGCTCGCACACCTGTACACACACACACATGTACATACACACAAGCACCTCATTGTAGACACACATCTGCATATTCTGACACTTGCATGTACGCACACACACACGCATATATACACAATCACACCTGTACATATACACAAATACAGAGATCACTCGTATAGCCTTAACATACTGTAGGGGCAAGTGCTGTTAGCGAGGACCTATGAACGCCGGCACGGCACACGAGGGGGTGGGTTTCCAGCACCACGGCCGCCTTTGTCTCCCCTGTGGCGATGTTTACGCATCACACGAGGTGCTCATTTGAGGCTGAGTCGACCTAGGGGAGGCCCAGTACCGGTTCAGATTATCGTCACTGATGTTGGCCGTCAGCGGGAATCGAACCCGGGTCGCCACATTCATAGCGCAGCACGCTAACTCCTACAATACCGCTCCCCACATATACACATACACACGTGCACATATACACAAACTTGTACACACACACCTGCATATACACACACTCACACCTGCATGTACACACACATACGTATACACTCATACATGAGTATGTGGCACATTAGGAAAGGATCACTCTTTTAATTATATCCTTGTGCAGCAAGGGAGTAAAGTGTGGTTCTGTGAAAGTCCTGATGTGCTGTGCAGTGCATCAATGCATGTGTGTACAGCAGCATGTGGGTGTCCAACACCACGCCCGGCTGCCTTTGTCTCCCCAGCAGCGATGTTTATGCATCTACTCGTCCTCATTTGAGGCTGAGTTGACCTAGGGGAGGCCCAGTACCGGTTTAGATAATTGTCGCATGTGTTGGCCGTGAGAGGGAATCCAACTCGGGAAGCCTGGTTCGTAGCGCAGTGTAGCGCTACCTACTGCACACACACAGACCCATAGACTCACCACACAGACACCCATAACATATCCACGGGGAGAGAGACACAGACTACAAATGTACAGCAGACGTTAGCGTCCTGGATCAAATCCACAACCTCCTGCATACCAGGCGAGGTAGCTAACTTCTCCACGGGGAGCATAATCCAATTGCGAGTCCTGAGACTCCATGATGAGTACCATCGACAATCGAGCTGTGGATAGACGACGGCTGATTTCAAGTTCTTCTCTTCCGACCCAACAACCCTCTTAGTTGCTCCATAAGTCTGTTAAGGCGGTATGGGGGACGTTTATCTTTTTTCTTTGTCAGCCCAGTTTCGATTCCCTATACGGGCGTCGTATTCATGTCAAATTCCCTCTAAAGCTGTTTTTTTAGAAACGCATTTTTTCGTGCTCAGTTTTGTTGTCCTTCCACACGCACCTCCGATTCGCGTGGTTGGCTACTTATGGTGGCAACGAAGTTCAGCATACGCACATACGTAGAGACCCGTAGACTCATCACACAGAGACCCATAGACTCACCACACAGAGACCTGTAGACTCATCACACAGAGACCTGTAGACTCATCACCCAGAGACGCATAGACTCACCACACAGTGACCTGTAGACTCATCACATAGATACACGTAGACTCATCACACAGATCCATATACTCATCGTACAGAGGCCCATATACTCATCACACAGACCCCGGTAGATATTTAAGATCTGTTCCGAGAAGTGAGTTGGCGTGACAGCGATGGGAGTGGCATGCCTCTGATGGGAAGAGAAGTGAACTATACTGTAATAGAATATCGGGTTGGCTTTCAAATGGTGCGTGTATGTTGAACTTTTGCAACGTATGTACGTGCGTATGTTGAACTTTTGCAACGTCCCTAGTATGTATGTATCTACCCAGAGACTCACCGCACAAAGACCCATAGACTCCTTTTGCAGAGACTCAAATACTCACCACACAGAGCCCCATACCCTCACCACACAGAAACCCGTAGACTCACCGCACCGAGACCCATAGACACATTACACAGAAACACATAGACACATGACACAGAGACCCATAAACTCATCAAGCATAGACCCATAGACTCACCACACATAGTCCCATAGACACACCACACTAAGACCAATAGACTTATCAAGCAGAGACCTATAACCTCACCACACAGAGAACTGTAGACTCGTCACACAGAGACCCATAGACTCATCAAACAGATTCCCATAAACTCATCACGCAGAGACCCATAAACTCAACACATAAAGACCCGTAGACTCATCACACAGAGACCCGTAGACTCATCACACAGAGACATGTAGACTCATCACACAGATCCATATACTCATCGTACAGAGGCCCATATACTCATCACACAGACCCCGGCAGATATTTAAGATCTGTTCCGAGAAGTGAGTTGACGTGACAGCGATGGGAGTGGCATACCTCTGATGGGAAGAGAAGTGAACTACTGTAATAGAATATCGAGTTGGCTTTCAAATGGTGTGTGTATGTTGAACTTTTGCAACGTATGTACGTGCGTATGTTGAACTTTTGCAACGTCCCTAGTATGTATGTATCTACCCAGAGACTCACCACACCGAGACCCATATACTCATTTTGCAGAGACCCAAATACTCACCACACAGAGTCGCATAGGCTCATTATGCAGATACCAATAGACTCACCACACAGAGACCCATACCCTTACCACACAGAAACCCGTAGACTCACCACACCGAGACCCATAGACACATTACACAGAAACACATATACACATGACACAAAGACCCATAAACTCATCAAGCATAGACCCATAGACTCACCACACATAGTCCCATAGACACACCACACTAAGACCAATAGACTTATCAAGCAGAGACCTATAACCTCACCACACAGAGAACTGTAGACTCGTCACACAGAGACCCATAGACTCATCAAACAGATTCCCATAAACTCATCACGCAGAGACCCATAAACTCAACACATAAAGACCCGTAGACTCATCACACAGAGACTCGTAGACTCATCACACAGAGACATGTAGACTCATCATACAGATCCATATACTCATCGTACAGAGGCCCATATACTCATCACACAGACCCCGGCTGATATTTAAGATCTGTTCCGAGAAGTGAGTTGACGTGACATCGATGGGAGTGGCATACCTCTGATGGGAAGAGAAGTGAGCTACTGTAATAGAAAACCAGGTTGGCTTTCAAATGGTGCGTGTATGTTGCACTTTTGCAACGTATGTAGTGCGTATGTTGAACTTTTGCAAATTTCCTAGTATGTATGTATCTACCCAGAGACTCACCGCACAAAGACCGATAGAATCATTTTGCAGAGACACATAGACTTAGCACACAGACCCATACGCTCAAATGAAGAGACCAAAACACTCACCACACAGAGACCCATACCCTCACCACAGAGAAACCCGTAGACTCTCCACACCGAGACCCATAGACTAATTTTGCAGAGACCCAAATACTCACCACACAGAGTCACATTGGCTCATTATGCAGAGACCAATAGACGCACCACATAGAGACCCATACCCTTACCACACAGAAACCCGTAGACTCACTACACCGAGACCCATAGACACATTACACAGACATATAGACACACGACAGAGATACCCATAAACTCATCAAGCATAGACCCATAGACTCACTACACATAGTCCCAAAGACACACCACACAAAGACCCATAGACTCATCAAGCAGAGACCTATAGCCTCACCACACGCACAGAGACCCACCCATATAAGCATCATACACAGAGACCCATAGACTCTTCACACAGAGTCCCCATAAACTCATCACACAGAGACCCGTAGACTCACCACACAGATACCCATAGACTCATCACACATAGACGCATAGACTCGCCACACAGAGACCTGTAGACTCATCACACAGAGACACGTAGACTCATCACACAGAGACATGTAGACTCATCATACAGATCCATATACTCATCGTACAGAGGCCCATATACTCATCACACAGACCTCGGCTGATATTTAAGATCTGTTCCGAGAAGTGAGTTGGCGTGACATCGATGGGAGTGGCATACCTCTGATGGGAAGAGAAGTGAACGACTGTAATAGAAAACCGGGTTGGCTTTCAAATGGTGCGTGTATGTTGAACTTTCGCAAAGTCCCTAGTATGTATGTATCTACCCATAGACTCACCGCACAAAGACCGATAGACTAATTTTGCAGAGACCCAAATACTCACCACGCAGAGCCCCATAGGCTCTTTATGCAGAGACCAATAGACTCACCACACAGGTGTGGTAAACTACTGGTATGATGAACCACCAGCGATATAGCTCTCTTTCAGAAACGACCTGGCTATCAAAAATGATAGTTCAATGAAGTGGCTGATATCATCGTGTGGAAACGTATAGCAGTAGCCAAATACTCGAAACGCATGATGTTGATTATAAATGTGAAGGGGGGAAACCGAAAGACCCGGAGAAAAGCCACGTGGCCACCATGGGGAGAGAGAGAGAGAGAAACATGCGAACTCCAAATATATACAGCAGGCTGCGTCAGGGTCGGGATCGAACCCACGCCTTCCTGCATATCAGGCGAGGTAGTTAACATCTCCACGGGGAGAGAGATATACAAGCAGACTCCAAATATACAGTAGGCATCGTCATGGTCGAGACCGAACCCCCGACCGCCTGAATACCATGCTAGGTAATTAACATCTCCAGTGGGATAAAAGACACGCAGACTCCAAATATACATCCTCAGGCCTCGGCAGCGATGGAATCGAATCAATAACCTCCTACATACCAGGCTTAGGAGTTAACATCTCGGCGCACTAATAACGCTTGAGTCGTGTCACTCCTTTCTCTCCCTGCACACAGATCAGATCATTAGCAAGATGTGCACCTTTGTCAGCCTTTATAGATGGAAAACAATTACGGCTCTGACAGGGTCGGTACATTCTACAAGTGCTACACCAGCAATCTGTGCAACTTTAACTCCGCCCTGCCACATTCCATCTGGGTGGCCTCGCTCATTCTCCTGCTTCCCGTGGGCATCGAAGTCCTCAGCGTCATTGGCTGACGCAGCCCCACCACTCACCTGTAGTTCATATTCGTCACCATCATAATCATCATCGTTGTTGTCATTATCGTCATCGTCGTCACCATCATCATCGTCGACATCATTGTCATCATCATGATCATCATTGTCATCATCATCGTCGTCACCATCATCGCCATCATCATCATCATCACCGCAGGGGCCTGGTTTCGATTCCTCAATTCGGTGACCTTTCTGTGTGCGAGTTTGTGTGTCAAAATCACCAAAACAATACTAGTTTAAGTTCTATATACCGTTATTCATGCTAATTGCATTTCACAACGGTGTACAATAATGACATGTATAATACAATTAAAGGCTCAATCATGTTCATAGAAATTGTTGATTAAATCAAAGCATTCTGAAAAAAATATCTAATTTAACATATCAAGAAGTGGTATTGAAATAGAAGGTATAAAGAACAAAAAGAGTTATCACAACGGAGGATGAAGGAGAGAGCTGTGGAAGGATAGAGCTGTGGATGAAGGAGGGAGCTGTGGATGAAGGAGGGTGCTGTAGATGTAGAAATATGTGGATGAAAGAGTGACCTGTGGATGAAGGAGAGACCTGTGGATAAGAAGTTCACAGACCAAATAGAAATATTTTGCAACGAATCAAGTACTGCATTAACCACATTCGCAGCGCTGACTAATTACCTACCTTTAAGCGACTTCTTTAACAACATCTTTTGATTTAACTTTTACTAAACAGATCTCTGAGCCGAGCTCCGCGCCTCAGGATTGCTGCCCTAAGAAAAGTGAAAATTGTGCACTTTACTAATTATCATCATGATTATTATGCATATAAACTATTGCTTTTTGGCAATTTCAGTTTTTTTTTTAACTTGCTGGCCATTTGTTAATTAAAAAAAGTTTGTTCCGTTTGATAATTTCGTAACATCCTGGTTATACATTTAACATATAAATGAAAGGATCAAAAGGATCATTTCGCCACCAATTTTATCCGGAATAAAGGTTTGTTTGGTCTTCGCACATGATAGGCTCACAGTGATGGCATCACCTTTACTCCTCTATTTAAGACTAACACAGGAAGACTTCTTCACAATTATGGCAAATCGCCTGATGAAGCTGGTTGTTGTTGTAATCACCAGCGAAACGTCACAGTACTAAAATTGCAAATGTTACAGTCATGGGTTTATTCTCGAACTTACACCGGTGTGCTGAAGTAGTAACCAGCATGTGTAATTTACGTGAAAAACCTTACTAAATTGGCTCTGTCGGGTAGTGGTGGGTTTCCAACACATATATATTTACGCAATCTAAACAAAACAAAAAACTTAATTACGGATGTTGGTGATGGTGATGGTTGACGGTAATGGATGGTAGTACCTCATTAAATCCCTATCTAGGATCAGCTTTGCTTAGCTTCCAACATCTGATAACATTGGAAGAAGCAGTTTGACTGATTTTCTAACATATTACGTCTCTCTCGAAATTGTTTTCCGTGTGACCAGCACCACGCCCGGCCGCCTTTGTCACTATAGTCGTGACAATGGTTACACACCGCACCAGGTGCTGTTGTGAGGTTCAGTCGACCTAGGGGAGGCCCAGGATCGGTTCAAATATATTGGCCACTGATGTTTTGACCGTGAGCGGGAATCGAACCCGGCTTTCTGGGTTCATAGCGCAGTATGCCAACCATTGCGCCACCACTCTCCACATTGCATACACAAGTTTTGGTGAAAAAAACAACCTATTTCCTTCTTTGAAACACTGATGTGAAACGAGATATGCAATTCCGAGGCATAAAATACATCCTGAGGTATGAAATTCTTTACATTTCATGTGGGTAAATTGTCTCTTGTTTTGGTCGCGGTTGTTCTCGCGTGATCTGTCAACGTGGTGCCAAAATAACTGAGCGGTCAATAGGGCCAGCCTCACGCATCTCTAATCTTGATTTGAAGCTTTCGTGACTGCAGGAATCCATACTCTTTGGTTCTTTCGGTAAAGTCACGTAGGTAGAAAAGTCAAATAAAAATAAATAATATATCACGACTTCTAGATTTGAAGCTTTCGTGACTAATATATCACGACCTTTCGATCGCAACACAAGCGTCCGTCCTCGGGCGGAAAAAATAATCCAGCAGTGAAACTGCTGAACCAGGAAGAACACAGCGAGAGAGCTGTTACAACAAAAGGATTCTCTCTCCCTCCACACCAGATACAATAACAAATACTGGAGACGTCCCATCAGCCATAAAGACAATGCGATTTAAAGACACACAAAACTTTGGACAGGTGTCAGTGTATCGTCAGCAGAGTTATATACTTGGCAGAATAGACGTGGGCACCCTCCCAATTACTTTCTTTTTTTCTGTCAAAAGTGTATGATCAGGCACATTCAGGGCAACACTGAATATAGACTCGACACTGCCCCATAGACTTGACACTGCCCATAGACTCAGCACTGCCACCCATAAACTCAGCACTTCCCATAGTCTCGACACTGCCCATAGACTCAACCCTACCCATAGACTCGACACTACCCATAAACTCTACACTAACACGTAGATTCGACAGTGCCCACAGACTCAACACTGCCCATAGACTCAACACTGCTACCCATAGTCTCAGCACTGCCCATATTCTCGACACTGCACCATAGACTCGACACTGCCCATAGACTCAACACTGCCCGAAGAATCAAAACTGCCCATAGACTCAACACTGCCCATAGACTCAACACTGCCCCTGTAGATGAAGCAGTTTCCCTGCTTAACCTCCTTCCGTTCCCTCTCTTAAAGCCTTGCCTCCTCTTCTCCACCATCGCCCATTCCCCTTCCTCTTCCCTCCACCTATCCGCACGCAACTCTATCCCGTGATGGTTGACGGTAATGGATGGTAGTACCTCATTAAATCCCTATCTAGGATCAGCTTTGCTTAGCTTCCAACATCTGATAACATTGGAAGAAGCAGTTTGACTGATTTTCAAACATATTACGTCTATCTCGAAAATGTTTTCCGTGTGACCAGCACCACGCCCGGCCGCCTTTGTCACTATAGTCGTGACAATGGTTACACACCGCACCAGGTGCTGTTGTGAGGTTCAGTCGACCTAGGGGAAGCCCAGGATCGGTTTAAATATATTGGCCACTGGTGTTTTGACCGTGAGCGGGAATCGAACCCGGCTTTCTGGGTTCATAGCGCAGTACGCCAACCATTGCGCCACCACTCCCCACATTGCATACACAACTTTTGGTGAAAAAAAACAATAACCTATTTCCTTCTCTAAAACACTGATCTGCAAGAAGATTTGCAATTCCGAGGAATGAAATACATCCTGAGGTATGAAATTCTTTACATTTCATGTGGGTAAATTGTCTCTTGTTTTGGTCGCGGTTGTTCTCGCGTGATCTGTCAACGTGGTGCCAAAATAACCGAGGGGTCAATCGGGCCAGCTTCACGCATCTCTAATCTTGATTTGAAGCTTTCGTGACTGCAGGAATCCATACTCTTTGGTTCTTTCGGTAAAGTCACGTAGGTAGAAAAATGAAATAAAATACAAAACAAATAATATATCACGACGTTTCGATCGCAACACAAGCGGTCGTCCTCAGGCAGAAAAAAATAATCCAGCAGTGGAACTGCTGAACCACGAAGAACACAGCGAGAGAGCTGTTACAACAAAAGGTTACTCTCTCTCCCCCTCCACACCAGATACAACAATATACTGGAGACGTCCCATAAGCCATAAAGCCAATGTGATTTAAAAACACGCAAAACTTTGGACAGGTGTTGACGTTCAGTGTATCGTCAGCAGAGTAAAAACGTGGCAGAATAGACGTGCGCACCCTCCCAATTACTTTTTTTTTTTGTCAAAAGTGTATGATCAGGCACATTCAGGGCAACACTGAAAATAGACTCGACACTGCCCCATAGACTTGACACTGCCCATAGACTCAACACTGCCCATAGACTCAACGTTGCTCATAGACTTAACACTGCCAATAGACTCAGCACTGTCCATAGACTCGACACTACCCATCAACTCTACACTAATACATAGATTCGACACTGCCCACAGACTCAACACTAATTCTAGATTTGAAGCTTTCGTGACTGCAAGGATTCATACTCTTAGTTCTTTCGGTAAAGTCACGTAGGTAAAAATGAAATTAAAATTAATAAAAATAAAACAATAAAAATCACGACGTTTCGGAGGCAACACAAGTCTCCGTCATCAGGTGGGACCGTCCCTTCTACGTGACTTTACCGAAAGAACCGAGAAGAAGGTCCCCCGCTGTTTCCGTTCCCTCTCGTAAGGCCTCACACCTCTTCTCCATTGCCTCTTCTCTGGCGTTTAATAGTAATTTTGCTGCTGCTATACATTTGCATGTGATGATGATGATGATGATATCAGCCACTTCGTTATATATATTTGATCATCGATTAGCCAACTGCTTTCAACATTATCAGGCGGTCCCGGGTCGATCCGGCGAAACCAGCAAAACGGCTCCAAAGGCTGTGACCTCATCTGGTGATCCGCACCACGTGCGTGACTTAAAAAGGGTATCTATGCTCGATTTCAGCGTCATATGTTACGTAGGGTACATTATACACTACATACGTACAACTTAAACAATGAAAATGCTGCATGTGCGTTCTTTTGTCTATCATGTGTATCAGGCCTCCCCTCCCCCTCTCTGTCCAATGTGTTGAGCACTCCGTGCTGTCTTTGAGCCCCGCCCCCCTCCCTCCCGATACGTTTCCATTCATTGGCTACCACATTCTTATGAGCCCCCCCCCCTCTCCTCCCCCCTTCAACTTGCTTATAAGGATTTAAAGCTTTCGTGACTGCAGGGATTCATCTTCTTGGTTCTTTCGGTAAAGTCACGTAGAAGGGAAGTAATAAAATAATAAAAATAAAACATAATAAAACAATTCTCACGACGTTTCGGCCACAACGCAAGCAGCCGTCCTCAGGCCTGAGGACAGGCCTGAGGACAGGCCTGAGGACAGGCCTGAGGACAGGCCTGAGGACAGGCCTGAGGACAGGCCTGAGGACAGGCCTGAGGACAGGCCTGAGGACAGGCCTGAGGACAGGCCTGAGGACAGGCCTGAGGACAGGCCTGAGGACAGGCCTGAGGACAGGCCTGAGGACAGGCCTGAGGACAGGCCTGAGGACAGGCCTGAGGACAGGCCTGAGGACAGGCCTGAGGACAGGCCTGAGGACAGGCCTGAGGACAGGCCTGAGGACAGGCCTGAGGACAGGCCTGAGGACAGGCCTGAGGACAGGCCTGAGGACAGGCCTGAGGACAGGCCTGAGGACAGGCCTGAGGACAGGCCTGAGGACAGGCCTGAGGACAGGCCTGAGGACAGGCCTGAGGACAGGCCTGAGGACAGGCCTGAGGACAGGCCTGAGGACAGGCCTGAGGACAGGCCTGAGGACAGGCCTGAGGACAGGCCTGAGGACAGGCCTGAGGACGGCTGCTTGCGTTGTGGCCGAAACGTCGTGAGAATTGTTTTATTATGTTTTATTTTTATTATTTTATTACTTCCCTTCTACGTGACTTTACCGAAAGAACCAAGAAGTTGCTTATAAGGGATTACATCTTGAATCATTGCCTCACTTGATGCAGCTAATTCGGCTGTGACGGTCCCACCTGATGACGGAGACTTGTGTTGCCTCCGAAACGTCGTGATTTTTGTTTTATTTTATTTTATTTTCATTAATTTTGATGTTTTACCTACGTGACTTTACCGGAAAAAACCTAAGAATATGTGCGTACATTTTAAATGACTCATGACCACAGGAGTAAAAAACTGAAAATTGTACACATTGCGGATCCGGCGAAAAGTTGCGTCGTGTAATTCGATGTTCGACAGAGCACAGGGTCTAAAGTCTAAAGTCTGCATCAGTCCGGCGATCGTCAAACACATCACGATTGTGTTGAAGCAAGAGCGTAGCAGTGCTGCGTGCATCACCCCATGCAGAGTTTTCGAGATTGGAGTAGTAAGTATGGTACAGTAAGTACGATAACTTTTTACAGGAGTACATTTCTTATTGTCTATTTTTACATTTATTTGTGCCAATTTCAAAAAGTAAGCAATAGAAAATACTAAAATATATATATACACCTAAAAATATAACGATATCCAAGAATGTGCAAAAATAGGCTTTTTTTAATAATGCTGCTTTAGCGATTATACAGAGTATTTTTTAGAATCCGGCGCACCTTCCCCCTGGAACCACCGAAAAATCGATAATCTACTGTCGTTGAGTTGTATTTTGGGTCTATGGGTCTCTGTGGGTTTCTGTGGGTCTACTCGAATGGTAAATGTTGTGGATTTCCTCTCCAACACACCGGTGTACTATGCTAGTAACGAATTGGCATATTCTGTTTACTTGACATGTTCTGTTTACCAGAGAATGCGTCTTTATGGGTTTCTGTGGATTTCTGTGGGTCTCTATGGTTCTATATGAGTCTCTAGATCTCTGTGGGTCTCTATGAGTATGGGTCTCTGTAGGTCTCTACGAGTCTGCGTTTATAGTACAGTATTTGGCCGCCACTATACATTGTCCTCGTTATGATGACGAGCCATGTCCTTGAGCTTATCACCCGGAAAAAGTACAAATAGTAGTTTAGCTTCCATTTATCCCCCCCCGCCTTCCTCTTCCCTCCACCTCGCCACCCACCCACCCCGTAAATGTCAACCCCATATGAGTGCCTACCTTATTACAGACCAATTCAGACCTTATTGATCACCCCGTGTCCTTATAAATCTCAATGTTCATCCTATACACTACTATACACGACACTACACTATAGACTACACATTACACTACACTATACACTACACTATACACTACACTACTACATACCTGTCAACCCCATATCAGTGCCTGCCTTATTACAGACCAATTCAGACCTCATTGGTCACCCCGTGCCCTTATAAATCTCAACGTTCATCCTACAAAGTCCCATCACAAGGGAGAAACACAAATAGACCAGAAAACATAATTTTTGTTTGCCCCCATTGAAACGGCCGCATGCCATATGGACCCCCAGAACTCAATTTCCCTTGTACAAGAATACGGGGTAAACTGTAGGGTTCTAGATTTGAAGCTTTCGTGACTGCAAGGATTCAAACTCTTAGGTTTTTTTTAGGAAAAGTCACGTAGGTAAAAATAAATAAAAAATTAATAATATATATAATATAAATAATAAGAGAAATAAAATAATAAATCACGACGTTTCGGAGGCAACACAAATCTCCGTCATCAGGTGGGACCGTCACAGCTGAATTTCCTGTATTAAGTGATACTTTACGATTTTTTATTTTATTTCTATTATTTCTACAACCAGTATTATTTATTTATTTATTTATTATTACTTATTTTTACCTACGTGACTTTACCAAAAAAACCTAAGTATCAACTGTATGGGTTGACACGGTTCGCCACCCACCCAGCCACGCCCCCCAAACCCCCAAGTCCGCGTCATTCGCTCGCCACGACGACAACCACCGCGGCGAGCAGGGCCACCAGGGTCACTTGACCCAGGGCCCGCCCGCCGCCATTGCAGCCGTCGAGCCTGCAGCACGAGGTCTGCACGGTGGTGCCGGCCGTTGTGCCGTCGCCCTTCTGCGTCTGTGCGCACGTCGCGGCGTCGATGCAGTCCTTGGTGTAGAAGTAGACTGCGAAAGCGGGGGAGGGTGTTGGGAGAGGAGGAGGGGGGGTGAAATAAAAACATGGCACAGTTTTACGGTTCCTTTTTAACAACATTTAACAAAATGTGATGATTCTAGATTTGAAGCTTTCGTGAGTGCAATGATTCATATTCTTAGGTTTTTTTCGGTAAAGTCACGTAGGTAAAACATTAAAATGTATAGAATAAAAGTAAAATAAAATATTTTATTTTACTTTTATTAATTTTATTAAAATTAATCAAACAAAAGTAAAATAAAATATTTTATTTTACTTTTATTAATTTTAATGTTTTACGTACGTGACTTTACCGAAAAAACCTAAGAATATAAAAATGTGATGAATGTGCATGCCATGCAAAACAATGCTTTGCTCGTATCAATGTACGTATTTGCGTACGCCTATTGTATGTACGTGTAGTGGAGTGTGTCTAGTGTAGAATAGTGTGCATAGTAGTGTCTAGTGTAGAATAGTGTACCTAGTAGTGTAGTGTGTATCGTAGTGTGTATTGTAGTGTATATTGCAGAATAGTGGGGAGCGATAGTGTTGCGGTTAGCGTGCTGCGCTATGAACCCAGCGACACAGGTTCGATTCCCTCTCATGAGCAACACCAGTGACGAGTATCTGAACCGGTCCTGGGCCTCCCCTAGGTCGACTCAGCCTCAAATGAGTACCTGGTGCGGTGTGTAAACATCGCCACTAGGGAGACAAAGGCGGTCGGGCGTGGTGCTGGCCCACCCACCCCCTCGTGTACCATTCCGGCCTTCATCGGTGCTTGCTAACAGCACTTGCCCCTACAGTCAGTTAAGGCTAGAAGAGGGATCTTTGTCTTGCAGAGAAGTGTGCCTAGTAGTGTAGTGTGTACAGTAGTGTAGTGTGTATGTGAGTGCCACGGTGGCGAGATGTGGGTTCGATCCCGACCCTGATGCCTGTATATTTGGAGTTTGCATCCTCTCCCCATGGTCGCGTGGATTTTTTTCCCGGTATTCCGGTTTATCCCATTTTTAATCAACATCACCGCGCGTTTGAAGTATTTCGCTGCTATGAATTTCAACATGATTATGATATCAGCCACTTCATTGGCCTATCATTTGTGATCGCCAGGTCACTTCTGAAAAGATCAACGTAGCTCAGTGGGGCCATACCTGGTCAAAATAAAAAAAAATCGTTTAAGTATGGGTCTCGATGAGTATGAGTCTCTATGGGTCTTTTGTGGGTTTCTGTGGGTCTCAGTGGGTCTCTGGGGTTCTAATTGAGTATATGGTTCTCTGTGGGTCTCTATGAGTATGGATCTCTGGGGGTCTCTATGAGTCTGTAGAAACACGCGTTTTAGAGTGTTTAGCTGCTGCTATAAATGTCCACGGGATGATGATATCAACCACTTGTAAGAATGTTTACCCTTTCTGGCAATAAAACGGGTGTTAAGATGTTAAAACACCAAACTGAAACCGTTCGCAAGGAATCATGTCTGAATAAGCACATATACTTGTGGTGAACATGCAACAAAAAAACATGCTCCGAGAGTATACGGATTGTCTTTGAAACTGATTGGTCCACACCAGAGACAGCTTTCATTAGAGTCAAACAGTGTTAGACCAGAGGACGCCAAAAGGCGAACAGCACAAAGACAATGCCACTATCAGGACATTGAGAGCTCGGGGTGAGCAGCTACATCATGGGACCTGGCAATGCGTATAAACTCACCTGCCTGTCAGCTCACCCACGTTTCATCTCACCCACGTGTCAACTCATCCACCTATCAGCTCACCCACGTGTCAGCCCACCCACGTGTACTGTATGTCGATTGAGGCGCACACACACTGTTGTAGGAGGCAACGCATTTATAAACAATTCACTGTACACCGGATTGTGTTGCTAAGGGGCCGTCCATAAATGACATGACGCAATTATGGACGTTTTTTGACCCCCCCCACCTTCGTCACACGGCGTCACAAAAAGTCAAACGCCCCCTCAAATATGACGTCACAAAGCTCTGCCCCCCCCCCCAAATTCAACATGCTTCAAATCGCTTTAAACTATTCTTAGGTTTTTTTCTGTTTTTGTCATTGTAGTGCGTATTTAATGTGGAGCTACACTCTGTTGTAGGAGAAACATTTATTAAAAAGTATATTTAATTAAGTAGAACGTTTCGATTTAAAGCTTTCGTGACTGCAGGGATTCATCTTCTTGGTTCTTTCGGTAAAGTCACGTAGAAGGGAAGTAATAAAATAATAAAAATAAAACATAATAAAACAATTCTCACGACGTTTCGGCCACAACGCAAGCAGCCATCCTCAGGCGAAGAATGAAACACCCCAAGCTTGGAGCGTATATTTAAGCTGGGTTAGAGGGGGGGGAGGTGGGAAGAAGAGCGCCTAAACAAAATAATTTGCATATCAAGAGGAATTCAGCATATGGAAAATGCGTAGGAGGTGGGCGGGGGGGGGGTTCCAAATCAATACTATGCCCGTGCATTATGCAGGATTAGCAGCATCAAAGGGGGGGGGGGGGAAGGGGGGGAGCATTAACAAAGGAAAGGAATGTTAATAGTATGTAGCTGTAGTTACTAAACAACCACGTAAAAAAAACTACAGTATAAACTGCATGACAAGCTAAAGTATAAACTACATAGCATCATCAGTAAACTTACTATACTCTACAATAAGCTGAGTTACTAACAGTAAGTAATACATGAAAAATTCTACGTTGTAAAAAATTATATAATATGCTTCCATCTAAACTTTATTCTCTTACATCACACGCGTCTATACCGTACTATATACTTCCATAGGCAAAACCAACATTAAATTACATACTGTATTGCTATAAACCACCCTATACCTTATACATTTTTAATATAACACTATGTATTATTCTACCCACCCTAATGTGTATCAAAATGGTTTATTACGTCCTTCCAGTGATTGCTAAGCCAGAATCCATCTTCTCGGTTAAAATTGTCTCTGTGTTTGTAAATGTGGATCGCCTCATGTACGAATCTCTCATGATAGCCAGATGGCTTGCAGAGAACCTCTGTCTTGGAGAAGTCAATGTCATGTGAGCCCACTGAGTTGTAACAGTGATCTGCCACGGCTGAGGTGTTTGTCCTACAGTGTTTCAGGTCAGCTTTATGTTCACGGATGCGGTCCGAGACATGTCGTTTGGTTTCCCCAATGTAACTGCTACCACAGAGGCAACTTAGTTTGTAGACACCAGGGTACTGTATGTCTGGAACCACATCTTTTACAGACGGTACCAGATCACGGATTTTATGTACTGTGTTGAATCGGACCTGGATCTTGTGTTTAATCAGGATTTTGGAGATCTTTTTTGTGACCCCAGCAATGTAGGGTAAGGTGATGGTCTTGAAAGGCTCCTCAACAGGATCCTTCTTGGTGGTTGGAGTGATGGCTTTGCGGATTGTGTAGTCGGAGTAACCATTAGCCTTAAGAGCTTGGCGTACGTGTTTGAGTTCACTGGAAATGTGTTCATGGTCGGAGATGCATTGGGCTCTATGATATAGAGTCTTGATGAGGGAATTCTTCTGGGATGGATGGTGGTGGGAATCCGGTTTTAGATAAGCATCCGTGTGGGTGGCTTTCCTGTAGACAGAGTGGCTCATTGAACCATCAGGTCTCCTTTTGATTAGGACATCCAAAAAGGGTAGCTTGCCATCATTTTCGACTTCCATGGTGAATCTGATGGCTGGGTGTATGGAATTGATATGGTCGAGAAATTGGTCTAGAGCAGGCCGGCCATGTGGCCAGATGACAAAAGTGTCGTCTACGTACCTCTTCCATAAGGTCGGGCGTAGAGTGGCAGTCTGGATGGCGTCCGTCTCAAATTTCTCCATGAAGATGTTGGCTACAACCGGAGATAAGGGGGAGCCCATTGGGGTGCCCTCAATTTGCTTGTAGAAGGTTCCATTCCAGGTGAAGTATGTATTGGTTAAGCAGTGTCTCACCAGGGGGGGTACCCCAGCATTCAGTCCTTGATGAACCAAGTCTTCAATGATTGCGATGGTGTCAGGCACAGGCACCTTGGTGAACAAGGAAACCACATCAAAACTGACAAGCAGGTCGTCTGGGGACAGGGCAATCCCCTTGATTGTTGATACCAGGTCAGTAGAGTTTAGTACTGCAGAGGTGGTTTTTCCAGTGAAAGGCCGTAGGATTTCGGACAAAAAACGAGCCAGTTTGTAAGTCGGGGAGTTGATAGTAGAGACAATGGGACGAAGAGGTGTATCTTCTTTATGTATCTTTGGCAAGCCGTACAATCTTGGTGGCCTGGCTGCAGAAGGTTTCAACGAGAACTGTTTGGTCTGATCAATTAATGCGGTTGAAGCAGAAATGATGTTGTTGGTTTTGGAGACGAGGCTGTTGGTGGGGTCTCTTTTTATTTTTGTATAGCTGCCATCGGTGAGTAGTTCTTGAATTTTGTTGTTGTATTCTATTTTGTCCATGATGACAGTGGCATTGCCTTTGTCGGCTGAGAGGATGACAATGTCATCCCTCTTTTTTAATTGAGCTAATTCAAAACGCTCATCTTTGCTGATGTTGCTAGCTGGCATCTTAGCGTTTTTGAGGGTTACAGAGATTTCCGATCTTGCTACGTCTGCAGCGATGTGACTCAAGCCCTTGAGAGCTACATCTACTCGAGCAATTATATCATTAACTGGTATGTGTCTAGGTGTGACTGCAAAGTTTAGTCCTTTAGCTAAAACGGATTTCAAACCTTCAGAAATAGGACTGTTACTGCGATTAATTACGACTTTGTTAACATCTAGCTTTTCAATGTGTGGGTCCGGTTTCTTGTTTGAGAGGCGGTTGAATTTGGAAATCAAGTTGTCCTTACATTTAGTCGACATAGCGGCAGCTGAAGAGGCAGTCATTTTTTCCACATGTTCCCAATCCGATGTGGACATTGTTGCACTCAAGGATAAGTGTGATTTGTAGAGTGTCTTGTCTAACTGATCTAGTTCGGTGCGCGTAAGTCTGATTTTCTCTGAGATAAGAGCTAAGCTAGTTCTAGACAGGATTCGTTTCGCATTAGAAGAAGTTACAGCAGCAGATGTTAGTGTAAATGCGTTCGGTATTACCTTAGAGTCGCGGCATCTCTTCAGAAAGGTGAGAGACTCGATTAGCTGAGCCTTCTTGTCCCGGAGCTTGTTGAAGGATCTCAAAGTTATGTGGAAACCCTCCCCGTAGAGGCGGTTAAATTTCGATTTAAAGCTTTCGTGACTGCAGGGATTCATCTTCTTGGTTCTTTCGGTAAAGTCACGTAGAAGGGAAGTAATAAAATAATAAAAATAAAACATAATAAAACAATTCTCACGACGTTTCGGCCACAACGCAAGCAGCCATCCTCAGGCGAAGAATGAAACACCCCAAGCTTGGAGCGTATATTTAAGCTGGGTTAGAGGGGGGGGAGGTGGGAAGAAGAGCGCCTAAACAAAATAATTTGCATATCAAGAGGAATTCAGCATATGGACAAAATAGAATACAACAACAAAATTCAAGAACTACTCACCGATGGCAGCTATACAAAAATAAAAAGAGACCCCACCAACAGCCTCGTCTCCAAAACCAACAACATCATTTCTGCTTCAACCGCATTAATTGATCAGACCAAACAGTTCTCGTTGAAACCTTCTGCAGCCAGGCCACCAAGATTGTACGGCTTGCCAAAGATACATAAAGAAGATACACCTCTTCGTCCCATTGTCTCTACTATCAACTCCCCGACTTACAAACTGGCTCGTTTTTTGTCCGAAATCCTACGGCCTTTCACTGGAAAAACCACCTCTGCAGTACTAAACTCTACTGACCTGGTATCAACAATCAAGGGGATTGCCCTGTCCCCAGACGACCTGCTTGTCAGTTTTGATGTGGTTTCCTTGTTCACCAAGGTGCCTGTGCCTGACACCATCGCAATCATTGAAGACTTGGTTCATCAAGGACTGAATGCTGGGGTACCCCCCCTGGTGAGACACTGCTTAACCAATACATACTTCACCTGGAATGGAACCTTCTACAAGCAAATTGAGGGCACCCCAATGGGCTCCCCCTTATCTCCGGTTGTAGCCAACATCTTCATGGAGAAATTTGAGACGGACGCCATCCAGACTGCCACTCTACGCCCGACCTTATGGAAGAGGTACGTAGACGACACTTTTGTCATCTGGCCACATGGCCGGCCTGCTCTAGACCAATTTCTCGACCATATCAATTCCATACACCCAGCCATCAGATTCACCATGGAAGTCGAAAATGATGGCAAGCTACCCTTTTTGGATGTCCTAATCAAAAGGAGACCTGATGGTTCAATGAGCCACTCTGTCTACAGGAAAGCCACCCACACGGATGCTTATCTAAAACCGGATTCCCACCACCATCCATCCCAGAAGAATTCCCTCATCAAGACTCTATATCATAGAGCCCAATGCATCTCCGACCATGAACACATTTCCAGTGAACTCAAACAAGTACGCCAAGCTCTTAAGGCTAATGGTTACTCCGACTACACAATCCGCAAAGCCATCACTCCAACCACCAAGAAGGATCCTGTTGAGGAGCCTTTCAAGACCATCACCTTACCCTACATTGCTGGGGTCACAAAAAAGATCTCCAAAATCCTGATTAAACACAAGATCCAGGTCCGATTCAACACAGTACATAAAATCCGTGATCTGGTACCGTCTGTAAAAGATGTGGTTCCAGACATACAGTACCCTGGTGTCTACAAACTAAGTTGCCTCTGTGGTAGCAGTTACATTGGGGAAACCAAACGACATGTCTCGGACCGCATCCGTGAACATAAAGCTGACCTGAAACACTGTAGGACAAACACCTCAGCCGTGGCAGATCACTGTTACAACTCAGTGGGCTCACATGACATTGACTTCTCCAAGACAGAGGTTCTCTGCAAGCCATCTGGCTATCATGAGAGATTCGTACATGAGGCGATCCACATTTACAAACACAGAGACAATTTTAACCGAGAAGATGGATTCTGGCTTAGCAATCACTGGAAGGACGTAATAAACCATTTTGATACACATTAGGGTGGGTAGAATAATACATAGTGTTATATTAAAAATGTATAAGGTATAGGGTGGTTTATAGCAATACAGTATGTAATTTAATGTTGGTTTTGCCTATGGAAGTATATAGTACGGTATAGACGCGTGTGATGTAAGAGAATAAAGTTTAGATGGAAGCATATTATATAATTTTTTACAACGTAGAATTTTTCATGTATTACTTACTGTTAGTAACTCAGCTTATTGTAGAGTATAGTAAGTTTACTGATGATGCTATGTAGTTTATACTTTAGTTTGTCATGCAGTTTATACTGTAGTTTTTTTTACGTGGTTGTTTAGTAACTACAGCTACATACTATTAACATTCCTTTCCTTTGTTAATGCTCCCCCCCTTCCCCCCCCCCCCCTTTGATGCTGCTAATCCTGCATAATGCACGGGCATAGTATTGATTTGGAACCCCCCCCGCCCACCTCCTACGCATTTTCCATATGCTGAATTCCTCTTGATATGCAAATTATTTTGTTTAGGCGCTCTTCTTCCCACCTCCCCCCCCTCTAACCCAGCTTAAATATACGCTCCAAGCTTGGGGTGTTTCATTCTTCGCCTGAGGATGGCTGCTTGCGTTGTGGCCGAAACGTCGTGAGAATTGTTTTATTATGTTTTATTTTTATTATTTTATTACTTCCCTTCTACGTGACTTTACCGAAAGAACCAAGAAGATAAGTAGAACGTGTTGTCTATATTAATTTAAAGTTGCGCATTTTGATGTGACGTCACATTTCTCAACCCCCCCCCCCCCCCACACATCGTCACACATCGTCACAAATGTCTGACTCCCCCCCCCCAACCCCTTAGGTGCGTGACGTAATTTATGGACGGCCCCTAAGTGTGGCTAACTTGTCCTAGGCTGCTCACTATATGGGTCTCTATTAACTCGCTTGATCCCCGAAACGAGCCCTGAGTCCCCCATTATGCTCCCCTTTAATCTCTTGGCCCCCACCCATTGCTGTATCAAGGACGGTGCTACCCGCTTCGGGCCACGTGTCCTGAACTCCTCCCAATCGAGGCACCGCATCAGGTCACGTGTCCTCTACTCGTCCAATCGGACACCGCTTCCGGTCTCACGTGCCCTTAGCTCGTGTAATCGAGGCACCGCTTTGTGCCCACGTGTCCTCTACTCGTCCAATCGGGCACCGCTTTGTGCCCACGTGTCCTCTACTCGTCCAATCGGGCACCGCTTCCGGTCACGTGCCCGTAGCTCGTCCAATCGGACACCGCTTCCGGTCTCACGTGCACTTAGCTCGTCCAAACGAGGCCCGCTTCCGGTCACGTGCCTTTAGCTCGTCCAAACGAGGCCCGCTTCCGGTCACGTGCCTTTAGCTCGTCCAAACGAGGCCCGCTTCCGGTCACGTGCCCTTAGCTCGTCCAAACGAGGCCCGCTTCCGGTCACGTGCCTCCGGTCACGTACCTTTAGCGCGTCCAATCGGGGCACCTGGCGCTCGGCTCCCCTCCAACACTGTAGCTGGCACGACCCACAGAGACATCTAACTGTGTCTCCACACAGTAGTGGGCTCTGTTCACGACACTACACACGTGTCAGTCTACTCACCCACGTGTCAGCTCACCCGCGTGTCAGGCAGCTCACCCGCCTGTTAGCTCACCCGCGTGTCAGTCAGCTCACCCGCGTGTCAGGCAGCTCACCCGCGTGTGAGTCAGCTCACCCGCGTGTGAGTCAGCTCACCCGCGTGTGAGTCAGCTCACCAGCGTGTCAGTCAACTCACCCGTGTGTCAGTCAGCTCACCCGCGTGTGAGTCAGCTCACCCGCGTGTCAAGTCAGTCAGCTCACCCGCGTGTGAGTCAGCTCACCAGCGTGTCAGTCAACTCACCCGTGTGTCAGTCAGCTCACCCGCGTGTCAGTCAGCTCACCTGCGTGTCAGTCAGTCAGCTCACCCGCGTGTGAGTCAGCTCACCCGCGTGTCAGTCAGCTCACCCGCGTGTGAGTCAGCTCACCCGCGTGTCAGTCAGTCAGCTCACCCGCGTGTCAGTCAGCTCACCCGCGTGTCAGTCAGCTCACCCGCCTGTGAGTCAGCTCACCCGCGTGTCAGTCAGCTCACCCGCGTGTGAGTCAGCTCACCCGCGTGTCAGTCAGCTCACCCGCGTGTCAGGCAGCTCACCCGCGTGTCAGGCAGCTCACCCGCCTGAGAGTCAGCTCACCCGCCTGTGAGTCAGCTCACCCGCGTGTCAGTCAACTCACCCGCGTGTCAGTCAGCTCACCCGCGTGTCAGTCAGCTCACCCGCGTGTCAGTCAGCTCACCCGCGTGATAGTCAACTCACCCGCCTGTCAACTCACCCACGTGTTAGCTCACCCACGTGTCAGCTCACCCACGTGTGAGTCGACTCACCTATGCGGCAGCTCACCCGCGTATCAGTCAACTCACCCGCGCATCAGCTCACGCACGTGTCAGCTCGCCCACGTGTCAAGTCAACTCACCAGCGTGTCAAGTCATCCACGTTTCAGCTCACCCACGTGTCAAGTCATCCACGTTTCAGCTCACCCACGTGTCAGTCATCTCACCCACGTGTCAGCTCACCCGCGTATTAGTCAACTCACCCGCGCGTCAGCTCACCCACGCACCAGGTCACCCGCGTGTCAGTCATCTCACCCACGTGTCAAGTCAACTCACCCACGTGTCAGCTCACCCGCGTATTAGTCAACTCACCCGCCTGTCAGCTCACCCACGCGTCAGCTCACCCACGCGTCAGCTCACCCACGCACCAGGTCACCCGCGTGTCAGTCAACTCACCCACGTGTCAAGCTCACCCATGTTTTTCACGGTGTACTTCCCGTAGCACGTGTCCTGCCAGTCCAAGCACTTCACGAGTCCGTTTTTCATGCACTCCATGTTATTGGACGCGTCGATGCACTTATAGCAGGAGAGGGCATCTGTATATAGGGAAAAACATACGTTGATTAAATGGTAATTTTAACCGTTTTATATACAGGGACTCCCCTGCTTATGAACATTCGACTTACGAACTTTCAGGGAATCGAACAAACCTGTCCCTGTGTGTCCAATTGCAACTTTTCACGACCCTATTGTCACAAGCTGATTCGAGAAGAAGAAGACAGAGAGCAACTGTGCAGAGATCCTTTGGTGAGTTTTTCATGAGAGTAGAAAAGAAACGCGAGCACCAATAGGAATTAGCATCTACATCTGCAGAACGCAAAGAACCAGTGGCATCCACATCTGCAGAACGTGAAGAACCAGTGGCATCCACATCTGCAGAACGTGAAGAACCAGTGGCATCTAAATCTGCAGAACGCAAGAAAAAACAGTGCCATCTAAATCTGCAGAACATGAAGAACCAGTGGCATCTACATCTGCAAAACGTGAAGAACCAGTGGCCTCTACATCTGCAGAACATGAAGAACCAGTGGCATCTGCAAAACGTGAAGAACCAGTGGCCTCTACATCTGCAGAACATGAAGAACCAGTGGCATCTGCAAAACGTGAAGAACCAGTGGCCTCTACATCTGCAGAACATGAAGAACCAGTGGCATCTACATATGCAGAACAGGAAGAACCAGTGGCATCTAAATATGCAGAACATAAAGAACCAGTGGCATATACATCTTCAAAACGCAAAGAACCAGTGGCATCTACATCTGCAGAACGTGAAGAACCAGTGGCTTCTAAATCTGCAGCACACGAAGAACCAGTGGCATCTACATCTGCAGAACATGAAGAACCAGTGGGATATGCATCTGCAGAACATGAAGACCCAGTGGGATATGCATCTGCAGAACGTGAAGAACCAGTGCCATCTAAATCTGCAGCACATGAAGAACCAGTGGCATCTAAATCTGCAGCACATGAAGAACTAGTGGCATCTGCAACTGCAGCACACGAAGAACCAGTGGCATCTACATCTGCAGAACATGAAGACCCAGTGGGATATGCATTTGCAGAACATGAAGGACCAGTTGCATTGGTAGAATATTAAGAACCATAGTGACTTGTCCACTATTCATAGTGACTTGCTTACCACTCTATCAACTTTGCACTCCTTTTACTTTGGTATCCGTCATTGTAACTCCGACTCGTATAAGTTCCAACATGCGTACAGATGCATGGAGGTTCTTTTGATTATTTTGCTGTTATGAGTTTCCACGTGATGATGCGTATGGGTCTCTATGGGTCTTTGTGGGTTTCTGTGGGTCTCTGTGCTTTTATATGACTTTCTGGATCTATGTGGGTCTCTATAACTCTGGGTCTATATGGGTTGAGAGTATTTGGCTGCTGATATAAATGTACACACGACAATGATGATGGTGATATCAGCCACTTATTGCTGAGCTGCTATCATTTGTGATGGCCATGTCGCTTTTGAAAAAGATCTACACAGCAGGTCAGTGAGGGTCCTTACACCTGGTAACATAACATATTTGAGTTTTAGTATGGGTCTGGATAAGTATGGGTCTCTGGGGATGGGTCTCTATGGGTCTTTGTGGTCTTCTATGGGTCTCTATATTTTCCGGTATATATGGATCTATATGGGTCTCAATGGGTGGATCTCGGTGAGGCTATATACGTTTGGGTCTCTGTGGGTCTCTGAGTTTGGCGTATTTGGCTGCTGCAAGAAATGTCCACAATGATTATGATCTCAGCCACTATTTGTTGACCTATCGTTTGTGATGGCCAGTTCCGCTTCTGAAAAAATAAGTTATTACCTCAGTGGGCTTTACCTGGTAAGATAAAATAATAATTTAGGTTTATTTGTGTATTTGTTTAAGTGATTTGTTTACCTTTCACCTGTACTCAGCACTCCTATTGGTGTGTGTGAGGATTGTGTTTGTTGTTGTTGTAACATTCTGACCCCGTAGACCTAACTGGATATGAGTGAGTGAGCGGGTGAGTGGGAGGAGAAGTGAAGTGAATGGGTGGGTGAGTGCGTGAGTGGATGGGTGAGTGGGTGAGTAAGTGTTTAAGTGAGTGAGTGGGTAAGTGAGTGAGTTGGTGGGTGAGTGAGTGAGTGGATGAGTGGGTGAGTGGGTGGGTGGGTAAGTGAGTGGCTGTAATACTGGAGTGGCTAGCATTGAGCAGTCCCTCCAGAAAAACGCGGAGTTTTTTGGTGATTGTTGCGGGCAAAAATCGTTGATTATGCGGCACGTTTTCTTTAAAAATGCGATGGATAATGCGGGATATTTATGCAATTTTATGCGATTAAATTGCGGGAACTTGCAAAAATTGCGGGAACTTGCAAAAATTGCGGGAACTTGCAAAAACTGCGGTTTGATGAAAAAGAGAAAAAAAGTGATTCCCCCAACACCCTATTCACTAGGCTACTACTTTAATGTAAAGAGTAATTTCTTATTACTTCCTATGATAAGCAAGCATACTACATCACAGAAAGTGCTGGGAATATTTAAGTTCTCATCTTGTTTTATTTCAGACCTTAACAAACAGATGGCTCAAACTTACAAAACATTGAGTCGAACAAGTTCTGTAGCTTTACAAAATGAATATGCTACAACTTCTGTAAAAATGAATAAATAAAATATAAAAAAAATAAAATGCGTGCTTCCTGTTTTACAGAGGTAGCTATACAAAACATACATCTTCTGTTAAAATAAGTGTTTTCAGTGCACAGTAACGTAAGCAATACAGTAACAGTACAGTCTTACAGTAATGTAAATTTACATACTACTAACAAAAAAAGTGCAATCTTACAACTGCAAAGTTGCATAAACTCTTCATCATGGTTTCATTGGCATCGCGGGGTTTGCAGATTTTCAATGATGTCGCGTAATGAGTGACGTCACTTCATAACGTTCCCATGGCAACAGGGGAAATGGCTGCTCTTGTGTGAAGTAAACGCAACATTTTTCAACTTTCTGCTAAGATATATGTGACTTTTTGCAACGAAAATGCGGGGATTATGAAATCATGCAAGCCCGCATATTTTGCGCGCGGAAATCTGCAATTTATGCGGCGAAAGTGCGGCGTATTTGAAAAAACGCGCCCCCCGCATAAATATGCGGACTTTGGCTGATTTTGCGTGGAATCTTGCGATCGCATAATCGCGTTTTTCTGGAGGGACTGATTGAGGATGGCTGAGTTGTATGCGTATGTGTGTGGGTGATTTGTTTAACTTTTTCCAGTAGTCTGCACTCCTATCGGCGTTTGCGAGTATTGTATGTTGTTGTGCCTCTTACCGGATATCTTCCAGGATAAATAAATATACAGATTATGATTCTGAATTCGGACTACTCCTCTGCGGTCGCAAAAAAAATAACACTTCATACCACCATCATCACAACCACACCGTTAACGATCGACTCACTGTGGTGAACTCATTCGTACTGCCGCGACGGGAGGGAGATCGAACTGTCGGGCGTAGGCCTGCCTACCTGCACTCACGACGGCTGATGCCGCGATGAGGAAGCCCCAGAGCAAGCACTTCATGTTCGAGTCCAGAACCGGGCTGATCATGCTGATGCTTCTGCTGATGACGATGATGCTGCTGCTAATGATGATGCTGCTGCTAATGATGACGCTTATGCTGATGTTGATGCTTCTGATGATGCTGATGATGTTGCTGCTGCTGATGATGATGATGATGCTTTTGCTGATGATGCTGAAGCTGCTGCTGATACTTTTGAAGGGGCTGGTGGTGATGCTGATTGTTATGTTGACGCTGCTGCTACTGACGCTGTTCTATAAAATGTATTTTGAAGCACCACGCCCTGGGTGTGGTGAGATGTGGGGGGGTGGGTGAAGTTGTAGGTTGTTGGCTGAGCTCTATTTTAAAACTATTTTTTTGTTAAACTATTCTTATTGTACCAGGTGGAAGGCCCCACTGAGTTGCTGTTTAGTTCTTTTTCAGAAGCGACCCTGGCCATCACGAATCATTGCAGTTCAACCAAGTGGCTGATATCATCATCATCACGTGGATATTTATAGCAGCAGCCAAATAATCTAAACACGTGTTTATACAGACTCACAGAGACCCATAAAAACACATAGACCCACAAAGACTCATAGAGACACATAGACCCACAAAGACTCATAGAGACCCATAGAGACACATAGACCCACAAAGACTCATAGAGACACATAGACCCACAAAGACTCATAGAGACACATAGACCCACAAAGACTCACAGAGACCCATAAAGACACATAGACCCACAGAGACTCATAGAGACACATAGACCCACAACGACTCATAGAGACACATAGACCCACAAAGACTCACATAGACCCATAAAGACACATAGACCCACAGAGACCCATAGAGACACATAGACCCACAAAGACTCATAGAGACACATAGACCCACAAAGACTCACAGAGACCCATAAAGACACATAGACCCACAGAGACTCATAGAGACACATAGACCCACAAAGACTCCTAGAGACCCATAAAGACACATAGACCCACAAAGACTCATATTGACACATAGACCCACAAAGACGCACAGAGACCCATAAAGACACATAGACCCACAAAGACTCATAGAGACACATAGACCCATAAAGACTCATAGAGACACATAGACCCACAAAGACTCACAGAGACCCATAGAGACACATAGACCCACAGAGACCCATAGAGACACATAGACCCACAAAGACTCATAGAGACACATAGACCCACAAAGACTCACAGAGACCCATAAAGACACATAGACCCACAGAGACTCATAGAGACACATAGACCCACAAAGACTCCTAGAGACCCATAAAGACACATAGACCCACAAAGACTCATATTGACACATAGACCCACAAAGACGCACAGAGACCCATAAAGACACATAGACCCACAAAGACTCATAGAGACACATAGACCCATAAAGACTCATAGAGACACATAGACCCACAAAGACTCACAGAGACCCATAGAGACACATAGACCCACAAAGACTCATAGAGACACATAGACCCACAAAGACTCACAGAGACCCATAAAGACACATAGATCCACAAAGACTCATAGAGACACATAGAGACCCACACTAATCAACCAAGTGGCTGATATCATCACCATCACGTGGACATTTATAACAGCCAAATCATTTATAGTAGCCACGCTAGACCACCTTTGTCTCCCTAGCAAGGCCGTAATTATAATATATTGGGGGGGAACACATCCCCCCCCAATATTCAAATATGCTCAAAATGTCCCCCCCCCCCAATATATTGCTATAAAATAGATTTCCGTTAATTTGATTGTGGTTATGGTTGTCCTTTATTAATCCCTAATCTCTGTCATTACATGCAATGAAACAAGAAAAGGCAAGAAAGAAAAAAACAGAGCAATGTAATACAATACACTATTAGACATTATTGTAAAAAATAAAAAGCCCATCCTACGTGTTAATGATTTTTTAAATATTTTAGGCAGGAAATTCTTTTTCAAATTTAGATTTTTTTTTTCAGGGATAATGTGGTCCCCCCCAATGTTGACTCCATGGCTACGGTCTTGCTCCCTAGTGACGATGTTTGTACACACCGCACCAGGTACTCATTTGAGGCTGAGTCGACCTACGTACACACACACATACGTAAACACACAAAGACAAAGACCCCCCCGTGTAGCCTCTAACAGACTGTTGGGGCAGTGCTGTTAGCGAGCACCTATGAAGGCCATCACGGGACACGAGAGGATGGGTGTGGCCAGCACTACGCCCGGCCACCTTTGTCTCCCCCAGTGGCGATGCTCACACACCGCACCAGGTACTCAATTGAGGCTGAGTGGACCTAGGGGAGGCCTATGACCGTTTCAGATAATCGTCACCGCTGCGGGAATCAAACTCGGAACACCGAGTTCCGTAGCGAAGCACCACTCCCCACAACGTACACACACGTGTACACACCCAATACTAGTTAGATCAGTTTCGTCCCCACAGATTCCGCCTAACCTGTCTTTCCAAAGGCTAAGTTACGGGTTGAACGGCCACCACGCCACCGTCAGTTGCCCGCGGGCAATTTCGCATCAAAGTGGCACGCGCACAGAGAGTGCAATGGGGCCGTCCATAAATGACGATTTTTGACGAGTGAGTGAGAGTGAGGAGAGGGGTGAGTGAGAGTGAGGAGAAGGGTGAGTGAGAGTGAGGAGAAGGGTAAGTGAGAGTGAGGAGAAGGGTGATTGAGAGTGAGGAGAAGGGTGAGTGAGGGTGAGGAGAAGGGTGAGTGAGGGTGACTCACACATCATACGCTGACTCACTCACACATCATACACTCACTCACACTACCACTGACTCACTCACACATCATACAGTGACTCACTCATCATACACTGGCTTACAGATCATACACTCACTCACACTACCACTGACTCACTCACACATCATACACTCACTCACACTACCACTGACTCACTCATCATACGCTGACTCACACATCATACACTCACTCACACTACCATTGATCACTCACACATCATGCACTTGTAGTACCGTCGAATACAGGTCGACACCCGGGGTTGAGGCACACTGAGGTTTATTACAACAACCGTCGTGACATACACACTTGAGGGGGTATCGGCCCCCTCACCCGTCTTTCTGAGGACACACCTCCTAGCTAACCCTAGCCTGCCTCAGAGTCCTCCTCTCGTGGACTAGGGGAGGCTATCTTGGCCCGACACTGGTCAGTCGGGCCTGGTACTCAGAGTCCAGACCAACACTGGCTCTGGCTCTGGCACCACGCCACTGGCTCGAGCCTGCGCGGTCCTGACAAGGACGGCGTAGCAGGGGGAGACCAGGGCTCTATCTCGGACGTCTTCCGTCTTCTCTTCTTAGCTAACCCAACTCTCCCGAGCCCCCCGATACATTCCCCTTTTATACATCCCCCTCCCTGAGGGGTGGGGCCCCGGGGGATCGTAACGTCCGAAGCGCGGACGTCGTAGAGGGCACCTGCCCGTGCACTGACGTAGCCCCGCCCACTGTGCTAGTTTCCCGTTGGATCCCATACATATCAGCTCGACACATATTTCCTCCGTAAGACCCCTACATCACCCCCCCCTGTACAGCTCGCAGCCGTCCCGGCTGCAACATCGACAATAAAAGTATATTCAGCCCTCGATACCCCAGCGTGTGCCTCATTTTTTTTCAACAATAACGCAACGAGAAGAACAACAGGAAGAAAGAAAAAAAATAACCCGACGAACCCCCCCCCCCGCGAATAAATACGAAAACCGTAGGACGAGCGTATATACACGTGTTTTTTTACCTGGAGTCCCCCCTCCAGCCCCCCACAGAAGACGCACAACACACACAACACACACAACACACACAACACACACAACACACACAACACACACCCAATAATCGTACAACGCAGCGCGGCACGTGCCGGGAACACAGCACGGACGCCCCACACCGTGAGCACAACATGCGAATGTACACCGGAAAGAGAAGCCACAAAAGACGCAAAATTTTTTTTTTTTTCTTCTCTCTTTTTTTCACAAGAGTTTGCGCATTTTTGCGCGCGTCCTCGCCACAGGCCCGTCACACGGGACAGGCGCGGCCGGCAGGTCGTCGGCCGGCAGGTCGTTGGCCGGCAGGTGTTCATCACAGAGCGAGTCTGTTGCCGACGTCGCAAGACCCTCAGCATCACCTGCGGGGGTCGTCGGGCGTGAGCCCGTCACTCCCGGTGCGCCTGGGGGTGGGACAGCCGGCAGCACGTTAGGCGGGAGCAACCGAGAAGACCCCTCTGAGTCGGACGCCCCCCCACATGCTTGGCCACGCGCGTGTGTAGTGGGATCTCGCACCGCAACGAAGGGTTTTAGCCTGGCAGGGTGTACAAACCACCGGCGCCTCCCCCATTGAATGCGCACGCACTGAGGTCTCAGGACCTCAACCACCTCGACGGGACCCCGCCACGGTCGCAGCAGTTTAGAGGAGGACGCGAGCGGTACCTGGGGACAGTGCAACCATGCCCTGTCCCCCGGCTTCCACTGTATTACATGCGCGCGACCCATTCTGAGGCGCTCATTAGCCCTCTGCCGCCTGGCAGAATTTTGCATGGCAGCATCCCGAGCCTCCGTTAATTTTTCCAGGTTGAATTTAACGTGTTCGGCCAATTGAGTTTTTCCTTGCGGCGCCGGGATCTGCAGTTGGGCCTGAACAGGTGGCTCCGGTTCGCGGCCATACATAAGGAAAAAGGGGGAAAATCCCGTCGCAGTATGGGGGGCCAACCGGTATGCTGACAGGACCCCCTGAATTTTCAAATCCCAATCCGTCTGTGAGTCAGAAACGTGCTGCGACAGCATCGACGTGATGGTACGATGCAACCGCTCGACCATCCCGTCGGTTTGTGGGTGATATGGAGAGGTGCGAATCTTTTTAGTGCCAAGGATGTCACAGACCTGTTTGAGCAATTTGCTTGAAAAAATTTTACCCTGGTCGGTCAGCAGCCTCTCGGGAGCACCTTTGTCAAGGACGTATCCCTGGACAAAGGCCTCCACGATGGCTGCCGCCGACTGGTTGGCCAGGGGCCAGGCCATAGGCCAGCGCGTGAAATATTCAACCCTGGTTAGCAAATACCTATTTCCCCTAGGGGTGGCGGGGAACGGTCCTAGAATGTCCAGCGCGACGAGTTCGTTCACCCGGGAAACCCTGATAGATTGCAGGGGCGGGTTCGACTCCTTCGCTGGTGGTTTGCGCTGCGCACATCTAGGGCACGATGCTAATAGATCCCCGACATCCCTTGTCATGCCCGGACAAAAGAAATCAAGTTGGAGCAAGGCCAGGGTCTTTTGGGTACCCAGGTGGAGGAGGCGCTCGTGAGCGGCCCACACCACCCTACCCCGTAACCCCGAAGGGACCACCAGCCGGTGGCGATGGGATTTCCCGTCCCAATGCATTAACAACCCACCGAGCATTTCCCATGCGTCGGCATCACCCCTCCCCCGCCCCCGGTCCCTGACGCGGCAGCGCAACGCAAGGAGGGAAGTATCTTCCATTTGCAACCGGCCCCATTCCGTAGCAGGCAACCCCAACAGGGAATCAGAACCCTGTTGTGCGATAGAATTAGTCATTGATGCTGCGTCATCAGCAGCCGCCAAGACCGGGACAGGCAATTCAGCAGGATGCCTGCACCGACCCGACCCCAGGAGGCATGCGCATTCGGGGGTGGTCGGCATGCGTGACAGGGCGTCCGCGTTGGTGTGGCGAACGCCCTTACGGTACGTGGTCTGAAAATCAAAATCCTGGAGAACCTCCAGCCATCGAGACAATTGTCCCGATGGTTGTTGGACTCGCAGGGCGTACTGTAGCGCTGCATGGTCTGTACGGACGGTGAAACACTGTCCGTACAGATACGGCCGGTACTGCTGGATGAAGTAGACAATTGCCAGCAGTTCCCGACGCGTGACACAATATCGTTGCTCCGCTGGAGACAACACTCGGCTACCGTACGCGACCACCCGTTCGACGCCCTCGACCACCTGGGACAGCACGCCCCCAATACCTGTGTTGCTCGCGTCAGTATCGAGCACAAAGGGTTTTGAAAAATCTGGATAAACCAGGGGAGGGGCATTAACCAGAGCGTCCCGAAGTGAGCGAAACGCAGCCTCCTCCTCCTGTCCCCAATGGAAACGGACCCCCTTTGACGTCAAAGCGTGCAGGGGTTTAGCAATGGTGGCAAAGTCCGTGACAAAGCGTCGGTAGTATGACGCGAAACCCACAAAGCTCCTGACCTCTCCCACCGAGGTGGGAGTCGGCCAGGAGCTGACGCACTGCGTTTTGGCGGGATCGGTAGCAATACCCGAGCGCCCTACGATGTGCCCCAAATAACGTACCGATTCGCGCAACAAATGACACTTTTGGGGTTTAAATTTCAAATTAGCAGCCCGCATTTTGAGGAAAACGGCCCGCAACCTCTGGAGATGCTCGTCGAATGTTCTGCTAAAGACGATAACGTCGTCCAAATAGATTAAACACGAATCCCACTGCAATCCAGCCAAAACCAATTCCATCAATCGCTGGAAAGTCGCCGGCGCCGAGTGTAATCCCATCGGCAACCGGTTAAATTGGAAGAGACCATGTGGCGTACGGAATGCGGTTTTAGGCTTAGATTCATCATCCAGAGGAAGCTGCCAGAATCCCGAAAGCAAATCCAATGTGGAGAAGAATCGCGCCCCCGCCAAGGTGTCGAGTGATTCATCAATACGGGGAAGCGGGTATGCGTCAGCAACGGAAATTTTGTTGAGGCGGCGAAAATCGACGCAAAACCGCAACGATCCATCCTGTTTCTTTACCAGAACGATCGGTGCTCCCCACGGGCTGGTAGAGGGAGAAATGATATCGGCGGCTAACATGTCATCAACAGCCGATTTGACATGGTCCTTCTCGGCGGGACTCAGCCGGAAGGGATTTTGGCGTATGGGCGCGCTGTCACCAGTATCAATATGGTGACGCAGCAAATGGGTGCAGCCCAGATCGAATTTGTTTTGACTAAACACATCGGCGAATTCGCGCAATAGTGTCCTAAGTTTTTGACGCTCTACATCCGACAGGTCCGTCGATCCCGCACAAAGCGCCTCAAGCCACCCTTCATCGGTGTCCGAATGTGGAGTCGGCAGAGTGGCAGCATGCACGTGATTTGCGACAGACTCCTCACAGGGCACCGGCGTTGCGTGAGCAAGCACGGTCCCCTGGGGAATTACCACGGCCTGCGACCCCACATTGAGGACCGCGATGAAGGGGTCCCCGTCCCCCCTTACAATGGTCTGAGCGGGAATCAAATGCGGCCCGCTAACCCCAGCCCTAGATGGGCCGAGCAGGACACCCTGGTCCCCAACACCCTTAGCGAAGGGCCTACGAAGCTTCAGGGGTACCAACATTTGTGCCCCTGGCGGCACGCGAACCGTCTGAACTACAAACGCGGGTACCGTCGCGAGCGCCGAACGATCCGTAGTAGGGGAAGGCAAAAACGCCATCCGCCGTCCCGACGGGAGTTCAATGCAACCCTGATTAATCATGATCCGAATCGGCATTTTGCCCAAGAAATCCGTCCCCAGCAGGCACGGAACCGCCAGCGAGGAGGACACAAAAATAGGGCCGGACAATTTAATATCACCGATCGAAATTTGCGCGCGAATCTGCCCCATGATACCCAGTGAGCCCCCGTTAGCAGCGTAGAATGGCACATTAACCGGTAGCAAGGGACGACTTTGGACAGGGAGAATGTTGTATATTAGTTCCGAAATGATGGTTGCCGACGCACCTGTATCGACGAGGATACGCACTTCGACCCCGTCAATATACCCTACTACGGCCGACGAGCCCGACGGCGCAGCTAGAACGCGATGGGCCAACACGGACCACTGGGCTGGTTCGAATTTGGTCCCCATAGTGGTTCGTGTTGGCCCCATGGTGTGCAATGTTGGCCCCCCGTTCGTTGCGGTGTGTACATGTGTAACGGGTGTGTGCTTTGGCCAAACATGTGGGGTGCCGCGACTCGCCGGGTCATGTCGGTGGAGCTTGGGAGGAGGAGGAGGAGGGCCGGCGTCCCGGCGAGGCGTCGTCCCCCGCTGTCGAGGGGAACGGCACCCCAAGGCGACGTGGCCCCGGACGCCGCAGTTATAGCAGCGCGGGAGCGCAGGTGGTGAAGACGGGCGGTCGGGGCGGGTCGGGCCATCCCGGTCCGCCCGCGCTCCCATCCGTTGCTGCTGTCGGAAGTCGGCGGCGTAGACCTCCTCCGTCGGTGAGGTGACGGCAGCCACCGTACGGCCGGCAGCTGCCCTGCTGGCCTTCCTTCGCTGCGACAGGAGGTTGGCGTGGAGGAGCCGCGCCGCTTGGAGGGAACCCATCTCCACGTCCTCCTGCGCGACGATGGCGACGTCCAGGTCGTCCGCCAGCAAAAGGATCTTCTCGGTGACCATGGCGTCGACGCCTTGGTCATCCATACGAGGGAAGGCCGTCTTTGCGAGCGCCAGAAGGCTGGTACGGTAGGCGAGGGGCGACTCCTTCGCACCCCGCTGGCGGTCATAGAATCGCTGCCTACACTCCGCCGAGGGTCCGTAAACCCCAGCCAGCAATTGCAGCGCCATCTGAAGAGTAGAGCGCTTGTCCCTCGATGCGGACGTAAGAGCGGCGAGGGCGTCGCCGTCAAGGAGCGCCGGTAGTGCGCAGAGGGCTTCGTCGTCTGACCACCCCGCCATCTCTTGATGCGCGAGGAAGCGCCGCTGAAATCTCCCCCAGTCGCCCTCCTCAGCCACGAACTCCTTCAGCGGGGGTAGCCTTTGGTGTAGTGCCGCGACCGCCGTGGAGGGCCGCACTTTGATGTCCCCGCGACTCGGCCGAGCGTCAGCACGAACGGCAGCTGTAATCGCCTGTCGCGCAGATAGTGACGCTCCGTCCGAAGGCGGTGACGCGGCAGCTCCAGCGGAGTCGATGTCGGACCCCAAGTTGAGGTTGGCCACGCCCTCGGCAGCTGCTGCGGCGATGGCGGGACTTTCAAAAGTGCCGTCGGTAGAAATGGCGGGAAGGTGCAACGGCCGTCGGCTGTCCTCGCCTCGCGGTGGTCCAGCAGCCCCCAGCCGAGTGATGGTCTCGAGTGTGGCGGCAGCAGCGTATAGCAGCTCCGCCAACCTCGCGTGCGCCAGCCGCTGCCCGTCGGACAGCAACTCCCCTTCCTCCCGATGCCCTGGTAAGGACGCATTCGGTCCCGGCTGCTCGTTGGCCCCATCAGCCGTCTCTGGTACCGCACTTCCCGCGGTGTCCTCTGCCTCCTGCACCCCGGCCCGAGCTGTTCGGCGCGTGTCCATGTTCGTTGTTGTTTACTTCTGACGCCAGATGTAGTACCGTCGAATACAGGTCGACACCCGGGGTTGAGGCACACTGAGGTTTATTACAACAACCGTCGTGACATACACACTTGAGGGGGTATCGGCCCCCTCACCCGTCTTTCTGAGGACACACCTCCTAGCTAACCCTAGCCTGCCTCAGAGTCCTCCTCTCGTGGACTAGGGGAGGCTATCTTGGCCCGACACTGGTCAGTCGGGCCTGGTACTCAGAGTCCAGACCAACACTGGCTCTGGCTCTGGCACCACGCCACTGGCTCGAGCCTGCGCGGTCCTGACAAGGACGGCGTAGCAGGGGGAGACCAGGGCTCTATCTCGGACGTCTTCCGTCTTCTCTTCTTAGCTAACCCAACTCTCCCTAGCCCCCCGATACATTCCCCTTTTATACATCCCCCTCCCTGAGGGGTGGGGCCCCGGGGGATCGTAACGTCCGAAGCGCGGACGTCGTAGAGGGCACCTGCCCGTGCACTGACGTAGCCCCGCCCACTGTGCTAGTTTCCCGTTGGATCCCATACATATCAGCTCGACACATATTTCCTCCGTAAGACCCCTACACACTGACTCACTCACACATCATACACTGGGAGTATCATGCTGCTAGCTATGGCTGCAAGTTTGGTACATGTTATGTATATCGTTTATTGTTCAAATTGAATCACACTTCCTATGATTACTGTTGTTACATTGTTTTTATAGTATTATTTTGGTGATTCGAAAACATATGGTTAATCTAAATTGTCTTATGGTTATTATTGTTGACTTGCACCACATTGGGATTTTTGCACACATCGTTATAATACAGTTTTTTTTTTATATTTTCTGGTTTATTCCCGGATGTTTCTTTTGCGCGTCGTCGCTTTAAGATGTTCTGTGTTCATATTATGTTTGTTGCGGTTGCACCAGACTTAAGAGCCGCATGGCTCACAGGGCTATACCTAATAAATGAAACTTGAAAACTAAATGTGTCTGGGTGATGTTGTGTTTACCTGTCTTGTTCTTTGCACTACTACCGTGTTTGTGTAACTGTTGTGTTATTTGCTTAACCTGTGCCCCCTCACTGGACATCTGTGATGAAAGGGCTGTATAGCTCATCGGATTCCTCCGGTATGCATATTGATTCTGATGTTCCTACACTGCGGTTGAAACAATACACATAATCAGAGTGTTGTATTTAGACTGGAGGCGGAATCCGATTAGCTACAAAGCACTTTTGTTGTCACAGATGTCAAGCAGGGAGCACGGTGGCCTCAACGTTACAACAAAAAACACACAATACTCACAAACACGATAGGAGGGAGAAGTATAGGAAAGGTAAACATATATATATATTTTTTTATCTTAGCAGGTAAAGGCCCACTGAGGTATGAACTTATTTTTCAGAAGCGACCTGGCCAGCTCAAAAACCAAAAAAGTGGTTGACATGGAAAGGGGGGGTTTCTTTTCCTTGTGCGTATAGTCACACCAGGAACCTGTCTATCTGGGTCACATTCTTGGCAAAGATAACATCAGGAACAATCGCCCGATCGCCACCGTCACTGGAATGTTATCATATCATCACGTAGGCTGACGAGGTTCGGGGCTGTCGTGGGGTCTGGGTCCTGGCAGCCATCGCTGTTTTATTTTGTTTAATTTTCATTTTTTTGTTTGATTTTATTTTTTTGTAAAAAAAAATATTTTTGGGTATTTTTGTTGTTTTATTTTCATTTCATTTCTAGCTACGTGACTTTACCGAAAGAACCAAAGAGTATGCCATCGCTGTCATCGCCATCATCTCTTCTCCATCGTCCGGCCGCATGGCCGATCTGCTCTACTGCTCCCATCATGGTCGTCGCTATATTAGTCAGCCAGCTATATAGTTCGACGCCGACGATGGGGCTGTGTGGATGGGTCAGCTATGCGTAGCCCCGTATATATACGTGTCGCTTAGTGATTGTGGCTGTAAGTGTGAGAAATAAATAAGTCGCTCACTACACATATGTAGTGTGTCTGTGTGTGGTAGATGTAAATGTTCTGTACACTTAATTGCGTGTTCGCTGCTCGTGTGTGACTTGACACCCTTGCAAACAATCTATATATAAGAAGAAGCGTACCATCTTGAGGTATCATCCAGGTGGCATTTGTTTCTGTCAATAAAAATGACAATTGCACGGCTTTTATTGTTATTATTGTCAGGCGAATATCCTTGGACTGGATTACATCTCGAGATCGGGGAGAAAGATATGAGTCTTTCAACAGCAGAGTGCGAGCCCATCCTGGGGAGGTGCCAGGGGAAATATTGAGAGCTAAGATTGGCCAGCTTGGTTCAAGAGCAAAAGAGTGGGAAAGTGGAATAGGGGGAGGAGACAGTGGGGAGTCGGTTGGGGGGGGGGCAGAGAGATATGGGATTGGTGAAGGAAAAGGGGGGACGTGAGGGACGGGGTCAGGAATTAAAGGAGATGGTCGAGAAGGAAGGAGGGGGGGAGAGACGGCTGGGAGAAATGGTGGCTGGAGGCACGTGAGTCAGAGTGCTACAATAACGGTCCTCAGATCCGACCTCGGGATCCTGAGTCTTTCTACATCTGGCGGCAGTGGGCAGGATTTTAAATGCCACGAATAACTTCTCGAAACGACCAGTGTGCAGGACATGGAGAGCGGGAAGAGGGAGAGGACAGTTACAGTAGCGAGGGTGAACCAAGCGGCGTTGGGGTGGCCAGCCATCCCGGGAGCTTAACCCGATTGCCACCCCCTCGAGCCCGATGCTAGAGGGTCGCCAAGAGCACGCGATCAGCTCAAGTGCCGGCTGCTAGAGCCCCGAAGAGGACCCAACCTCGTGTGACCCGCGCCCACTGTGCCTAAGTTCTTCCTGACCGTGATCGTCCCCTTGGGCACAGTGGGGGTGGTCAACAATAACACTACGTAACACAATTTTTGTTCCTGGGTAGTAAGTGTTATTTCGTAATTGCGTATGCGTAAAAAGTATAGAAAATGGCAATTTTTTCACAACAAACCTTGCTTTTGTGACTAGGACAGTGATATTTTGAAATTTACCTATGTTCAATGAGAAAACAGGCGAATTTGTGTATTTTCGTTCACATACAGTCACAAAAAAACATATGAATCAACATTAACATGTATTTATACTAAAGTAGTACAAAAGTGTCATCAACGCCTTCTGGGGGTCCACCAGTGGCTCCCACTTGACGTTGTTCCTCCCCACAGAGAACTCGATCCGCTGTGGCCATTCCCGCCTGTGGTAGTGTGCCTTTGCGTCTAAATCTGTTGTAGTCATTTTAATAATCTGTTGTAGTCACACACACACATGTAGTGAATTCTCAGTGAGTCAGACGACGTAGTTGAGGCACACTCTTTTATTTAACCAAAGGCGGTAACAATACTTGAAGGGGTAACGGCCCTTCACCCATACTCAATGGGAAACACCCCTAGCACTATCCCCTGACTGTCCTATTCCCAGTCCTCCGCTATGAGTGCTAGAGGAGGCTATCTGATCCGGCCCTGGTCAAGCACGGATCCCGGCACCCAGCTAACCAGACCGTGTTCTTACAAGAGCAGCGGTCCTGGAGCTCTAGGGGCCGCGCCACTGGCTTGCCCTGCTCGGCCCTGAGAAGGACAGAGAGCCAGGGGAGTCCCAGGGCCTATTCTGCCGGTCTTCAGTCTTCTCTAGTAAGCTTCTAACACACTGGCCCCGAGCCCTCTGGCTCCCCGCATTTTAAAGGAATCCTCTCCGAGGGGTGGGGCTATGAGGGATCACAGCGCCACCCATGGCCCCCCCAGGGTTAACCGATGCGGACGTGGATGTAGACACCCGTGTGTGGGTGCAGACACCCTTGTGTTTCTGTCCGCCTTTCTCCCCGTAACAACCCCTACACACACACACAAACACTCACTCACTCCCCACACGAGGCTGACTCATTACATCTCGTGAAGGATCGCTCCGCTGAACAAAATAGTTACGAGGTTCAGTTTGCAAGTGGGAGTTCGCGTTTTAAGTCGATGTTAAATATATATTCCCTGTAAGCTGGTTCGTGTGGGTATTCTAATGTGTGGGTATTCGTAAGTTGTCTGTTCGTAAATGCGGGTGTTCATAAGTGCGGGTGGTCGTATTTGCAGGTGGTGTTCATAAGTGTGGATGTTCGTAAGTTGTGTGTTCGTAAGTGCTAATGTTCGTACGTATGGATGTTCGTAAGTGCGGATGTTCGTAAGTGCTGTTGTTCATAAGTGCAGGTGTTTGTAATTGTGGATGTTCGTATGTATGGGTGTTTGTAAGTCGAGGACTGCCTGTATTTAGTCCTGTCCAGCCATCTTACCTAGGGAGTAAATTTATTGTACCCTGATGTGAGTTTCTTTAATGGGGGGTGGGGAGGGGCGGCTTATCTCATACCCATACTCAACACCATGTGTGCCATATATATGTGTACAGGAGCACCACGGTAGCTAGGAAATGTTAACTACCTCGCCTGGTATACAGAAGTGTGTGGGTTCGATCCCTACCCTGACGCCTGCTGCTGTGTATTTGGAGTTTGCATGTTCTCCCCGTGGTCGTGCGGGTTTTTCTCAGGGTCCTCCGGTTTCTTTTCCCTCCACATTTAGAAACACGCGTTTAGAACATACGGTGCCCCCTACTCCCTGAAGCCGCCGGATAATCGATGATCTACTGTAGTTTAGTTTTAGAATGGGTCTCGGTGAATATGGGTCTCTATGGGTCTCTCGAAGAACCTACCTGCTTTAGTTATCCTGTAACAATGCAGATTCACGGCTGAACATTTTCGTCGTCGCCAGGAATCGTTGGTTTCATTTGTGGCAAGCAGAAAATTCGCGTGCGTAATGAATGCCACGACCTAATCGTGCATTGTTATGTACATATAGTGTGTACTCTTTGGTTATTTCGGTAAAGTCACATAGGTAGAAATAAATTAAAATAAAATCACGACGTTATAGTGTGTGTTTTGTAGATTTAAACGTTCTGTACACTTCGTTGCGTGTTCGCGTGTCACTTGACAACCTTGCAATATATATATATATATAATAGAAGCGGCGTACCATCGCGAGGTATTATACAGATGACATTTCTTTTGTTGAATAAAATAACAATTTGCACAGGAGGAGGGGGGGATCACCAGGAACACGTTGTAACGTTGTAAAAGCAGAGACCGCCTCTCCCAAAGGGGGCGTGGGGAGGCGGCCAGGGGTGGCCCTAGACTTGTTGCCAACAACTGGCACCCTCAGGCGAACCGTGCAATCGGCGCCCCAAGGGCAAGACGTTGGCTGAGGTTTTTGGTAAACATTTTGCCTCTATTTTCCCGTTCAATGTTTTTAAAGCATATATATATATATTTTAAACATAGGCACAATTATGTGGTTTGTACCGTCCGTCCATCCGTCCAACCCAATACATTCTCAGAATATATTTTTTTAAAGTTATAATTTATACTCCTTCTGTACGCGCGCACGGGGAATTGAAATAATGACATCTTCGTTGTTTTATTTATGAAAAAAATCCAAAAATTTGCGCAAACCCACCTCCTCCACCACTCAAACTGGCGCGCCCCGAGGCGACCGCCCTAGTTTAGCTACACGGACGGGGCGCCCCACGAATGCGGCTCTGTGGCCGTAGGTTGCAACAAGATTGAACGAATCCACGACAGAACGAATGAGAGATTATGTCAACGCGGAAGCAAGCCAATCAGCGTCCAGGGGCGGCCTAACATGGGCTCTTTCGATCCATAAATCATGTAACAGGAATCATCATGCTTTAGCCACGTCGATTCCCTTTTAATCGAGCTTGAATCGTTAATGGCCAAAGCCTTGCCCATTACTCAATATATTGGCCTAAATCATAAACATAAAATATCATTGGTAAAGTCACGTAGGTATAAAATAAAATGAATCGCGACGATCCTTTCCCACCTGATGATGGACGCTTGTGTTGCTCCCGAAACGTCGTGATTTATTTTGTTTTATTTTAAACCATTGGAGAAACCAAACCGTATCCGTGAACACAAAGCAGACCTAAAACACGGTAGGACCAACACCTCGGCCGTGGCAGATCACTGATATAATTCAGTGGCCTCACATGACATTGACTTCTCCAAGACAGAGGTTATCTGCAAGCCATCTTGCTACCATGAGAGATTCGTTCATGAGGCTATCCACATATACAAACACAGAGCCAATTTCAACCGAGAAGATGGATTCTGGCTTAGCAATCATTGGAAGGATTTGATTAACCATTTCGGGTCTTAATTGATTGTGTTCACGCTTACGGTGACTTTCAGACCGCATTCCATTCTCTTCATCTCCCCCTCCTCTTTTTCGAACAGAGATGGACTCGTCCATCTGAACAACTGCCAAAATCGCTGTCCGTGGTGCTAACATTAAGAAAAAAGAAAAACGCCACTTTTTTCAAATTTTCTTGTTGTGTTTTTTCACATCTGATGATGATTGCTTGTGTTGCAGTCGAAACGTCGTGAGCATTTTAATGTTTTATATTTGTATTATTTTATTGTTTCCCTTCTACGTGACTTTACCGAAAGAACCAAGAATATCATTCATTCTGTCGCGGATTAATTTTATCCTGTTACAGCGCCCTATCTATGGGGTACACTTTGTGCCACTATCAACATTGATGAACAATCATAATAGGTTTGTACCTTTTCTGGAAAAAAAACAGGAATTGTGTGTGTGTGTTAAGATGTTCAAAGACCAATTAGAAACCTTTTGCAATACATCATCAATTCTGCATTAACCACACACAGTACTTGTGGGGGGGAAAAACATGCAAAACAAACATGGTACTGATAATATATACCTTGTGTTTGAAACTCATTTGCCTACTCCAGCGACAGCCTTCTTCATGGCCTTGTCTTACCAGTGTTAAACTCAGAGAATGCCAAAAGGCGAACAATACAAAGACATACTCATTGTTTTTTTTCAATTCTAGATTAATACAAAGACGATAGCAAAATCCCTACATACAGCCTGCACAGACAATGCAGCCACGCTTAAATCAGTACGAACACCGTACAGCAGGTGGGGCTATATTGCCACTCATGAATGAAAAACGAGTCATCAATCATACCTGTCATACCATTTTCAGTGCATACATAATTACAGACCTATTCAAACCTTGTTGGTCACCCTGTGCCCTTATAAATCGCAACGTTCATCCGACAAAGACCCATCACAAGGGAGAAACAAAAACAAACAGACTAAAAAAACATTAGTAGTAATAGTTTTTTCCCCTTTCAACTGGTACAAAAACTGACACCTTTACACAAGGCATCATGTTTGCAATAACCACAACACAAGCAGTCAAAATGCAAACAAAAGAAACAACTCTGATGACAATGATATGCACTGTCCTTGAAGTTGATTGGTCCACACCCGAAGTTGATTTAATAATGCACTTTATTCAAACGAAGATCTCCCGTAACCATTAGACTGTCGTAAATAACTCCTTAATGCATGCATATACACATTAAAACTGAACACATTTTTTTCTTATTTTAAAAGGTAAGGTCAACTGAGCTATTAGCTAATTCTCAGAAGTGACCTGGCAATCACAAATGATAGCTCAATGCATTGGCTTAGCAAAATAATCGAAATGATCAAAATAAATATGGAGGGGAAAACCCGGAGGACCCGGATAAAAATACACGCGACCACGGGGAGAGATGTAAACTCCAAATATACAGCAAGTTTCATGGTGAGGATCGAATTTACGACTCCCTGCATACCAGGCGAGGGAGTTAACATCTTGCCACCCTATGGGGTCGTGAGCTCCTCATCCAGAACTATATTGATGAAAGGGCTGCGACAGTTCTGTGAATTTAATTGTCTTAACTATTCTGCCCTTGAATGGGTACCCTATTACCTGCAACCTTAATATATATCAAATTATAAACGACTCCAGACACTAAGACGCATGCCAAACTTCTGCCCAACGCGAAGTTGTACAATCTTCACTGGATTATAAGACGCAGCCCAAGTTTGTGAAATACAGATGGGAGGGTGGGGAGTGTTATAATGCGGAGGATGTTATGACCTGTATATGTTATATTTAGCATGTACACAGCAAACCCTTTGCCCATCGTGGCTGGGGGTTAAGTTTTTTTTATTTTGGTGGGGGGGGGGGATAGCCACGAACGGAAAAATGCGCGATCCGCAACCTCAAATGGGAAAGCCAGGATACGACACTCCCCCCCCCCCACCATTGTATTGTTACCCTACATCAACCTAAACACATTAAACTGGAAGTATTTTGAATATTCTTGGTTCTTTCGGTAAAGTCACGTAGATAGAAAAAAATAATTCTCTCCGCTTGATGAAGACGGCTTGTGCTGTGATCGAAACACCGTCGCTTTCTTGCTTTTATTATTTTTAAATTTCAATTTTATTCTTATTAAATTTTTTCTTTTCTATCTACGTGACTTTACCGAAAGAACCAATCATATGAATACCTGCAGTCACACAAGTTTTAAGTATTTTGAATTTATAATATATGTTAAATTGTTGAAATATAGCTTGTACAAGAAGTGCAGGGAACGGAATCAATTGACGTAGTGTGCAACACTGTACAGTACAGTATACGTGTTACTGTACGAGGGCTGAACCTCGCCGCCTCCTCACTGGAGGCTGCGGACACCACGTGACCTGGGACCTGGGATGGGTCGCTTTGGAGACAAGATGGGAGACGAGATGGGAGACAAGACGGTAGATACGATGGGAGACAACATGGGCGATGAGATGGGAGACACCATGGGAGACAAGACGGAGATCAAATGGAAGAAAATGGGAGACAAGACAGAGACAAGATGATAGACAAGATATATTAAAGTCGGAGACAAAATGGAGATGAGACAGACGAGAGACAAGATGGGAGACGAGATCGGAGACAAGATGCCGTTCACCCCGAGCTCTCATTGTTCTGACAGTGGCAATGTCTTTGTGATGTTCTGCCTTTTGGCGTCCCCTCACTGTTTGAGACTAGGCTCTCAAGAAAGTTGGCTCTGGTGTGGAGCAATCGGTTTCAAAGACAATGGATCATATACTATCAAAGTATCAGAACATATAATGGTTTTTTTTGCATGTTCACCAAAAGTATATGTGGCTAATGCAGACAAGATTCCTTGCAAAAGGTGTCAGTTTGGTGTTTTAACATCTTAACTATTTTATTGTCAGAAAGGGTAAAGCCTATTCTTATATTTACGTCTTTTTTACATTTCATCTCCCGTTTCTGCTCCCAGCAATCCCTAGGGTTTAGGCAAAGACGCGTGAGAGGAGTGAGACGGGGATAATGAGATAGGGTGAGGATGACATTGAGACCACGACCCTGTGAACCGCAGCAGCGGCCCCATTTGAGTTTTTTAAAGGGTCGGGGCTCCATGCATATAGAGCCCCGAGTCTCAAACACTCATTCTCGTGTTGACTTATAAAAGGGGTGTAGTATGTAGTTTGTTGAACTTTCTCCACCCGTATGAAGCCGACCATTGCTAATCGTAGGTAAGCAGAAAGGACAACAAACTAAAACAATCACAATAGCAAGCAGTTTAGTCGTCCATGCACATGGTGGCGAGATGTTAACTAGCTCGTCTGGTATGCCGGAGGTCGTGGGTTCGAGTCCTGACCTTGACGTCTGCTGCATATTGGAGTTTGTGTTCGTCTCTCTCACTCCCCGTGGTGGTCGTGTGGATTTTTCTCCGGATTCTCCGATTTCCCCCTCCAGATTTAGAATCAACGTCACGCGTTTAAGAGTATTTGGCCACTATACATTTCCAGGTGATAAGCCACTTCGTTGGGAAATAATGTGATAACCAGATTGCTTCTAAAAAAAGATACGTAGCTCAGTGTGCCTTACCTGGTAAAATAGAAATAGTTTAGTTAAAATATGGGTCTTGATGAGTATGGGACTCTGTGGGTCTCTATGGACCTCCGTGGGTCTCTACAACTCTGCAAAACACGCGTATAGAGTATTTGGTTCCTATACATTTCCACGTGATGATGATATCAGCCAATACATTTCCACGTGATGATAAGCCACTTCGATGGGCGATCATTTGTGAAATCCATGTTGCGTCTTACAAAAGAGCACATCGCTGAATTGGTAAAAAGTATTGTTTAGTTATAATATGGGTCTCGCCGAGTATTGGCGTCTATGGGTCTCTACGGTTCTATGTAAGTCTTTGGATCTCTATGGGTTTCTTTGGATCTCCATGAGTATGGGTCTTTGTGCGTCTCTATGAGTCTATAGAACGTATTTAGAGTATATAGCTGCTATAAATGTCCACGTGATAATATCAGCCAATACATTTCCACACAATGATAAGCCACTTTGTTGAGCTATCATTTGTGATGGCCAGATTTGCTTCTGACAAATGAGCTACATAGCTCAGTGGGCCTCACCTGGTAAAATAATAATAGCTTTAAAATGGTTTAATTTTAGTCTTAGTCAACCCATTGCACCTGGGTCTGTCCCGTGACCTTGCCAGCAGTGATAACCTTCGACACTTTACGTGCTAGCCTGGATTGTGCACCTGGCCTGGCCAAAGCGCCGGGCCTATAGCCAGGGTCACTTTTGACAAAAAATACCTACATATAGCTCAGTGGGGCATTCCCTGGTAAAAAAATAATTTAAGTATAATAAATACATAAGAGCTATGAAATAAAAGTAAAAAAATTTCAATATATATACAAAAAGAAATAAGAACAAAACATACAAAAATAGCAATCATAATTAATAAAAATGATGGAGTCTTATGAAGCTAATTATTAAGCAAAATAGGGAATATAAATAAAATGTGTTTAATAATTATAATAGTACAAAATAAAATAATAATTTATGAATATGAATACAATTAAAAGATAGTAAAAATCTACATCAATAAAGGAGGATGTGTGCATGTGTGTGTGTATATTTGCGTTGTTTAAGGCGATCCAGAGTCTGAGACCAGGAAAGGAACCGGGCAGAGATGATCTCCCAAGCGAAATGCTGAGGGAGGGTGGCGTTTGTGCACAGACTGCCCTATATGACATCATAACAACAGTCTGGACCACTGGATGGGTTCCGTAGGATTGGAAGGATGCCCGAGTGGTCCCCCTCTTAAGAAGGGGGACCGCACAGACTGTAACAACTACAGGGGCATCTCACTCCTCAGTGTGCCGGGAAATGTCCTGGCAATGATTATTCAACATCGCCTTGCTAGGCACGCTGAGGAGAGGCTTGCGGAGTCCCAATGCGGTTTCAGGAAAGGGCGGTCCTGCACAGATGCCATATTTTCTGTCCGTCTGCTACAGCAGAGGTGTAGGGAATTCCCACAAGACTAACATCTCTGCTTTGTTGACCTGGTGAACGCCTATGATACCATCAGTAGGCCTGGGCTCTGGGTTGTTCTTTGTGCTTTCGGAGTCCCTGACCCTCTGCTCACGATCATTAAGGACCTTCATAATGTCCTCTGGCTCCCATATTATTTAACATCTATTTTGACCACGTAGTTCGTGAAGCCTTCAATAGCTGTACCGGGAGAATTTACATTTGGTACAGATATAATGGGAGGCTGATCGATGCCCGGGTGCGATCAAGGGATGGCTCCCTATTGGTCAACTACGTTATGTATGCCGATGATTTGGTAATAGCTGCTCATTCAGAGGAGGAGTTGGAGACGCTGCTGCTGAGACTGGAGCATGCCACTAAGAGGTGGGGCCTTACCATCAGCCCCACCAAAACTAAGCACCTGCCTGGGTATTTTGTACCATCGGACACTCCACCGACACAACTCCCAATCGGTGATGGGGCAGTTGTGGAGAGGGTGGAGAGTTTCCCATCCCTGGGCAGTGTGCTTATGACCGGCTCCAGGTTAACAGCAGAGGTCTCACTCCGAATTAGTCGAGCGGCAATATCTTTTCATCGGTTGCGTAACGCTGTGTGGACGCGACCTGGTCTGTCGCTCCGCACGAAGCTTCAGGTCTTCTCGGCCACGGTAATTCCTCCCTTCTCTATGCTTGCGAAATGCGAACCTCCAAAATGGAGCATCTTCGCCAGTTAGAAACATTTAGGCTGGCCTGCCTACGATCCATCCTGGGTTTAACCAAGCTGGATTGTGTGAGGAGCTCACAAATCCTTGAAAGATCTGGGCAAAGTCCCATCGGTGAACTCCTCCGGCAGGCAAGGCTGCGTTGGCTGGGTCATGTAGTCCGCATGCCCAGCCACCGCATGCCTAAACAACTTTTGTTCGGCCGGATCGAGGGGACTAAACGGGCGCGGCATGGGCTAGAGAAGAGATGGAGTGATGTGGTACAGGAAGACGTGGAGCTGAGTGGACTTGCCGATGGCTGGTACCAGCGGTGTCAAGATTGGCCTCTGTTGAGGAGGCTCGTGAAGGACGCTACTGGGCAGTTGGAGGCAGTCGCCCTCCAACAACAACGGAGGGCGGAGGAGCGACGCTCACAACAACGAGCGGAGCGCCGGGTGACTAAAGCACAGCAAAATTGGCACAGTAGGGGGCACAGGTGGTGCATCAGCCAGTCATCTCGGTCATCTCAGTCAGTCGACTCATGGCACCTGGGTCTGCCCCGTGACCTCCTGCCAGCAGGCGTTCGACACTTCACGTGGCCTCAAGGTGCACATGGCCTGGCACAAGCTTCGTGGTGACATCTCCGCCACTTAGTGACGAATGGCGGTTGTTGTTGTTGTATATTTGCATGCCAGGATGCATTCACAGTTTTGAAGGTATAGAGCTGAAAACTTTGCAGGGTGATCCGGGATGTTTGCCTTCAGATCTTAGGCAAGGTCATCCACCCCCACCACCCCCACCACCCCCGGCCGCCCTCCAGGGGTACCCCAGTTTCGAAATTGGTGTTCTCGGGAAACCTAAAAATGTTGTGGACAACGGATTGCGGTTCCAGTCAGTGGGGGGGGGGGGGGGGGGTCCCAGAACCCGTTTGGAACATTTGGTATTTGTCGGCGGCGACTTCTCGGTGTGAATTGGCCAAAGCCGTGGGGGACTGGGCCCCCTCCCCACCTCTGTGGGTTTGGAAGATTTTCAGTTGCAACCTTCGCAGGGTGGTCAAGGATGACCGCCTTCAGGTCTTAAGGTAGGGAATACATTGGGAAGGGGGGAGGGGGTTGTTGTCTGTCCCGCCCCGCGAAAATAAAGTTACCCCCAAGGAGTACAGATATATTGAAAACTACTTTATGAGGGAATATTTATCCTGCAGTATTGGTTTCATGAAAAAAGTGGGGTGTCTGTTTTCCAGTCAGGATCCAGTCAGGATCAAGGGAGCGGATTGGGGGCGGTTCTTTGTCCTGCCGACTACACAAAGTACCCAACGAGGCCGGATATCAAGACGCCATGCAGCATGTGTTTCATCATTGCCTCACCATGAATGAAAGATGCCAAATGCTCCAGGAGATACCCCAGAGGGTTCGTGCAGGAAACACAAACTGGGGAAGATCGTTACTCTCTCTGCAGAAGGAGACAACCTCAATCTGAGGGTTGTGCGGTCAAAAAGGGGCACGTTGAGTATGAACATTTGTGGGTGATTCCCTAGTGCCCACTTCTGTCAAGAGTATTCATTGCCCACCTCAATGTTGAACACTTTAACTCGGTAAAGGCAATGCAACGCATATGCAGGTATGTCAACAAAGGAAGCGACCTGGCAGTCTTTCCCTTACAGAGGTGGTGGGGGCACCAGTGAACACCTATCAAATGGGTCGCTACATCAGCATCAATGAAACTGTGTGGAGGATTCTGGAGTTTCCAGTTCATGTCTTCTGGAGATTTTAGGCAAACACTGCCAATTGTTCCACGGGGAACCCCTGCAGATAAAATCATGTCGTGTTTGAAGAAATATTAAATCTGTTCTGGTGTTCAGAAATTGAGTCTGACCACAAACCAACGCATGTGAGACTGCAGGGATATGTTGATGCAGGAAAATTATCAGACCTCTTGCTGCGAATTGGCATTTGGAATCACCAAGTCGATCAAAGTGGACACGTGTCTTCTTAAGGTTTTTCCCAACATAATCAATCACTTCTAGGATACCGCATATCATGACTGGCTAAACTGGCTGTGTGAAATATCAATCTAGCACCAAATATTAGCTTGTAAACAGTATCAATGCCTACATCCTCAAGCAGCTCCTCGGGTCAAGAACATACATGTCAATTGACACTGTTCTTGAAACAGACCAGGCAGTACATTATCCCACAGAGTTCCTAAATTAATTGCAGCCACCAGGAATGCCACCTCACAAATGAGTCCTAAGGAAATGTTCCCCTATCATGCTGCTGAGGTATCTGGATCCTCCAAAACTCTGCAACCAGGACTCGGCTCTGTGTGAAAAAGCTACTTCATCGTGTGATTGAGGCAACTATAACGACAGTGTGTGCCAGGAAAGAAGATGTCTTTATTCCTCGCTTACCACTCATTCCAACTGACGTCCCTTATGATTTCAAACGACTACAGTTTCCTGTCCGTCTGTCCTTTGCAATTTCCATCAACAAGGCACAAGGACAGTCACTGCAGGTTGCAGTGGGGTTGACCTTCTAACTCCCAGTTTCTCCTATGGGCAGCTTTATGTAGCATGCTCCAGGGTTGGTGCAAGCAGGAACCTTTTCATCCTCAGCCCCCGATGGAAAAACCCACAGGCCTTGCAATACCCAATAGCATAGAATAACACTGAATGGCCAGATAACACATTTAACAAAATCACTTCACGCAATACGTCTAAAACTTTATAATATTTCCTTTCCTCAATTTTGCTCCTGCCTCTAATGTTGGCACCCACTAATTTACCCCAGGCAATGTCGGGTACGCCCAGCTAGAATAATAAATTAAAGTAATACAATTCAAAATTTAAATAATAATTCTCTTGCAGGCTGCCCGGGCCCTGTCCGTCACCGCCATCGTCTTCGTGGCCCTCGGCATCCTGGCGGGCGTCGTGGGCGCCAAGTGCACCACGTGCATCGGCGATGACGTCACAATGGGCTCGAGGGTAGCCCTCATTCTCGCCGGCGTTGCGCAGCTGGTGCCCTCGTCGTGAACGGCCGACTCCATCGTGCACGACTTCCACAAGCCGCTGGTGACCCACGCCATTAAGCGAGAGATCGGCTCGTACATTTACGTCGGCTGAACAGCGGCCGTGCTGCACATCCCGGGGGGCTCCCTGCCGGTGCTGCCGCCACTACCCCCACCGTCGCAAACGGGAGAGGTACGGGGCAGCGGTGGGGGCAGCCCATCGCTCGGCGTTCCCCCTCCGATCCATGGTGTCGTCGTGGAATAACTACGTGGGAGCGGACTCTGTAATTGACCAGCGGGGGGGGGGGGTGTGTAGTAGGGTGATGAGTCTGTGGGTCACTCCACTGTGTGGTCGTGAGTCTATGGGTTTCTGTGTGGTGAGTCTACAGGTCTCTGCGTGATGACTTTATCGTCGTTGAGTAACTACGTGTGAATGCACTTTATGGTTGGCCGGGCCCTGGGGTTGTGTCGGTGTTCGTCTATCTCTTGTGGGAGCCATGGTTGCTAGGAGATATTAACTATTTCGCCTGGTATGCAGGAGATCATGGGTTCAATCTCGGACCCTGACGATGGACTTTTGTATATTTGGTGTCTGCGTGTCTCTCTTTCTCTCCCCGTGGTCGTGCGGATTTTTTTTCGGGTCCTCTGGCTTTCCTCCAAATATAAAATCAACATCACCACGTCTTTAGAGAATATGACTGCTGCTGCGATAAATGTCCACGTGATGATGATGTCAACCACATAGTTGAGCTGCTATCATTTGTGATGGCCAGGTCAATGGGCCCTTATACCTGGTAAAATAAAAAAAAATGTGTTGAGTTTGATTTGAATATTAATGATTGGCTTACCTTTCATCTACTTTGCACCCCTATCGGTGTGTGAGTATTTGTATGTTGTTGTTTTGTAACGTTCTGACCGCCGTGTCCCCCTACTGGACATCTTTGACACAAAGAGCTTCATAGCTCATTGGAACTCTCCTCCTGCAGTATAAATAAATATTTTTGTGGTTATTATGTAATCGAGTCGCTCTATTTTAGAAGCCCTCACCTGGCCGTCACAAATGATAGAAGCTCAACCAAGTGAATTGTCATCATCATCATCTCGTTGACATTTATATCAGCCAAATATTCTCAACCCGTGATGTTCATATGGTGATGTTGATTCTAAATGTGGAGGGAAAAAGCGGAGAGCCCAGAGTAAAATCCACGCGACCGAGGAGAGAGACACGGATAGTGCAGTGTACGGTAGTGTAGAGTGTGGTGTGTAGTGTATAGGAGTGTATTGTAGTGTAGTGTATATTGTAAGTATATAATAGTGTAGTGTATAGTGCAGTGTATCATAGTGAAGTGTATAGTAGCGTATTTGTATAGTGTAGTGCATAGTGTACTGTATAGTGTAATGTATAGTAGTGTCGCGTATTGTGTCGTATGTACATAATGACACTCACGTATGATATAATTTCAGACATTTATAAATCACCTCACGTACATCCCCTGGGACACTGCCACGTACCGAGAACCACGGGACTATAAACTAAAACCACGGCGAGTAAGAGAGAGACGCCGACTCCAAATAGAAAGCAGCAGACATCGTCAGGGTCCGGGGTCGAACCCATCCTATCCTGTAGTTCAGGCAAGGTAGTTAACACCTCCACGTGGATAGAGAGAGACTCGAAATATATAATAACAGGCATCGTCGGGGTCTGGGATGGAATCCTCGAACTCCTGTATACCAAGCAAGGGATATAACATCTCCATGGGGAGAGAAAAAAAAGAGAGACGCAGACTCCACATATACACCAGCAGGCATCGGCCCGTCAGGGTGCGGGGTCGAACCCACAACCCTCCTGTATACAAGGCGAGGCAGTTACCATCTCACTAGCGGCCGAGGCACCCATACAGGGACTCCTCTACTTACGAACGAGTTAGGTTCCAGAGGTCTTGTCATGAGTCGATTTGTTCGTAAGTCCAACTTTACTCCTGTCGATTCCAAACACGTTGTACGGCGTGTACACTAAACATGAGGAATGGATAGTTTTTGTAGATACCACCAGTTCTTAATATTCTGGAGATGTAGATGTCATTGATACGTCACGTTCAGCAGAAGTAGATGCGACCAGTGTTTTCATGTTCTCCAGATGTAGATGCCACTGGTGTCTTCACATTCTGCAGATGTAGATGCCATCAGTTCTTCATGTTCTGCAGATACAGATGCCACTGGTTCTTCACGTTGTAGATGCCACTGGTTCTTCACGTTCTGCAGATGTAGATGCTACTTGTGACTGATATTCTGCAGATGTAGATGCCACTGGTTCTTCATGTTCTGCAGATGCAGATGATAATGGTTCTTCACGTTGAAGATGCCCATGGTTCTTCACGTTCTGCAGATGTAGATGCCACTGGTGTCTTGTTTTGGGCGGCCGTTGAACTTACGATTCTCGTTTCCAAACAGCTGCAACTGGACATATACGGGGAGAGCTTTGTTCGTATCTCTGAAAGTCCGTGAGTGCAATTTTCGTAAGTAGAGAAGTCCCCCACACAATTTTAACCAGGCGAAATATATTTTTTAACCTGATTATCTTAGGGCACCCCTTTTCAGGAGTGCCGTCAGCCACGCTGGTCGAGGACAACTGCCGCGGTCGGCCCGACAAGCAGAGTATTAAAAAGCAGACAAGATAACGGTCGCAGCAACGAGCAAGGCCGACGTGAAGTGAGCCGCACGCAATCCGGCGCATCCGTTGCCGCCGCCTTTGGTGGTGCTGCTGGTGGTGCTGCTGGTGGTGGTGCTGCTGCTGGTGGTGCTGCTGCTGCTGCTGGTGGTGCTGCTGGTGGTGCCACCACTGGTGATGCCGCCATTGTTGCAGAGATTCTGCTGGCAGCAGGTGAACGAATGGACAGTGCCGGTGAATGAGGGGGCAAGGGAGCCGATGTATTGCTTCAGCTGCTCCTTGAAATCGGCGGCGGCACACTGAGCCGTAGTGGCGCAGCCCCTGCCTATGAGCTGTTGCCCACCTGGAAAAGGAAAAAGGAACATAACTTGTTAAATAAATAAACTTTAATTCATAAATAAATGCTAGCATGAATAATATAAATTATTAATATTAGTTCATATTTATAATGCACATTCCATCCGAGGATACTCCACATCCACTTTAGTGAACACATCACCAATGCCCTGCGCGGGACTGGAGTCACTCCCGGGGCAGACCACGGCCTGACGTGGACACGCACGGTCGAGGCCGATCTTCGACACCGTGGCCTTGGCTTGCATTCAGCGTGGCGGCTGGTGCAAGTTAGAATTGCCTGGTGGCGGCGTATAGAGACTGCCACGCCCCGAGCGGCATGCACATGATGATAATGGTGATCATCCTAGGATCCCAATTGCGCATTGCATGAATAGCAGGGAACAAAAACAACTAGTGGGGGGGGGGGGCAACGGACCTAGAGAGGAAAGAATCTGACTTGAAGGTTTCGTGACTGCAGGAATTCATATTCTTTGGGTCTTTCGGTAAAGTCATGTAGATAGGTTTAAAAAAACATGCTCCGATAACACTGTGTAACAAAATATATATTTTGTCCCTGGGTAGTAAGTGTTATTTTCTAATTGCTTATGCCTCAAAAGTACAGAAATTGGCTATATTTCCCCACAAACTTTGCTTTTGTGACCAGGACAGTGATTTTTTAAATGTGCCTATTTTCAATGAGAATTCCAGATAGATTCAGTGCTGAGTAAATTTGGAGTAACTTCTAGAACATTCTAGAACTTTCCAGTAATATAAATAGTAGTATAATCACAGGTGCCTTAAGCCCACCAGTTCAGTTTAGTTCCAGCTGCTTAAGTGGATACATATCTGCATCTTTATGAAATGCCATCAAGAGGCTGTAAGAATCCGATATCATATATGAAAAATGTTGCGAGAATCTCTTACATATTAGTCATGGGTGAAATAAATGTATTTTGTAGGATGGAAAAAAGAGCCATGAAGTTCGCTATCCCAATAATTTGGCAGGAAACCACTGACCACTCAAGCAACTGCTACTTCTGCATGGTGGACCCTTCCAAACGTCGGACTGTCACGTATCTGTAACGTCCTTCATCCAGCGCCCCAGTGTCACACTGCCATGAGCGCCCCGTACCCACTCCTCCGGAGAGAGAGCAGCCGTCTTTAGAAGATAGCAGCAAGTCAGAGAACGAGGAAGACGTAGATCCAGATGACAATTTCAGAAGTGGAGCTGAGGAGAGAAACCCATACTACCCCAACCAAAAAGATCTCAAGGACTTGATCAGAGATCTTGGTCTCACCAAGTCCAATGCCGAGATTTTGACGTCTAGGCTCAAGCCGTGAAACTTGTTGGATGCAAGTGTGCAAGTCACAGATCAGAGGAAGCGTCACCAACGTTTTTGCAGCTTCTTCACCCGTCAAGATGGGCTCTGCTTCTGCCACAATGTTACCAGTCTGCTCGAGGAAATCGGAATCGCCTGTAACCAGAATGAGTGGCGCCTCTTCATTGACAGTTCATCCAGGAGCCTCAAAAGTCGTGCTGCTTCATAATGGTAACAATAGTCGTCTCTTCCCCTGGCTCACTCGGTGCACCTCAAAGAGGATTACAACAGCATCAAGACCGAGCTGGATGCTTTGAAGTATGATGAGTACAGCTGGGAGGTCATCGGAGACTTCAAAATGGTGGCATTCCTGATGGGTCTTCAAGGCGGTTTTACCAAATTTCCCTGCTGTCTTTGCCTTTTGGACAGCAGGGACGCCAAGGCGCACTACCACAGGCGGGACTGTCCACAGGGGACCGAGTTTTCTGTGGGGAGGAACAACGTCAAGTGGGAGCCACTGGTGGACCCCAGGAAGGTGCTGATGCCACCACTGCACATCAAATTGGGCCTTATGAAACAATTTGTCAGAGCTGTAGATAAGGAGTTCAAGACTTCGTCCCTAAGCTGTCTGAGGCAAAGGTCAAAGCCGGTGTCTTCGTCGGACTATAGAAATAGAAGATCCTGGAGTGCAATGAATTCCCCAAGAAGCTCACCAACAAGGAAAAAGCGGCTTGGAACAGCTTTGTCGCAGTGGTTCGGGGCTTCCTGGGTAATCACAAGGCCGAAAACTCTGTGGAGCAGGTTGAGACTGGTGAAGAACTATGGCACAATGGGCTGTAGAATTTCCCTCAAAGTCCATAACCTTGATGCTCATGTTGATACATTCAAAGAGAACATGGGAGCGTATTTGGAGGAGCAAGGCGAGCTCTTCCACCAGGATATACAGGACTTTGAACGCCGATTTGTGAAAGTGATTTACAGTATAATCGAAAATCTCGAAAAACTACTCACTTTTAAATATTTTGTAGTCATTTTGGTATTACTTTAGTATGAATACTTGTTCATTTTTATTTATGTTGTTGTTTTTTTACTTTACATGAACGAAAAGACACAAATTCACCCGTTTTCTTATTGAAAATAGGTACATTTCAAAATATCACTGTCCCAGTCAGAAAAGCAACGTTTGTGGGGAATAATAGCCATTTTAAAAATACTTTTTAGGCATAACCAATTTAAAAATGACACTTACTACCCAGGGACAAAAATTGTGTTACATAGTGTAATGTAATTTTCTTTGACATTGATTGGCCTACACCAGAGACAACAGCCTTCTGTATGGCCTAGTCTCACTAGCAGTGTCTCACTAGCAGTGTTTCACTTGCAGTGTCTTACTTGCAGTGTCTCACTTGCAGTGTCTCACTTGCAGTGTCTCACTACCCAGTGTCTCACTACTCAGTGTCTCAACACAAGTGTCAGACCAGAGAATGTTAAAAGGGGAACAGTACAAAAACAATGGACGTATCAGAGCATTTATAACTCTCCACTGCACTGTAGACTCAACACTGCCACCCATTGACTCAACACTGCACGATTGACTCAACACTTCTACCATTAGACTCAACACTGCCACCCATAGACTCAGCAATAACCCCATAGACTCAATACTGCCACCCACACACTCGGCACTGCCACCCATAGACTCAACACTGCCCCTGTACATTAAGCAATCTTCCCCCTACTTAAACTCTTTCCGTTCCCTCTCTTAAAGTCTCATCTCTTCTCCATCGTCACCCATTCCCCTGCCTCTTACCCCTCCACCACGCCCCCTCCACTCCTTCCTGACCCTTCCCTGTAACCCCTTCGCGTGATTCCCAAATACCCCCTTTATCACTGCTGCACTCGTTACTCAATACTCTTGTAGCACACCCCTTCTGCCAACTGCATCATTCCACTCTATGCCACCCTTGTGTATTTGCAAGCGCCTTGACATAGCATAGAAAAACTGGCTCCATTGTTGCGAGATTATTAACCCCTCGCCTGGTATATAGTGGGTCGTGAGTTCAATCTCGACCCTGATGCCTGCTGTATATTTGGAGTCTGCTTGTCGCTCTCCCCGTGATCGTGTGGATTTTTCTCCAGGTCATCCGATTTTTTCCCTTCACATTTAGAATCAACATCTCCACATGTTTAGAGTAATTGGCTGTTGCTATACATTTTCACGTGATGATATCAGCCACTTCATTGAGCTGCTATCATATGTGAAAGCCAGGTCGCTTCTGCATAGCTCAAGGGGCCTTACCTGGTAAAATAAATATTACTTATAGTTTAGTATGTATGTACGTAGCCAACCGCGCTAATTGAAGTTGAGGGGGAATGACAAACTAAACTAAACAACAAGCAGTTCTAAAGAAACGAGTTTGTAGATCTAGATGATTATTTAAAAGTGTACAGCTCCCAGTAATATCAGAACAAACAGCTTTCCATATGGCCGCAGAAGCGCATCTGAAAGCGACGTGCGATGATGTGTTGACTGTCTTTGTTCGATGGCTAGGCAAAAGTTTTGTGTATAGTAGTGTGTAGTATAATGCATAGTGTAGTATATAGTAGTATAGTGTATAGTGTGCTGTATAGTAATGTAGTGTCTATAGCATCTGAAAGCGATGCGCGATGGTGACCACCGTCTGAGTTCAATGGCCAGCAGCCAAATGTCACTGCTGCTGCAAGGATGAGCGAAGTTCACGTGACGATGGTTTATTGTTCCTTGATGAGATCAGCAAGGTAATGTAGGTCATTTGTGGCAATTGCACACTGTGTGTGTGTGTGATCAGTGCGACCTTCTAATGCTGTATATTTATTCAGCAACCGGAAGCCAATGCAAATCTATGCAGTACCCCCCTCACGACACGTGCCAGATAATGTTGTACATGCTTTTGCCAGACGTCTCGTAGGGTAGTGGGAGTTGTAACAAATGAGTAAAGGGTGCTCTATAAACATTCGTTAGATTATATGTGTAGTGACATCACGGGATGCCACTGGGTAATGCCAGCCCTAGAGAGGCACGGAGTGTGGTGTAACGACATCGCGGATACCACAATGGTGTTGGTGTAATAACTCCCCGAGAGCGGCTCGGTCAGCGCTGAGTAATAGCGCTGGATGGCATCACGCTTGGCGTGCAGTGCCAGCCCTGCAAGTTAGGGTGGAAGTGCCGACCATAGAAACGAGGTTACTATAGGCCATGGCACTTTGGTTGACACGAGAGGACACGTGACCGGTTAAGTCTACAAAGGGCCCCAGGTGGGGGCTCGGGGTGGTCACGTGTCAGGGTCGAGATTCTGCTCGAGGATTCTGGAAGGTGGTCGTGGCCAAACACGGAGACAGCCACGACCGGTGAGGATATAAGCCGGGTCACCCAGAGGAACCGGCGCTGTTGTTCATCCTGAAGAAACTTTCGTCTACGTTCGACAAGAGTCTCCAACACGTGGACCGGGACCCAAGCTGTGGTCCAGTCCGTTGTAGCTAGTTACGGTGTAATTAGCAGAGGTGGGACAAAGTCATTGTTATGCAAGTCCAAGTCGAGTCGCAAGTCATCAAATTCATGACTCGAGTCTGACTCGAGTCCAAGTCACATGACTCGAGTCCACATCTCATAGGTGGGACAAAGTCATTGTTATGCAAGTCCAAGTCGAGTCGCAAGTCATCAAATTCATGACTCGAGTCTGACTCGAGTCCAAGTCACATGACTCGAGTCCACACCTCTGGTAATTAGTGTAGTTAGCCTGGTGGTCACCACCATAGGTTGTTATTCTGTAAAGAGGCAGTTACCGTGTGTTGGTGTTAATAAATGTGTTGCCTCCAAAGAGTATGTCTGCGACTCAGTTGAACTCACTATAAATGATAAAAAGTTGTGATTTTTACCAGAACAAACTTACCCTGCGATAGCACAGCAGTCACACACGAGTCTTCCGCTGATGCACAGGTCTTGTCCACTTCAGGAACTCCCAACCCGCTGCTTCCGAAGCGGCAGGTACGACCATAGGTCACTGCATGACAAGGGGGTGGGGGGGGTGAGCTCATGGGAACCTGCGACATTCAACAGCATCGATACAGATCAGACCCAGATAACAATAATAATGATTATAATAATAAATACTTTAATCTTATATAGCGTCATTCGTAGTGGTTGGCTGCGCACAGTGCAAAAGAAGCCCAACCCACGCAGCGTTTAATTTGTTGTCCTTCCCCTGCACCTCCGATTAGTGCAGTCAGCGACGTACGGTGGTGTGAAAGAAATTCAACATACATACCATAGATAACACTACCCATCGACTCAACACTACCCTACTCATAGACTAACACTTCCCATAGACTCAACAATACCCATAGACTATTTTCTTTGGTTCTTTCGGTAAAGTCACGTGGGTAGAAATAAAATAAATCACGATGTCTCGAATGCAATACAAGTCAGTCATCAGACGAAAAAAAATACTACCCATAGGCTTAACACTATCCATAGACTCACTGCCAATACACTCAACAATGCACCATAGCCTCAAAACTGCACCTCCGATTAGCACGGTTGGCTATGTACAGTGTGAAAAAAGTTCAACCTACACACATCAGTATGGGTCTCTGTGGGTTTCTGTGGGTCTCTTCTGATATTAGGATGTGATATGCACTTTTAAATAATCTAAACTGACAAACTCACTTCTTTAGAACTGCTTTTTGGGTTTAGTTTGTTGTCCTTCCTCCGCATCTCCGATTAGCACGGTTGTCTACGTATGGTGCTAAAAAAAGTTCAAACACTTCTGTACACTACACTGATGGCGGGAAGACAAAGTGAAAGAGATCCAACATCTTGCCGACATCTATAATATGCATCGCTTTTTCAGTGCCACCAGAACCGCCTATGGTCCGAGCACTCGGGGACCAACTCCCCACTGAGGCCTAAGAATGGGGGAGATCTGATCAAGGAGAGGGAACTGTCAACACCTGCTGGAAGGAGAATTTTGAAAATATTCTCAATCGAGACTCGTTCGTCGATGAGTGGTGTGTCGTGTATTGGTGATTTAATTTAGCTGTTTAATTTCTTAATAGCTTTCCTATTAACTAGATGTTATCTATCAGCTTAACTTAGCGTTCCTATTAATCAATTCAACTTCCGCCCCCCTTTGTTCATAGTACCCCAATACCCACCCTCCCCCACCCTCTCCAGCATAATGAATAGATGTTATCTATCAGCTTAACTTAGCGTCCCTATTAATCAATTCAACTTCCGCCCCCTTTGTTCACGATACCCCAATATTCACCCACCCCTCTCCTGCATTATGAATAAATGTTATCAATCGGCTTACCTTCAGGCTAGCATCCCCCCCCCCCCCCCCCGATGCCAGCACATCCCCCTCCTCCCTCTTACTTGTTATAGTCGCGTCTCTCTATTAGCTCGCTTCACTTACTATAGCGACTTTGGCTGTAACGGTTCCACCTGAAGACGGAAGCTTGTGTTGCCTCCGAAACGTCGTGATTTTATTTAGTTGTTCTCATTTATTTTATTTTTTACCTACGTGACTTTACCGAAAAAACCAAAGAGTATAAAACAAACACCCTCCAATCTCGAGGGGCAACCAAGAGCTCCCTCAAGTGAAGTCTCGTTCCACCAGCAGTGACCAAAACAAGGCACCAGCAGAGCTGCTGCACCTGTAAATATCTCTTAAAAGTCAAAAGACTGGAGTTTAAAATTGCAGGAAAACCTTGGCCAATGCTGAATTGATCGAATACGCGTTTAGGCTATATAGTACAGTCATTCATCGACATATGAACATCCGCATTTATGAACATCCGCATTTACGAACCAGTTGGCCGAGTGCAGTTGTTCCCTGTGCAGCACACGAGGTTTCCGGCTGTTCCGGTCACATTCCTGGCCCGCATTGATTTTTCCACAGTCGTCTTGTGGAGAGAGGGATTCTGGCAGAGCAGTTGACTGGTGCACGCATATCCGGTGCCCGTTTTAGTGGCAGCTAAATTAGAGAATAAAGAGACATTTAAGTTAATCTCTTCTCGTCATCAGCAAACCTCTATCCATTGCTGGACTGCTTCATCAAAACACCGCCACCTCTCACGGTCGTGTGATGCAACAATCCACCCTGAACGTGAGCAGATCTCATTGCTCCGTCTGCTCTGTGTACCCCCTCACAGACAATTTCGTTCCTTTGCTGCCACTCGGTTTTTCTCGACCACCGCCAGCGTCTCGCTGCTGCTTAAGGACACTTGTGTCCTCATGTCTCTAACCTGCAGTCTGTTCTCTAATCCGATCACGTTCCTCTCTCTGTCTTTCGGTGGAATTACAAGCAATGCCTTTTCTAGACGATTCAATGCGCACTTTCTAGTTGAAATTCTTGATTTGGAAAAGCAAGTGGACTTGGCCAGGACACGTCATGGCTATAACGGAGTGATGGGCGATGGTCGAGGACAATAGAGTGGCAGCCAAGGGATGGAACGCGTTCATCGAGTGGAGCGACGAGATCTCAGTGTGTCTGCAGAAGCTCGGTGGATTGTTGCATCGTGGAATCACCAGAGATGGGCGACCGGTGTAGAGAGGCCTTCATCCAGCAGTGGATTGACAACGGTTGTTGTTGGAATGTGCGGTCGTCTGGTAAGACGTTCATAAATGTAAACTTACTTGTGAATTGAAAAGTGACACAAGCATCCAATATTGTTGGGCACAACATGGATTGTTCTTGATCTCCAAAATCATTGCTCCCAGAATAGCACCAGTTAGCAGCTGTAGAAATAAAAACATAAACGGGGTGATTGCTTGTTTTTACGTGGGAGATGATGCTATGGGATAACGATTGGTACACTGGACTTGCAATGACAGACGTGTGTCAGTTCGATTCATTCTCCCTGCCCCGACGCCCCATCACCTCTATAATCAAGTTTATTTCGTCTAACCAATGAGAGCTCGAGGGAGCAAATTTGTCTTCTTTGCAAGAGTACTCGGCGTAGCCAAAATGACAAATCAATCAAATAAAGTACATCAGCATCCCAGCAAACATAAATCAGCTCAAAGGCAAGCATAACAGTCAAGACGGGGTCCACCACGGTGAGGCAAATAACAAGTCGCATGTTGCGGAGAGGAAGGGATACGGTTTGTATATGCACATTTATTCGTCCAAATCAATTATTCAATGTGGGATAGTAAAAATATAACACCCTCCAATCTCGAGGGACTCCCAAAAGCTCCCTCAAGTGGAGTCTTGTTCCACCAGAAGTGACGAAAGCAAGGCACCAGCAGAGCTGCTGCACCTGTAAATATCTCTTACAAATCAAAAGACTGGAGTTTAAAATTGCAGGAAAACCTTGGCCAATGCTGCTTTATCGAATACGCGTTTAGGCTATATAGTACAGTCATTCATCGACATATGAACATCCGCATTTACGAACATCCGCATTTACGAACCAGCTTCCATAACATTTTTCGTGATTGCATCGACTCCTAATGCAAAGTCGAACTTGGTAACTGAATCGTGGATTTATTTTGTTCCGTCGATCGATCCTCTGTGAGATGCAATGAATCACAGCCCCGCCCCCCTACTCGGAGTGAGTGTGTGCGCGTGTGTTTGCGTGCGCACAGGCACACAACCTCAGCATTTCCACCAAGTCTGCCTGTGCAAAGAATGTTTTGCTCACCTGAAGTTGGCCGATTGCAGTTGTTCCCTAGGCAACACACGATGTTTCCGGCTGTTCCAGTTACATTGATGCTCAGCATTGACTTTTCCACAGTCGTCTTGTGGACAGACTCGTTCTCGCAGAGCACATGACTGGTGCACGCATATCCGGTGCCCGTTTTAGTGGCAGCTAAATTAGAGAATAAAGAGACATTTAAGTTAATCTCTTCTCGTCATCAGCGAACCTCTATCCATTGCTGGACGACTGCTTCATCAAAACACCGCCACCTCTCACGGTCGTGTGATGCAACGATCCACCCTGAACGTTAGCAGATCTCATCGCTCCGTCTGCTCTGTGTACGCACTCACAGACAATTTCGTTCCTTTGCTGCCACTCGGTTTTTCTCGACCACCGCCAGCGTCTCGCTGCTGCTTAAGGACACTTGTGTCCTCATGTCTCTAACCTGCAGTCTGTTCTCTAATCCGATCACGTTCCTCTCTCTGTCTTTCGGTGGAATTACAAGCAATGCCTTTTCTAGACGCTTCAATGCGCACTTTCTAGTTGAAATTCTTGATTTGGAAAAGCAAGTGGACTTGGCCAGGACACGTCATGGCTATAACAGAGTGATGGGCGATGGTCGAGGACAATGGAATGGCAGCCAAGGGATGGAACGCGTTCATCGAGTGGAGCGACGAGATCTCAGTGTGTCTGCAGAAGCTCGGTGGATTGTTGCATCGTGGAATCACCAGAGATGGGCAACCGGTGTAGAGAGGCCTTCATCCAGCAGTGGATTGACAACGGTTGTTGATGGAATGTGCGGTCGTCTTTGGTAAGACGTTCGTAAATGTAAACTTACTTGTGAATTGAAAAGTGACACAAGCATCCAATGTTGGTAGGCACAACCTGGATTGTTCTTGATCTCCAAAATCATTGCTCCCATAATAGCACCAGTTAGCAGCTGTAGAAATAAAAACATAAACAGTGTGATTGCTTTTTGTTTTTACGTGGGAGATGATGCTATGGGATAACGATTGGTACACTGGACTTGCAATGACAGAGGTGTGTCAGTTCGATTCATTCTACCTGCACCGACGCCCCATCACCTCTATAATCAAGTTTATTTAGTCTAACCAATGAGAACTCGAGGGAGCAAATTTGTCTTCTTTGCAAGAGTACTCGGCGTAGCCAAAATGAAATATCAATCAAATAAAGTACATCAGCATCCCAGCAAACATAAATCAGCTCAAAGGCAAGCATAACAGTCAAAACGGGGTCCATGACAGAGGCAAATAACAAGTCACGTGTAGGAGGGATGAGGGGTGAGATTTGTACACGCACATTCGTCCAAATCAATTATTCAATGTGGTATAGTAAAAAAAATAACACCCTCCAATCTCGAAGGACTCCCAAAAGCTCCCTCAAGTGAAGTCTTGTTCCACCAGAAGTGACGAAAGCAAGACACCAGCAGAGCTGCTGCACCTGTAAATATCTCTTAAAAGTCAAAAGACTGGAGTTTAAAATTGCAGGAAACCCTTGGCCAATGCTGAATTTATCGAATACGCGTTTAGGCTATATAGTACAGTCATTCCTCGACATAGGAACATCCGCATTTACGAACATCCGCATTTACGAACCAGCTTCCATAAGATTTTTCGTGATTGCATCGACTCCTAATGCAAAGTCGAACTTGGTAACTGAACCGCGGAATTATTTTGTTCCGTCGATTGATCCTCTGTGAGATGCAATGAATCACAGCCCCCACTCGGAGTGAGTGTGTGCGTGTGTTTGCGTGCGCACACGCACAAAACCTCCGCATTTCCACCAAGTCTGCCTGTGCAAGGAATATTTTGCTCACCTGAAGTTGGCCAATTGCAGTTGTTCCCTGTGCAGCACACGATGTTTCCGGCTGTTCCAGTTACATTGATGGCCCGCATTGAATTTTCCACAGCCGTCTTGTGGTTAGAGGGATTCTGGCAGAGCAGTCGACTGGTGCACGCATATCCGGTGCCCGTTTTAGTGGCAGCTAAATTAGAGAATAAACAGACATTTAAGTTAATCTCTTCTCGTCATCTGCGAACCTCTATCCATTGCTGGACGATGGCTTCATAAACAGGACCCTGCGGAGTGGCCTGGTAGGAACGAATAACCAAAGAATATAAACATAATGTATTATTACAGTTGTTTAGCCAGGAAAGCCCCACTGAGTGTAAAGGTTTTTGTAGGGTCCTGCCAAGTGTTTGCAGTAGGGGGCGATGTTGCTACACCGAATCGGACGATACGAAGGGAGAGTGTGAGGCCTAGTTCTAGGCTTTAGGCCTAGCTGTAGGCGTTAGGCCGCTGTGAGTTAATTTGTAATTTAAATGTTTTAATTATTTATGTAAAAGCTTTAAATGTAAATGTTTCTATTTAAAAACATCAGGGAATGTAACATTGTAAAAGATTAACTCTCTTTCACACACGCGGGGTTACGATACAAAGGGAGAGGTTGAGGCCTAGTTCTAGGCTTTAGGCCTAGCTGTAGGCTTTAGGCCGCCGTGAGTTAATTTTGAAATTAAATGTTTTTATTATTTATGTAAAAGCTTAAAATTTTAATGTTTCTATTTAAAAGCATCAGGGAATGTAACATTGTTAAACATTAACTCCCTTGCACACACGCGGGGGTGTACGATACGAAGGGAGAGTGATAGGCGTAGTTTGAGGCTTTAGGCCTAGCTGTAGGCTTTAGGGCGCTGTGAGTTATTTTTAAATTTCAAAGTTTTAATTAAAAGCTATCTCAGGGAATTATAAGGGAATGTTACACTTGTTTAGCCAGGAAAGCTTCACTGAGTCTAAAGGTTTTTGTAGGGTCATGCCAAGTGTTTTTAGTAGGGAGCGATGTTGCTACACGTAATCGGACATCGGACGGACGGACGATATTATCTTTTTATTTCAAAGTTTTAATTAAAAGCTATCTCAGGGAATTATTAGGGAATGTTACACTTGTTTAGCCAGGAAAGCCTCATTAATTTAAATGTTTTAATTAAAAGCTCTCTGAGGACATTATAAGGGAATGTTACACTTGTTTAGCCAATAAAAGCGTCACTAAGTCTAAAGGTTTTTGTAGGGTCATGCCAAGTGTTTGCAGTAAGGGGTGATGTTGCTACACGGTCGGACGGACGGACGGACGGACGGACGATATAATCTATTGTAGGCTGGTCCACTTCGTTCCTACCAGTAAAACATCAACACCTCTCACAGTCGCATGATGCAATAATCCACCCTGCACGTGAGCAGATTTCATCGCTCCGTCTACTCTGTCGACGTCCTCACAGACAAGTTCGTTCCTTGGCTGCCACTCAGTTTTTCATGATCACAACCCAGCGTCTCTGTTGCTGCTTAAGGCCACTTGTGTCCTCATGTCTCTAATCTGCAGTCTGTTCTCTAATCTACGCACAATCATCTCTCTGTCTTTCGGTGGAATTACAAACAATGCCTTTTCTCGACGCTTCAATGCGCACTTTCTAGTTTAAATTCTTGATTTGGTAAAGCAAGTGGACCTGGCCAAGACACGTCATGGCTATAACGGAGTGATGGCCGATGGTCGAGGACAATGGAGTGGCAGCCAAGGGATGGAACGCGTTCATCGAGTGGAGCGACGAGATCTAAGTGTGTCTGCAGAAGCTCGGTGGATTGTTGCATCGTGGAATCACCAGAGATGGGCGACCGGTGTAGAGAGGCCTTCATCCAGCAGTGGATTGACAACGGTGGTTGATGGTATGTGCGGTCGTCTCTGGTAAGACGTTCATAAATGTAAACTTACTTGTGAATTGAAAAGTGACACAAGCATCCAATATTGTTGGGCACAACATGGATTGTTCTTGATCTCCAAAATCATTGCTCCCAGAATAGCACCAGTTAGCAGCTGTAGAAATAAAAACATAAACAGTGTGATTGCTTTTTGTTTTTACGTGGGAGATGATGCTATGGGATAACGATTGGTACACTGGACTTACAATCACAGAGTTGTGTCAGTTCGATTCATTCTCCCTGCACCGACGCCCCATCACCTCTATAATGAAGTTTATTTCGTCTAACCAATGAGAGCTCGAGGGAGCAAATTTCTCTTCTTTGAAAGAGTACTCGGCGTAGCCAAAATGACAAATCAATCAAATAAAGTACATCAGCATCCCAGCAAACATAAATCAGCTCAAAGGCAAGCATAACAGTCAAGACGTCAAGGCGCCCCTTCCCCCCTCCAACCCAGCTTAAATATAGGCTGCCAAGCCTGGTGGTGCCCATTCAGACGCTGTTTTTCCGACAGACCTGTTCTTCACCGGAGGACGGCTGCTTGCGTTGTGGCCGAAACGTCGTGAGAATTATTTTATTATGTTTTATTTTTATTATTTTATTATTTCCCTTCTACGTGACTTTACCAAAAGAACCAAGAAGAGTCAAAACGGGGTCCACCACGGTGAGGCAAATAACACGTCCCATGTAGCGGAGAGGAAGGGTACAGTTTGTATATGCACATTTATTCGTCCAAATCAATTATTCAATGTGGGATAGTAAAAAAATAACACCCTCCAATCTTGAGGGAGTCCCAAGAGCTCCCTCAAGTGAAGTCTCGTTCCACCAGAAGTCACGAAAGCAAGGCACCAGCAGAGCTGCTGCACCTGTAAATATGTCTTAAAAGTCAAAAGACTGGAGTTTAAAATTGCAGGAAAACCTTAGCCAATGCTACTTTATCAAACACGCGTTTTGGATATATATTGCAGTCATTCATATACTTACGACCACCCGCACTTACGAACATACACGCTTATGATCATCCTTACTTACGAACTAGCTTCCACAATATTCTTCGTTGTTGCATCGACTACTAACGCGAAGTCGAACTTGGTAACTGATCTATTTTGTTCAGTGGCTCGAGCCTCTGCGTGATGCAAGGTGTTGTGGTTCATTTGTGGTAAGCACGTTGTGTCTAATGAGTGCGACCTCATAATGTATTCATTCGGCAGCTGAAAGCCAATGCAGTTCGGCGAGCACTGGACAGACACAAAATTCGGATCTTGCAGTACCCCTCACCACACGTGCCAGAGAATTTTGTAAACGCTGCAGCTTGTTTATGGTATTGACAGACGTCCCGTAGAGTAGCGAGTTGCAATAATTGAGCCTTGTCCGACTATGTTTTATACGCCACCGTATGTTGGCTATGTCACAACGTAACAGTACTCGAATGTGCTGTAAAGCCCCGATAGGCAATTTGCAAGACTTGACTATACTTTGTACATAGTGGTGATCAAACGACATATTATAATTGAGTAAGGTGTCGTGGACTCTATCGTATCTTAAAATAGTGTATATTTTGCCCGATCCAAGGCACTTTACACATATTTAACAATAGTACATATGATTGTAATAGTGGGGATGAGGTTAGTGAAATACATGAGAGGAAGCAATGGGCAAACCTGTGATGTGTAAAATCGGTGAAAGCGAAATTGATGACAGTAAGTGATGATGAATGGATTGAATGAATGGCGATTGAGTGACAGTCATGGGTTTATGAAGAGGGAACAGTAACAGTGGCGGATATGAGGTGAAGATTAGGGGGTTGTTAGTGAGCTAGGTAAAATAAGTGAGATTTGAGTGCGGAGCAGAAACTAGTGAGCGAAGGTGATTGTTTAATGTGGAGGGGTAGTTTGTTCCAGTGAAGGTGGGGCAAGAAGAGACAAAGAGCGAAAGCGAGATTGAGCACAAGGAGAAGGAGCAACAAAGAGAGACCGCAGAGATTGTGATCATAGAGGGCGAGAAGGCGACGCGTATAAATAAATGATCGTGGTAAAATATTGTGGGGCAAGACCATAAAAGGATTTGTAGACAAGGGTGAGGAATTTAAACAGGCGGCGGTAGTAGACAGGGAGCCAGTGCAGTTGCGCGAGGAGGGTCGAAGTATGGGAATGATAGGGAAGGTTTAATATGACCCGAGCAGAGTTGTTTTGGATTTGTAGAAGAGGGGCAAAAGAGTAAATGGGCAGACCGAGCATAAGAGAGTTGCAGTAGTCCAGACTGGTATGGATCAGGTAAGGGATTAGAAGTTTTGTAGCTGAGCTGGAACTAAGCGGTGGCATTCTGTGAATGTTGGAAACATGAAACCGGCAAGCACGAGTAGTGGCGTAAATGTGATCGGTGAGCGAGAGTAAAGAGTCAAAGATAACAGTAAGTTTGCGGGCTGAGGAAATCAGGGAAATAGAAAAAGGAGGGAAATTAATTGTGTGACAGGGAGTAGGGGAACTAGAGGCAGGAAAAATATCATTTGAGTTTTAGAAGGAATGAGGGACTTAAAGTGGTGTGACATCCAAGATTGGATAGAAACCAGGCAGGATGAGATGCGGCAGGTGAGGTCAGGGGAAAAGGAAGAAAAAGAGCAGAACATCTGAATTCCATCTTGCGTATAAATGATTCTGCCTATTTTTTTGTAATAATTTTGATCGGGATGTAGCGCTGGGGCACGGAAATGGTGAGTCACACTAACCCCCCCTGCATCCTGCCTCGCCCACACAAAAGACACCTGGAGGCTAATTACTCACAAGCTTGCTTGGGAAGTCATAAAATGTAATTTAAAAAAACAAAAAGCTAAATTTGGGTCTAATGAGATTCTGCGGGAAATCCCAAACTGACTTCAAGAGAAAAATAGGATAAAAGGGAAAAGGGCCGGCAGTTGGCAGTAGAAGCGGCATTAATAGAGGATTTTTTGAGGAGTGGTACAATGATGGCTGACTTATAGATTGCAGGAAAGACACCAGCAGAAAGGGATTAATAGGGACACTAGGTAGGGTAGACTTAATGGAAGGTGTCAAAGTAAAAGGGAAGCAGGGATGGGATCGAGGGGACAGGAAATGGGATGGGCCTTAGAGATGATAAAGAAAGTTCAGTCACAGACGTTGCAGTGAAAATGGTGAAAGCACAGTCGATATGGGTTTGATGTGGGGGAAGAGACTACTAAGGTGACCTCAGGAGGAGGAGCATTTAAGGGTATAACGAACAGATTCGACCTTAGTGGATAATTAAGGGCTGAATTCGAGAGCTGAAGGGGAAAGGGAAGAATGAGTTGGGGTAGGAGGCTGGAGGAGGTTATTGAGAGTAGATAATAGTTGGTGGAGGTGGTGAGCAAGGGAAGAGATGAGAGCCAGGAAGTAGTCGTGTTTGCAAAGTTCTAGGGCACATTGGAATTTGGAAAGGAGGGAGTGGTAGGTGTAAAGGTTCTGAAGTGAAGCGATAAACTTCAAAAGCCTTTCCGCTTTACGCAGATGTCGCCGCACTGATTGAAGGGATGGAGTGAGCCAAGGTTGTGGGGGTTTAGATGAGGGGGGGCAGAGATGGAGAGGAGTCTAGGTGATTGAGTGAAAAAGAAAGATAATTAGAGAGTGTGGAGGAAGCTAAAGCAGGGTGCAAGGAGGAGAAGTAGGAAATAAGAGGAAGGAGAGACAAGATATGAGCGGTTATTGAACTAGGTTCAAGGGAGCAGAGGTTGCGATGCAAATTGGGATGAGCCATCATGGGACTGTGGATAGGGGGGGATGGTAGAGAAATAGATAGTTGTTGGCTGTCTCGGTCAGCGCCATCAGTGTTACATGGTTAGCGTTTTTGTTTAGGATAGGCTAGGCGACTATTGAGAGTGTGAGGATGAACCTGTGAAGTGTGGACTTGTTAACTAAAGAAGGTGCCTCCTGGAAACCCTTGTCTCCGAATCACTGACACTACACATTCCTGAATACAGCTTCAGGATGGGCCATAGTCAAAAGTGCAGGAAAAAAAACCAATAGGTCAGGGGTGCTAAACTGCTGCTGCAAAGAAACAAGCATGATTGGTTGTGCGGTATCATGTGACCCAGGTCCTTTGAAGTTGGATATAAAAAGGTGAAACCGGGGAATGAAGGGGAACATTGTCTCCTACATCTGGGCCATGAAGATCTGGGCCATGAAGATCTCGGTCAGTCCTCTTCTCTTTGCTACTCACAGGCCACAGCGTTCATGTGACACCAGTTACTGCAGCGACGAGGTACTAGGTAAGACGCTTGGTTGACTGGGTCGGTAGGCAGTAGTCGAGAAGGCTTTTCTCACAATATACTTCTCTTGGGTCGTATCAACTAGACAGCTTACTTTCGAGGGTGTGTTTGTACCGAAAATAAAAGTATTAGCACAGATTGCATGTGGCGTAATGGTTGTGATTTCCGTGTGGAGCAACCGCGTTTACGGGCTGCGTTCTTTGTGGCAGTGGGTGATCACACAGTGAGGTAGCTACCACGTATGCATGAGTGAGTCAAATGTGTGGGTCGTTGGGCGCGTGGCGGCCATCATGTGTTGTCCACAACGTACACGTACTCATTAATTGCGCAGGTGGTAGAGCGTTTCGCGGCCTTTGCTAGTGGCAGCTACTGTGTACGCGGGTGCGTGTTTTAACTCTGCACGGCTGTGGCGAGCAATACACCATGTCCCTTAGAGACGGCACTAACCAAGGGGGACCAGTAACTCAGTCGGTGGGTGTCGGGCAAGGGCAGCCCGACGCGGTGGAGGAGGGGGAAGAAGTGGCGGACACTGCGTCCCACCTTCCCCATGAGGGCGGCTGGGTGGACGTCGGGCCCCACGAAGGCCTCAGAGTGTAACGGCAGCTGCACTGCTCATAGAAGGTGCTGCCCGGCATGGGAGATGGAGCAGCCTGCCAACCGCAAAGGGTGCCAAGGGAGCTGCCCGGAGCAGGCGATGGAACGGTCCACCGGTCGCATGGCGTGGTGAGGAAAACGACCAGCGTGGGTGATGGAGCGACCCAGAGACTTGCAGCACAGTGTAGGAGCTACCCTGCGTGGATGATGGAGCGTGGTAGTGGCCACACGCCTTGGAGAAGGAGTGGAAGCATCCTGCCATAGGCGATGTAATGGCCTGGTGACCGCTGCCTAGCGAGGGCAAGGCAACAACTTGGTGACTTCGTCCCACATGTTGTACAGCCATCCGCAGACTGTCACCAGTGAGCACCAATGGTGAGGGTCAGACCACATACCGGCGATGTCTCCGGGGAGACAAAGACGGCCGGGCATAGCAGTGACCATGGCCGGGCACAGCAGTGAACAGCAGTGCTCGGTCATGGTCACACGCATAGTGTAGCCCCCTGCAGACACTCGCCAGTGACCACCTGTAGAGGCGGTGGCCGGGGCGTGCTGCAAGCTGCCGAGATGGCCCGGATGCCGTGGGTGGAAAGCATGAGCTGGGTTTGAGTGGGCGGCACAGAACGCCAACAGGGAGTGGAGCCTGCGGGAGCCAAGTCGTGATCTTGGGATGGGGTAGGAAGCACAGCTGAGAGACGGGAGGGGCCTATGCACCTCGTGAGGTTGGGCCCGGTAGGCGATGGCGGTGGAGAGCACGGGTGACCAGAATGAAGGGGACGCCGTGAAAATAATAAAACAATAGAAAATAATGTTTTTATAACTTTAGGAAGAAGAAGGAAAGATGAGGAACTAAAGAAGCAAGATGAAGAGAGGTTAAAAGAGGGGGAAATACAGTGGGTAACATGATGGGGAGGGCTACAGGCGAAGGTGAGTGGAAAACTGAATCCTGCTACCGCCACGCCCGATCCTCCCACAATTTTATTTTGACCGAGCCCGAGAGTGCCAACCGGCATAACTTCCGAATTTCTGGGATTGAGCAGCATCTAGAATTTTAATGCAAGTGTAGTGACATAGAATGGGTCACTACGGCACGTAGCGCTGGTTACTGACAGAGAGAGGAAATGTGGACGTAACAGCCGACCTGCCAGCAGAGCATGGAATGCCACGGAGTGGGTCACTCGGGTGCATGGCATGTGATAGGCCGGGGTAAGGGATGTGGGGCAAATGTGAATCAGGGGACACGTGGAAGGCGGCCCAGAGCCTTCTGGTAGGTTTCAGAAGGGGGCGTGGCCGAGGGCGGAGCCAGGCCACGCCGGAGGGCATAAAAGGGAAGTCCCGGGGCTGGATGAGGGCTGTCTGTCAGTGTAATGGAACCCAACGTGCTACGTGTTCATCTTCGTCTCCGGCGTCGTGGGTCAGACAGCGTGCCGGCTGCTCTCACCCGTTTTTAATTATCCCTTGTTTGAACAGTTACTTAAAGTGTAGAATAAATGTGTGTTGCCTCCTACTATTAGTGTCTCAGAAGTAACTCACTACACAAGCAACACGTGCCCTGCCTGGCGTGCAATTTTCCAAGGTCACTGAGCCTCTCCATATCTATCGGTATTCACCAGATGTTACTGGCGAGAGCGCTCCATAATAACTCACTCCCCCCTCCCTCTGTTCATCGCAAAAGTAAATGCCTGAATACAACAAAAAAAGCTGTTGAGATGTTCAAACACCAATTAGTTGATACCTGTTGCAAGGAATCAAGTGCTGCATTAACCACACATTGTACTTGTAGCGAACATGTAAACAAACAAGGCTCTGATGATATACGCTGTTTCCTTTGAAACCGATTCTTATTTTTCATACTTTGATTACTGGCAAAAAAAGGTCCCGAGATACAACAACAAAGCCGTTCACCTCCTCTCCCGGGCATTGTGAGCAGGACGCAAACTGTCACCAGCAAACGACCCAAGGCGCTGTCCATTTTGTCCACCACGGCCCTGGGATTATAAAAAAACAAGAGGTCAGGCAGGTTTTCACTTTCGTGAGTCAAATGTTGTAATCCCTTGAAATTTCGCTATGAGAAACAAAATCCGTGCGAGTCTGCAGGGTTTCTTCTGCGTGCGAGCGTGGGTCTCTGTTTGAATCTATGGGTTTCTGAGAGTCTACGGATCACGATGTAAAGTAAAAAGAAAAGTACTTTTTACTTTACCAGGTGTAAGGCCCCACTGAGCTCTTTGTCAGAAGCGACCCTGGAGATCACAAATGATAGTTCAACGAAAGTGGCTGATTTCATCATCACAAGGAAATTTATAGCAGCAGCCAAATACTCTAAATGCGTGGTGATGTTGATTCTAAATGTGGAGGCGAAAATTCGGAGGACCCGGAGAAAATTCAATGCGGCCACGACGAGAGAGACATGCAAACTCTAAATATACTGCAGCAGGTATTGTCAGGGCCGGGATTGAATCCACGACTTCCTGTATACCCGGCGAGGGAGTTAACATCTCCATAGCCACCGACATTTCACGTTGTTTTAGCGATAAAATCAGAATCTATATTTAGACTGGAGGAATCCGATGAGCTATGAAGCTCTCTTTTTTTTACTTACACATTTCCAGTATGGGTGGGTCAGCGAGTTACAAGAGCACACAATGCAAAAACGTGACGGGAGTGAAAAATAGAGAAAATGCCAATAAGCGAGTCACTAAATCTAAATATAATAAATACATTCAATACATGAGCTCGATTTTATCGGAGCTTGGGCAAGGCAGCAAAACAACAACAAAAGTTAAAGAGTCCCAGACCACACTAAGATAACGGCTTTCAGATGCTCTCCTGCGTGCCCATCTGGAACACAATACTGATATTGTAGATGTTGCAGTAGGTGGATTCACTCTCCAGTACACCGATGTGCTGAACTAGTAACGAATTGGTATGTTTTGTTTACGTGACAAACCTTACTAATTGGCTGTGTCGGGTGGTGACGGGCTTCACGACACATTTATATATTTATGCAATCTAACCCAAAAACCTCTATTATGGGTAATATTGGTCGCGAAAGCCTACAGGTTAAACACTAGTGTTGTGTATAGTCGTGTAGTGGCAAGTAGTGTTATGTATAGTTTAGTGTATCGTAGTGTTGTGTATAGTATAGTGTATAGCAGAGGTGGGACAAAGTCATTGTTATGCAAGTCCAAGTCGAGTCGCAAGTCATCAAATTCATGACTCGAGTCTGACTCGAGTCCAAGTCACATGACTCGAGTCCACATCTCATAGGTGGGACAAAGTCATTGTTATGCAAGTCCAAGTCGAGTCGCAAGTCATCAAATTCATGACTCGAGTCCAAGTCACATGACTCGAGTCCACACCTCTGGTGTATAGTAGTGTAGTATATATTAATGTAGTATATAGTGTAGTAAATTGTTGTATGTATGTGTTGAACTTCTTTCACACCGTAGGTAGCCAACCGTTGCTAATCGGAGGTGTGTGGGAGGACAACAAAATAAATACAAGAAGTTTAAAGGATTTAGTTTGTCAATCTATCCTTTAAAAGGAAGAGCAGTGTTCCAGATAGGCGCACAGAAGAGCATCTGAAAGCGTCGTGCGATGATGCGGAAACCACCGTCTTTGTTCGACGGTTCACGGAAAGCTGCTGCTGCTCCTGCTGCGAGGATGAGCTGAGTTTGCATGATGATGGGTTTATAGATCAGAGAGGGTCCTGTCTCATGGAATTTTCAACCCGAAAACTGGATAATCAAAAAATAAACCTCGAGTTCAACCACTTCAAGAGAGACCTTAAAATACGTTGAATGAAAGCAGCGTGACGAAACGTGGCAATGCAAATAAGAGATGCCATAAGCAGGTTTCTGCGTTCCTTAAATGACCATTCGAATTACATTTATGTTACGATATGCAAAATATATCACACAAAACCCGAATACACTTACCTCGCGACCCAGGTGTGAATATCAACCTTCGACGTGAAGTGTAATGACAGTCCCCCTGCTGTGTGTATATATAGAGGAGGTGATTTCGTGAGTCGATGGGGGTTCCTTCATAACTTTTCCAACGAACCCATGATGCAATGTTCGTACATTTCACGTGTCTGTGTGATTCTGATAAGATAATGGCTGCCTGCATCTGGTTAACTCTCGTTTAGGGTTTTAATTCCACAAGTAGCTAAAGATGCAGCACTGTCATTTACTACTCGTCTTTTTTAATTCATTTTACCAGGTACTAAGACCCCACTGAGCTATGTAGCTCCTTTTCAGAAGCGACCTGGCCATCGCAAATAATAGCTCAGTGAACTGATGGCTTACTGTTACGTGGAAATTTATAGCAGCAGCCAAATCCTCTCCACACGTAATGTTGATTCTAAATGTGGAGGGGAAAAACTGGGTGGACCCGGAGAAAAATCCATTCAACTACTGGGGAAGAGACAAATAGTTCACTGCTTTAGCCCACCGGTGTGTTGAAGCGTGAAACCACAACATTTACAATTTGAGTACGACGTTTCGCTGGTAATTGCATCCAGCATCATCGGGCAATTCGCCAGAATGGTGAGGCTCTGCTGTGTCTCCCGTTCTTATATAGAGCAGCAGCAGGGTGACGTCATCATTAACTCATTAACTCATCAGGTGCAAAGATTTGAGGGGGGGGGTTATTGTAATTATATACTTGATTAGTAATAAGGCTATTGTTACGATGCGAGTTGTAGATTAGTAATCATTTGGAATGTGTTCTATTGTGATTATGCTACATTAATAATCAGTTAGTGCTTGTTTCCCTTATAAGGAATTGTAATGCATCTTATTTAATAATACGCTTCCAGGCCGCACTAAGCCTGTAGCTGTCTGAGCGATTAAAGTTATTTCTGTTTCTCTCAATCTCAATGGATTCTCTAATTAGTCTTTGCCAGTAGTAACTAGTTTTACACAACACTTCAACGTTGTCAAAATCAATTGAGTGTCCCTGTTGACAAGCATGTTCTGCCACTGCCGACAGTTGTGTTTGCGATAGTTTAATATTTCTCTGGTGTTCTTTTAGTCTTACACTAACGTTACGCCTTGTCTGTCCAATATAGCATCTGCCACATACACAATTAATCCGATATACACCTTCTGTTGATAATTTAGGTAATTCGTCTTTAGTGCACGTTACTAATTGTTGAATTTTGTGTACTGTACCAAATCTTACTGTAATGTTTTGCTTTTGCAAAACACGGGCTAATTTGTCAGTTACTCCTGAGATAAATGGTATTTTTATTGTTTTAATAATCTGATCGCTTTCAGCAGTGTTGCTTTGCGATCGTGATTTGGCATTTAGTGCTCTGTTAATTTGAGCATTATTGTAGCCATTCTGTCTTAGTGCTTCTTTAACATGTTTAATCTCTCTCACTAGACTTTCATCATCTGACACTGTTTTAGCCCGATGTATGAGCGTCTTGATTAGAGAGGATTTCTGAGCTGGGTGATGATGCGATTTCGCATTCAGATAGGCATCAGTGTGCGTTTGCTTTCTGTAAACGCTGTGTGTTATTTTACCATTTAGGCCATGCCCAAGTAAAATATCCAGGAACGGGAGTGTGTTATTCACCTCCATTTCCATGGTGAACTGAATGGCCGGGTTTTGTGCATTGAGATGATTTAGAAAATCGTTAAGTGTATCTTTACCATGTGGCCAGACAACCAAAGTGTCATCCACATATCTAAACCAAAAGGATGGTTTTAATGTGCTCGAGGCAAGTGCTCTGGTTTCAAAGTTTTCCATGTACAAATTTGCTATAGCAGGAGATAAAGGAGAGCCCATTGCTGCTCCCTCCCTTTGTTTAAAGAATTCACCTCTCCATAAGAAGTAAGTGTTATTTAAACAATGGTCAGCGAGTTTCGGAATATCTTTTGGTAAATCTGTATTCTTTACCAGTGTATCAAGTAATTTAAGCGACTCGCTCACTGGAACCTTAGTGAATAGCGAAATCACATCAAAACTCACCAAAATATCATTAGGGTTAAGCTTAATATCTTTGATCATATTCACAAGATGTTCTGAATTTCTTATGAATGATGATGTCCTACCGATGTAGGGCTGTATTTGTTTAGTTACATATTTTGCTAATTTATATGTGGCAGAGCCAATTGTACTGACTATGGGTCGTAAAGGGATGCCGATTTTATGGATCTTTGGTAGCCCATACAGTCTAGGTGGTTTTGAAGCCCTTGGCTTAATTAGCTTAATTAGCCAAGGGCTTCAAAACCACCTAGACTGTATGGGCTACCAAAGATCCATAAAATCGGCATCCCTTTACGACCCATAGTCAGTACAATTGGCTCTGCCACATATAAATTAGCAAAATATGTAACTAAACAAATACAGCCCTACATCGGTAGGACATCATCATTCATAAGAAATTCAGAACATCTTGTGAATATGATCAAAGATATTAAGCTTAACCCTAATGATATTTTGGTGAGTTTTGATGTGATTTCGCTATTCACTAAGGTTCCAGTGAGCGAGTCGCTTAAATTACTTGATACACTGGTAAAGAATACAGATTTACCAAAAGATATTCCGAAACTCGCTGACCATTGTTTAAATAACACTTACTTCTTATGGAGAGGTGAATTCTTTAAACAAAGGGAGGGAGCAGCAATGGGCTCTCCTTTATCTCCTGCTATAGCAAATTTGTACATGGAAAACTTTGAAACCAGAGCACTTGCCTCGAGCACATTAAAACCATCCTTTTGGTTTAGATATGTGGATGACACTTTGGTTGTCTGGCCACATGGTAAAGATACACTTAACGATTTTCTAAATCATCTCAATGCACAAAACCCGGCCATTCAGTTCACCATGGAAATGGAGGTGAATAACACACTCCCGTTCCTGGATATTTTACTTGGGCATGGCCTAAATGGTAAAATAACACACAGCGTTTACAGAAAGCAAACGCACACTGATGCCTATCTGAATGCGAAATCGCATCATCACCCAGCTCAGAAATCCTCTCTAATCAAGACGCTCATACATCGGGCTAAAACAGTGTCAGATGATGAAAGTCTAGTGAGAGAGATTAAACATGTTAAAGAAGCACTAAGACAGAATGGCTACAATAATGCTCAAATTAACAGAGCACTAAATGCCAAATCACGATCGCAAAGCAACACTGCTGAAAGCGATCAGATTATTAAAACAATAAAAATACCATTTATCTCAGGAGTAACTGACAAATTAGCCCGTGTTTTGCAAAAGCAAAACATTACAGTAAGATTTGGTACAGTACACAAAATTCAACAATTAGTAACGTGCACTAAAGACGAATTACCTAAATTATCAACAGAAGGTGTATATCGGATTAATTGTGTATGTGGCAGATGCTATATTGGACAGACAGGGCGTAACGTTAGTGTAAGACTAAAAGAACACCAGAGAAATATTAAACTATCGCAAACACAACTGTCGGCAGTGGCAGAACATGCTTGTCAACAGGGACACTCAATTGATTTTGACAACGTTGAAGTGTTGTGTAAAACTAGTTACTACTGGCAAAGACTAATTAGAGAATCCATTGAGATTGAGAGAAACAGAAATAACTTTAATCGCTCAGACAGCTACAGGCTTAGTGCGGCCTGGAAGCGTATTATTAAATAAGATGCATTACAATTCCTTATAAGGGAAACAAGCACTAACTGATTATTAATGTAGCATAATCACAATAGAACACATTCCAAATGATTACTAATCTACAACTCGCATCGTAACAATAGCCTTATTACTAATCAAGTATATAATTACAATAACCCCCCCCCTCAAATCTTTGCACCTGATGAGTTAATGAGTTAATGATGACGTCACCCTGCTGCTGCTCTATATAAGAACGGGAGACACAGCAGAGCCTCACCATTCTGGCGAATTGCCCGATGATGCTGGATGCAATTACCAGCGAAACGTCGTACTCAAATTGTAAATGTTGTGGTTTCACGCTTCAACACACCGGTGGGCTAAAGCAGTGAACTATTTGTCTTTTGTCAACGTGACACTTTTTTTTACTGATTGGCCGTGTCGGGTGGTGGAGGGTTACGACACATTTATAAATAACGCGATCTAAACCCAAAAATCGTTGATTATGAACAATATTGGTCGCGAAAGCCTACGTGTTAAACTACTGGGGAAGAGACACACAAACTCCAAATATACAGCAGCAGGCATCAGGATTTGTATCGAACCCACGACCTCCTCCATACCAGGGGAGGGAGTTAACATCTCACCACCGCTGGCCGAAAGGCCCCCACCTATTGTGACTTATTTCTCACTGGCTCGAGACATCCTCGGTCCCTATAGAGTGGATATGCTGCTTGCTTTTCTCACGCTGGCCAGGTCGTCTCTAAATAATTTATATGGGCTACGCACAGTTTAACCAGCTAATAAGCAACCTGCCCATCGACTGTGGTGTACTCATTTGATAAAGGATGGGTCAGGGGTTATACAATCTGCAGCTCCGGAGCTGCATGCAGCTCTTTAATGACCTCTTCGTGGCTCTCGACACTATACCGTTAGATTCTCGATTATCCGCGCGAACGACGGGGAAGACCCACATGGAAAATTCAAAATTGTGGATCCAAAAATATATCAATTTTCCGCGGATCCCTATGCCAAAAAACACTAACACAGGAAGAAATTATGTTTAAGTTAATGCAGTTGACTTTGTTAATGAACCAAACAACGAAACTCTGCCCACTGTTGTAAATATATGGCAACTACTGTACTGTGTGGGAGGTGATTGACAATGCATAACTGTTATTAGATGATTAATTTCATCTCCAGGGCAATTCCATGAGTTATTAATGGACGTCAGCATCCCTGGTGCACGGTTAATCTGCAAATCGGAAAAACCGCACGTGGACAATTGAGAGTCGAACTGTAATTTCAAAGCAAAAACAACAAAAAACAAACCCCTTCTAATTGCTTTTGATGAATATTGAACGTTCTAATAAGCCCAATGGTGATTTGCAACACGGCATTAGGAATCAATGTGGCGCGGTGTCGGGTGGTGGCGAGTTTAAAGGCAGATTTGTATTTACACGATCTAACCCTAAAAAACCTCTGATGGATATTTTTAATATCATAATTTTTATCCTGAGTATCTGCTGGTGCTGTGTTATGTACAGAGCTATATTATTTGATTTCTTTTTTTATTGCAGCTCTCAGAAAATTGATGGGGTTTATTTCGTGTTTAACTTAAATATAAGAAAATTGCTTGTCGCGTTACTTTTTGGGTTGCTCACCACCAGCGTCCCTTTCCCCCCCCCCGGAGATGGCAGGTAGATTGTTTTAAGGACACTGGCCAAGCATTTGCTTCAACTGCTGCAGGGGAAAACTTAATCAAACCGGCAGCGTCGAGATTGCAAGTGCAGTCTGCTAATCCGTCGCATACTTTACTTGAAGGTCATTGATTAAGGGCATAGGGGGCCGTCCATAAATTACGTCATGCACCTGGGGGGGGGGGGTCAGACATTTGTGACGATGTGTAATGAGGGGGGGGGTTTGAGAAATGTGACGTCACATCAAAATGCGCAAGTTTAAATAAATATAGACAACACGTTCTACTTAATTAAATATATTTTGAAATACATATTTTCTCCTACAACTTCAGAGTGCAGCGCTACATTAAATACGCACTATAATGACAATAGTTTAAAGCGATTTGAAGCATGTTTTATTTTTGGGGGGGGGCAGAGTTTTGTGACGTCCTATTTGAGGGGGGGGGGGGTCTGACTTTTTGTGACGCCATGTGACGAAGGGGGGGGGTCAAAAATAGTCCGAAATCGCGTGACGTCATTTATGGACGGCCCCATAGTATCAGCTACACGACTCGTTGTTGTTGGAGGTTTGTAGGCACCGGGATATTGCATGTCTTAAGCTCACGAACACGGTCCGAGACATGTCGCTTCGTTTCCCCAATGTAACTGCTGCCATAGATACAGATTAGTTTATAGCTGCCGAGATATTGCATGTCAAGGATCTTGTTCTTCACAGATGGTATCAGATCATGAATTTTACGTACTGTGTTAAATCAGACCTGGAGCTTGTGTTTGTTCAAGACTTTTTAAAGTATTTTGGTTACCCCTGATATGTATGGCAGGGTGATGGTTTTGATTGGATCCTCAGATGTCTCCTTCCTCACGGTTGGGGTGATGGCTTTGCAGATTCTGTAGTCAGAATATCCATTCACCTTGAGAGCTTGGTTTATGTGTTTGAGTTCACTGATTAGGTGTTCATGAACGGAGATACATTTAGCTCTATGGTGTAGAATTTTTATGAGGGAATTCTTCTGGGATGGATAGTGGTGGGAATCAGGCTTCAGGTAGGCATCAGTATGGGTTGCTTTCTTCTAGACAGAATGGCTCAATGAGCCATCTGGTCTGTTTTTGAGACCAGATGGCTCATCATTACCCACTACTATCATCGCCTCTAGCAGCAACCTCCACCTTCAACAGTGTGAGTCTGTAAAGCGAGGTGCAATGATTATTACCTGGCAGCCCTTTATTTGGTGGAAGCCCACCAACAGCACCGTTGTTGCCCATCACATACATTAACATTAGCTGCCCCGCCCATGATGTTGACACTTGGGCTACACCCATTTTAAGCCTTTATAAACAGTTTGCCTTTTGAGTCTCACCCCCTTTTCCTGATGACGGCCGCTTGTGTTGTAATCGAAAATTCGTGGTTATTATTTGTATTTTTTTCTATCTACGTGACCTTATCGAAATAACCAAAGAATAACAGAGGGGCTCTGTTACGCAAACTGGCCTGTACAACATGGGGAGCCGCCACCAAAATTATTTGCACGACCGCCCTTGCGCTCGTGTACTCTCTCTGAGAACAGGTGGCAGTTGGCGACTGTATAGATGATTAATTAAATAAATTTGCGTTGAGATGATTGGGAACAGGTGGCAGTAGGAGACTGCATAGATAATTAATTAAATAAATTTGCGTTGAGATGATTGGGAACAGGTGGCAGTTGGGGACTGCATATATAATTAATTAAATAAATTTGCGTTGAGATGATTGGGAACAGGTGGCAGTAGGAGACTGCATAGATAATTAATTAAATAAATTTGCGTTGAGATGATTGGGAACAGGTGGCAGTAGGAGACTGCATAGATAATTAATTAAATAAATTTGCGTTGAGATGATTGGGAACAGGTGGCAGTAGGAGACTGCATAGATAATTAATTAAATAAATTTGCGTTGAGATGATTGGGAACAGGTGGCAGTAGGAGACTGCATAGATAATTTATTAAATAAATTTGCGTTGAGATGATTGGGAACAGGTGGCAGTAGGAGACTGCATAGATAATTAATTAAATAAATTTGCGTTGAGATGATTGGGAACAGGTGGTAGTTGGGGACTGCATATATAATTAATTAAATTTGCGTTGAGATGATTGGGAACAGGTGGCAGTAGGAGACTGTACAGATAATTAATTAATACACTTGCGTTTAGATGATTGAGAACTGGTAGCCGTAGGGGACTGTATCAATAATTACAAGCGAGATGATGTGTAATACAGGGCTGCTCCGAGGCAGCCGCACGACCGCTGACTCTTACGTGCCACTGCGATATAGACTTCCCTTCACTCGATTGCTATATTAAATTCGCATCCGCGTTATAAAAAAATGCATTCCCGAATACGTTCATCGCGTTGTATATGTCCAATTCGCTTTCGTGAAAACACGCAGTGTTATGGGAGAACAGACCGTATCTGCGTATAGCTTTAATGCCCAAAGCCAATACCCGTTCAATCAGTGCTTTAAATAAATGTCGAGCGGTGGTTACATAACGTCATCTATGTCATGGTTCATGACGGCAGGTGCGCTGTAATGGTACAAGACAACCCATCGCGATGGAGATAGATTCAACAATGCTATGCCCGCGAAAATGAGCATGTGCAGGATTGCTTGCAAATTAAAAATAGAAACCTCTCAGCCCAAATTTCTCAGTCTGGGACACCGTGGTGGTGAGTTGTTTACTACCTCGCTTGGTATACAGGAGGTCGTGGGTTCGATCCTGACCCTGATGCCTGCTGCATTTTTGGAGTCTGTGTGTCTCTCTCTCCCCGTGGTCACCTAGATTTTTATCTGGGTCCTATAGTTTTTCCCTTCACATTTAGAATCAACGATACACGTGTTTTGAGTTTTGGCCTGCTGCAAATTTCCACATGATAAGTCAACTCCATTGATTTATCATTCGTGGCCAGGTCGCTTCTGAAAAAGAGCTAAAACTTATTTTATTGCTGTGTTTAGTTTGTTGTCTTGCCCTGTACCTCCTATTATCATGGTTGACTATGTACGGTGCAAAAGAAGTTCAACATAATACTAATAGCTCAGCGGGCTTACCTGTTAAAATATTAAGTATACAAATAGTTTAAAATGGTCTGGGTAAGGCTGAGAACTTTTGTGCATGCAATGGCAGTAAAAACAATTTTTGGGTGTTCAATCTTTGTGGCAAGGTTTGAGTTGAGCAAAGTGCAGTTTAAGAACGTTAAAGTAACCTTCATTAATTCTACAAATTCGGCTAACCATATTGATATCTCTATGCTTCGTGCTGCTTTGAAGCATATCAAGTAGTAACACAGTGTTTGACTGCATACCTATACCGGTTACCATACATGGATGTTAACTAACTGTGAGCAGCCAATGACAGATATGTTGTGATTTCTTTCACCTAAACACGGCAGTGTGTACATTCATGGTGTGCGTGCGTAATGTGCAAGAATAATCTATGTGCATCTGGTAATGGATATCCATCATCTAGATGTATGCAATCTAACCCAAAAATCTCTATTATGGAAAATACAGCAAAGTGCATACAATGCAGTAATACCATTACGTAGCTTTATGGGAAACTGATATTGCAATAATTTGAGAGTTTCGTGAAAAAACGATGTATTATCGGGCTGCATCTAAAAACGAACCAGATCTATGAAGTGGCCGGAGCTGCTTTAAACCACCACGACCACCCCTCAATAGAAGCTCGTTTTCTCGCCTCAACAGGATACTTGCACAGAAAAATACTTCGTGACCTGTCTGACAATTTCTGGCGCCATGGTGCGGCTGCAGAAATTGACCCAAGGTCGTCGGATGCCCTTCTACTGTACACCTAATGGACGCGATGTTCATGGTATACAGGAGGTCGTGGGTTCGATCCTGACCCTGATGCCTGCTGCATTTTTGGAGTCTGTGTGTCTCTCTCTCCCCGTGGTCACCTAGATTTTTATCTGGGTCCTATAGTTTTTCCCTTCAAATTTAGAATCAACGATACACGTGTTTTGAGTTTTGGCCTGCTGCAAATTTCCACATGATAAGTCAACTCCATTGATTTATCATTCGTGGCCAGGTCGCTTCTGAAAAAGAGCTAAAACTTATTTTATTGCTGTGTTTAGTTTGTTGTCTTCCCCTGTACCTCCGATTATCATGGTTGACTATGTACGGTGCAAAAGAAGTTCAACATAATACTAATAGCTCAGTGGGCCTTACCTGTTAAAATATTAAGTATACAAATACTTTAAAATGGTCTGGGTAAGGCTGAGAACTTTTGTGCATGCAATGGCAGTAAAAACAATTTTTGGGTGTTCAATCTTTGTGGCAAGGTTTGAGTTGAGCAAAGTGCAGTTTAAGAACGTTAAAGTAACCTTCATTAATTCAAATTCGGCTAGCCATATTGATATCTCTATGCTTCGTGCTGCTTTGAAGCATATCAAGTAGTAACACAGTGTTTGACTGCATACCTATACCGGTTACCATACATGGATGTTAACTAACTGTGAGCAGCCAATGACAGATATGTTGTGATTTCTTTCACCTAAACACGACAGTGTGTACATTCATGGTGTGCGTGCGTAATGTGCAAGAATAATCTATGTGCATCTGGTAATGGATATCCATCATCTAGATGTATGCAATCTAACCCAAAAATCTCTATTATGGAAAATACAGCAAAGTGCATACAATGCAGTAATATCATTACGTAGCTTTATGGGAAACTGATATTGCAATCATTTGAGAGTTTAGTGAAAAAACGATGTGATATCGGGCTGCATCTAAAAACGAGCGAGATTTATGAACTGGCCTAGCTGCTTTAAACCACTACGACCACCCCTAAATAGAAGCTCGTTTTCTCGCATCAACAGGATACTGGCACAGAAAAATACTTCGTGACCTGTCTGACAATTTCTGGCGCCACGGTGCGGCTGCAGAAATTGGCCCAAGGTCGTCGGATGCCCTTCTACTGTACACCTAATGGACGCGATGTTCATGAAAATGAACGGATTGGGCGTTTACACACTGGAAGTGTCGCGACGCTCACAACAACGAACAGAGCTCTAGGTGGCGAAAGCACAGCAAGTTGGCACAGTAGTGGGCACGGTTAGTGCATCAGCCAGTCATATCAGTCAGTTGACCCATTGTACCTGGGTCTGTCCCGTGACCTCCTGCAAGCGGGTGTTCGACACTTCACGTAGCCTTAACGTGCACATAGCCTGGTACAAGCGCCGTTTTGACGTCACCGCCACTTAGTGGCAAAGGGGCCGTCCATAAATGACATCACGCACCTAGGGGGGGGGGGTCAGACATTTGTGACTATGTGTGACGAGGGGGGGGGGGGGTTGAGAAATGTGACGTCACATCAAAATGCACAACTTTAAATAAATATAGACACGTTCTACTTAATTAAATAGACTTCTTAATAAATGTTTTCTCCTATAACATCAGAGTGCAGCGCCACATTAAATAAGCACTACAATGACAATAGTTTAAAGCGATTTGAAGCATATTCTCAGGTTTTTTCGGTAAAGTCACGTAGGTAAAACATTAAAAGTAATGAAAGTAAAATAAAACAAAACAAAAATAAAAATAAAATTCACGACGTTTCGGAGGCAACACAAGTCTCCGTCATCAGGTGGGACCGTCACAGCCAGATTAGCTGCATCAAGTGAAGCAATGATTCAAAATGTAATCCCTTATAAGCAAGTTGAAGGGGGGGAGGAGAGGGGGGGGGAGTTCATCAGAATGTGGTAGCCAATGAATGGAACGTATCGGGAGGGAGGGGGGTGGGAGGGGGAGGGAGCCAACAAAACATTTGGCGACGGCTTGGACGCGGCTGCTGCGCACGCCAACACAATGGGCAGAAAGGGGGGAGGGGAGGTCTGATACACATGATAGAACAAAGGAACGAAAATGCCTATGTTTATACCAATGCAGGCTGAAAAATGAAGAGAGTACTGTTAAAAATAACTGGGGATGTTAACACTCGGTGAAGTAAATTAAAATAGTGCCTGTCAGATAAGATGGTCCAAAAAGTGTAATTAAGTCTTTTTTGCGTGGTTAATAACATCTTTCCAGTGATTACTGAGTTTGTACCCATCATCACGGTTGAAATTATGTCTGTGTTTGTATATTTGTATGGCTTCGTGTACAAACCTTTGATGGTAGCCAGGAGGCTTGCAGAGAACCTTGGTCTCGGAAAAGACAATATCATGAGAGCCCGCCGAGTTGTAGCAATGATCGGCAACGGCCGAAGAATCAGTTCTGCCGTGTTTCAGATCTGACTTGTGCTCGCGGACACGATCAGCAACATGACGTTTTGTTTCTCCAATGTAGCAATCACCACAAATGCAACTCAATTTGTAGACTCCAGGATACTGTAAGTCAGGAACGACATCCTTCACAGATGGAATCAGATCACGGATTTTATGCACTGTGCTGAATCGGACTTGGATCTTATGTTTGTTTAGAATTTTGGAGATCTTTTTGGTCACGCCTGCTATGTATGGTAACGTGATAGTTTTGGTCGGAGTTTCATGTGGTTGTTTCTGTGTGGTGGGAGAGACAGCTTGGCGGATAGTACGGTCAGAGTATCCGTTCATCCTGAGGGCCCGATGTACATGTCTTAATTCATCAGTCAGGTGGTGTTGGTCAGAAATGCCATGGGCTCTGTGGTATAGCGTTTTGATGAGAGAATTCTTTTGAGATGGGTGGTGGTGGGAATCCGGTTTCAGGTAGGAATCTGTGTGGGTGGCTTTCCTGTAGACAGAATGTCCCAAGGATCCGTCAAGCCTCCTCTTAAACAGAATATCCAAGAATGGTAGTTTACCGTCTTTCTCCACTTCCATGGTGAATCTGATAGATGGGTGTCTAGAATTGACCACATCAATTCTAGACACCCATCTATCAGATTCACCATGGAAGTGGAGAAAGACGGTAAACTACCATTCTTGGATATTCTGTTTAAGAGGAGGCTTGACGGATCCTTGGGACATTCTGTCTACAGGAAAGCCACCCACACAGATTCCTACCTGAAACCGGATTCCCACCACCACCCATCTCAAAAGAATTCTCTCATCAAAACGCTATACCACAGAGCCCATGGCATTTCTGACCAACACCACCTGACTGATGAATTAAGACATGTACATCGGGCCCTCAGGATGAACGGATACTCTGACCGTACTATCCGCCAAGCTGTCTCTCCCACCACACAGAAACAACCACATGAAACTCCGACCAAAACTATCACGTTACCATACATAGCAGGCGTGACCAAAAAGATCTCCAAAATTCTAAACAAACATAAGATCCAAGTCCGATTCAGCACAGTGCATAAAATCCGTGATCTGATTCCATCTGTGAAGGATGTCGTTCCTGACTTACAGTATCCTGGAGTCTACAAATTGAGTTGCATTTGTGGTGATTGCTACATTGGAGAAACAAAACGTCATGTTGCTGATCGTGTCCGCGAGCACAAGTCAGATCTGAAACACGGCAGAACTGATTCTTCGGCCGTTGCCGATCATTGCTACAACTCGGCGGGCTCTCATGATATTGTCTTTTCCGAGACCAAGGTTCTCTGCAAGCCTCCTGGCTACCATCAAAGGTTTGTACACGAAGCCATACAAATATACAAACACAGACATAATTTCAACCGTGATGATGGGTACAAACTCAGTAATCACTGGAAAGATGTTATTAACCACGCAAAAAAGACTTAATTACACTTTTTGGACCATCTTATCTGACAGGCACTATTTTAATTTACTTCACCGAGTGTTAACATCCCCAGTTATTTTTAACAGTACTCTCTTCATTTTTCAGCCTGCATTGGTATAAACATGGGCATTTTCGTTCCTTTGTTCTATCATGTGTATCAGACCTCCCCTCCCCCCTTTCTGCCCATTGTGTTGGCGTGCGCAGCAGCCGCGTCCAAGCCGTCGCCAAATGTTTTGTTGGCTCCCTCCCCCTCCCACCCCCCTCCCTCCCGATACGTTCCATTCATTGGCTACCACATTCTGATGAACTCCCCCCCCCTCTCCTCCCCCCCTTCAACTTGCTTATAAGGGATTACATTTTGAATCATTGCTTCACTTGATGCAGCTAATCTGGCTGTGACGGTCCCACCTGATGACGGAGACTTGTGTTGCCTCCGAAACGTCGTGAATTTTATTTTTATTTTTGTTTTGTTTTATTTTACTTTCATTACTTTTAATGTTTTACCTACGTGACTTTACCGAAAAAACCTGAGAATATGAATCATTGCAGTCACGAAAGCTTCAAATCTAGATTTGAAGCATGTTTAATTTTTTTTTTGTGGGGGGGGCAGATCTTTGTGACGTCATATTTGAGGGGGGGGGTCTGACTTTTGTGACGCCATGTGATTGGGGGGGGTTCAAAAATCGTCCAAAATCGCGTGACGTCATTTATAGACGGCCCCAAATGGCGGTTGTTGTTGTAAACAAGCAAAACAAACCACCATTCGGAAAGATCTAGCGGTGTAGTGGTGCTGCATCAAAATCAGTTGTCGTGATGTTGAAGCAGTCAGACGACGGAACGTTTATATGAGCGGGCTGAACACGAAGCTTCACACAATCTGTCGTCGCAGATTTCACTCATGCCCTAGGCCTAAAAACCAAACTATGTTATTATTTTACGAGGTGTAAGGCCCTATTGAGCTATGTAGTAGCTTTTTTTTCAGAAGCGACCCTGGACATCACAAATAATAGCAGCTCAAAGAAGTGGCTGATATCATCGTTTGGAAATCGTGTTGAATTAGTTAAACAGATAGTGTGTGGGGGGGGGGTCATAATTTAGAACCCAGGAACGCGACCATATTTTTCCACCAGATTTATTATTTCTGCCCCAACGCGGCATTTTCCGGGAACGTAAAAACTCCCACGCGTACGGCAAAGTCGGCATCGTATCTGTTAATTCTTGTGGTGGGAGAGCGAAACGTTTGGTGCGCATGTCATTCCCATCACCAAACACTACGTGTTTGTTGCGGGGAGGTGGGAGGGTGGGGTGCATTCACGAAACGTAAGCTATTGTTTCAACCCTGCCCGCGCGAGAAAAATGTATTCATGTATATATGTGGAACTTCTTTCGTACCGTACGTAGTCCACTATGCTAAGATGAGGTGCGGGGGGGGGGGGTAACAGTGAACACAACAAGCACTTTAATTTCCCATTTAGTATAGTGGCGTAGAGTAAAGTGGATTGTATAGTTTAGTGTTTAGTGAAGTTTATAGTGTAGTATATAGTGGTATCGTATGTATAGTAGTGTAGTCAATAGTAGTGTATATTAGCGTAGCAAATATTGGTGTTGTGTATAGGAGTGTAGTTTTTAGTAGTATATAGTGTGGTGTATATTTGTATGAAATGTATGTATGTTGAACTTCTTTCGCACCGTACGTAACCCACCCTGCTAATCGGAGGTGCAGGCGAAGAACAACAAACTAAACACAACAACAACCAGTTCTGCAGAAATCAGTTTTCAATTCAGATAATTTAAAAGTGCATAGCTCCCAGTGGCTTCCTAATATAAGGAGAAGGAGCATTCTAGACGACCGCAAGAGCGCATCTGAAAGTGTCGCACGATGATGCGGTGACCATTTTATTTCTTCATGAGGTCCTTGGTCAGTTTCAGCACCAGCCCTTTCTGCCACACAAGATCTAAAGTGGAGGCAGAGGAACATAAATGTTTGTTAGGTGTTTTAAATTCTTAATGAAATCCAGTTTCTAGATGAGATCCAACCTTTATGTAAAATGTTAAAAAGGGTGGTATTAACTGACAGTAAGTCGTAAATCTTGCAGTAGATATTTGAGAAAAGTGACTCGGTGCCAGAGGGTGCGTTTAAAATTTCAAGAATGCGGAAAAGTACAAAGGTGTGCTGGAAAAGTGTCGAGTTCATACCATTGCATGCAAATTCAGGATTGTGGCGCGAGCTTTTATGTGGTTAGCACACTGACCTCTAAACCCAGCCAGGGCTAGCTTACTATTCAATCAATATATATATTTTTGACAGGTAAAGCCCATGGATGTATGGAGCTCTTTTTCAATAGCGGTCTGGCTATCACAAATAATGGCTCAACAAAGTGGCTTATCATCACGTGGACATTTATAGTAGCCAAATACCCAAAATTTGTGATGTCGATTCCATCTGTGGAGGGGAAAACCGGAAGACTTGGAGAAAAATCCCCGTGACCACGGGGAGAGAGACATGCAAATTCCAAATATGCAACAGCAGTCAGGGTCGGGATCGAATCCACGACCTCCTGTAATACCAGGCGAGGTAGTTAACATCTCACTAGCCACCGTGGCCGCCACGTGATGGAACATGTCGAGTCAGGTCATTTCTTGCACGCACGCACACACACACACGCACACACGCGAGAACAAGGAAGTTCACACAAACAAAATATATTACACCCCATGCAAATACCACATTTCATCGTTGCAGACAAGACAGGCTCCCGCCTCGTCCTCAGGTTTTCAATGGTATTAACGCCCTTACAAGGACAAGCGGGGCGAGGGGGTCCAGGGTCTTAAGCTGTCTGGTCTTGGGTCTTGAGCTGCGACTGGTCCCGATCGGCTGGGGAGGTCCCCTTTTATGCCCCTATGCCCATCGAGGGGAGGCATTGCGTGGGATCGTAGATCCCCCACAGCCCCCCCCCCTGGTGGTATGGGGTACCCTTGCAGATGAACCTCGTCTACCACTGCCGGTAAGCGTGGCCCATCTACGGCACTACATATGCTCAGCAGCGTGTGTGCTAAGTGCCCACCTGCAGTTGCTGCTGCTGTCCAACAGTCAACGCTATGTCACTACATCTGTATGTGGCGAGCGGTGGCGCAGTGGTAAGCTGTTTTGCGCTATGAACCCGGCGACCCGAGTAGGTGGCCAGCACGACGTCGGTCCTCGTTTGTCTCACCAGTGCAATGTTTACTACACATCGGATCAGGGACTCATTTGAGGCTGAGTCGACCTAGGGGAGGCCCAGGGCCGGGTTCAGATAATCGCCGCTGGTGTTGATGGCCATGAGCGGGAATTAAATTCGGGTCTCTGCCTAGAGAGACACATGCAAACTCCAAATATAGAAGCGTCAGGTTCGGGATCGAACCCACAACCTCCTATATACCAGGCGAGGTAGTTAACATCTTGCTTCCACCATGATGCCCCTACGTGGAAATTCGTTCATCAACCATTTCCCCTCTTTTCACGATTCCTCGCTGTCTTTCACCGTGAATTGTGTAGCAACAACAAAAATCCTAAACGCACCTGACTGACGTGGATTTTTGGTGGCTCTTTATGTATCAGTGGATGGACAGATGGCTGCAGGTATTTCCCCTGGTTGAGTATGTAGTACGTACACGTACAGCCCCTTTGTCAATTCACCTTGTGGATTTGGGAGGCTTTGTTCCCGGTGAATGTTTGGGGGTTGCTTGTCGACCCACCATCACTCTGGCCAATACGAATTGGTGCAAGCAAGAAGAGGTAGATGTGGGAGCATAGCAGTGCGGTACAATATTTCATTTTTTTTAATGTAAACTGCCCTTCTGTTATTATGGTGGCCAGATGTATTGGTGGAACTGCAAGCACGCACCCTCTGATCGACTAACTCTGGAATGCCCATTTATACTGCTGGGAGGACAGAGTAGGAGGGATTAAAGAAACTAAACATTCCATTGCTTCAACCGTTGCGCTGGAAGATCGAATTTGAACGGATGTGTGCAATTTGCTAGAATGGATATTGTAGGTGTCATAATACCAAGACGACAAAAAAGCCCTGCCAGAGTTCTAGGTGCCACGGTGGCTAGGATATGGTAACTACCTCGCCTGCTATACAGGATGGCATGGATTCAATCCAGACCCTGACGATTCCTGCTGCTGTACATTTAGAGTTTGCGTGTCTCTCTCCCCGAAGTCGAGTGGATTTTCCTCCAGGTCCTCAGGTTTTTTTCCTCTATATTAAAAAACACTGTCTGAAACATGGCTTATCTCACGTAATGACGCCGAGCCTAATTAGAAGTGAAGGATATCATAAATTCCGATTAAAAAGACAATCAAGAGGAGGTGGTGTGGCAAAATAAAAATACATGTTTTTTAAAATAATATGTTAGTCCCAGCTGAGAATTAAACTCAGGTGACCGGGGTTTAGAGGGCAGTGCGCTGAACCACTGCAGAAAAACTCGCAGCCACAATCCTGAATTTGCATGTAATGGCCAAAACCCCACAGATATCCAGCACACCTTTGTACTTTACGCATTCTTGACATTTTAAACATACCCTCAAGCACTGAGTCCCTTTTCACAAATAGCTCCTCCAAATCTAAGCTTGCAATGAAAACATTTATCTTAACATTATCCCTTTTTAACACTTGAAATGAATCTTGAAATGAATATTGGAATCTTGAAACCGGAGTTCATGATATATTACAATCACCTGCATTTATTCATTGTATATATGTTGAACTTATTTTGTAACGTACGTTTCCACCCGTGATAATCGGAGGTGCTGGCGAAGGACAACGAACTAAACAAAAGCATAAAATTAGTTTTTAAACGACTTAAAATGCATAGCTCCCGTGGCTTCCTAATATCGGAAGGAAGAGCGTTCCAGACGACTGCTGAAGCGCACCTGAAAGCGCCGCACAAAGCGTTGACCCTCTTTGTTCAGTGGTTAGCCAAAAGCCACTGCTGCTGCGAGGATGAGCAGAGTTGGCGTGATGATAGTTTATGCACCTTGACGAGATCAGCAGCAAGTTATCGTGGCTCACTTGTGGCAAGCGCTTTGTGTGTAATGAGCACAACATTGGCATGCATTCGTTCGGTAACTGGAAGCTGATGCAGCCAATTTTTTGGCTTTTTCTCTACTGTTGATGATCCTGTAATGGCAGAAATGACTGGGGCTGAAACTACCCAAAGCCTTCAACTGTCAAGCTTCCATCAACGTCGTTACAGACATGCCGAGTGACTGATGATTCGGCGTACACCTTGGGGGCAAGGCTCGTTTCTTGGTGTGAGATGAACAATACTCACTTTGTTATTGTACCAGGTGTAAAGCCCACCGAGCTGTATAGCCTTTTTTTCAGAAGCGACAGAGCGATCACAGATGGTAGCAGCTCAGCGAAGTGGCTTATCACCACGTGGTAATGTATAGCAGCAGCCAAATACTCTAAACGCGTGTTTCTAAATGTAGAATGAAAACCCGAGGACCCGGAGGAAAATTCACTCGACCGCAGGAAGATAGACAAACAAACTCTAAATATATAGAAGCAGGCATCGTCAGGGTCTGCATTGAACCCATGTCCTCCTGTATACCAGGCGAGGTAGTTAACATATCTTAGCCACCGTGGCGCCATGGACAATAGACTATTGACTTGGTATCATGCCATCTGCAATATCCATTCCACCAAATCGCAGACATCAGTTAAAATTCGATATTCCATCGCAGGGATTTAAACAATGGAATTTATTTGTTTCTTTCATTTCTCCAAGTCTGTCCTCCCAGCAGTAAAAATGGGTATTCCAGAGTTACAGTCCCTCTCCGAAGTGGCGCAAGTCAGAATCAGGATATCGATTTATACTGGATGAATCCAATGAGCTACAAACTCTTTCTAACAGAAAGTTACAACAACAAAAAAACAAAAACACGATAGGATTGCAAAGTATAGGTAAGGTAAACATCACTAAGACAAAATATGCAAATACAACTAAATATTGTTTTTATCTTACCAGGTAAGGCCCATTGAGCTATGTAGATATTTTTAAGAAACTACCTGGCCACAACTCATGGCTCAACAAAGTGTCTTATCACGTGGGAATTTATTACAGACAGATGTTGATTACAAATGTGGAAGGAAAAACCAGATAATTTGGGGAAAAATCTACGCGACCACGGGGAGAGAGAGAGAAACGCAAACTCCAAATATGCAACATTCATCAGGGTAGGGATCGAATCCACGACCTCCTGCATACCAGGCGCGGTAGTTAACATCTCACTAGCCACTGTGGCCGCCCCGTGATGGAACGTGTCGACTCCGGTCATTTCTTGCACGCACGCACGCACGCGAGAACAAGGAAGTTCATACACAAACTAAATATATAGTACACCCCTTGCAAATACTACATGTCTTCGTTACAGACAAGACAGGCTCCTGCCTCTTCCTCATGTATACAATGGTATGAACACCATTGGCAAAAAAGCATGCGCCGTCAATTATGTTTCCCTCCCATAATTTTATGACCATTGTACGCCAACAGCAAGTTACCATTGAATGAAGGCCTCTGCAAATCACAATCTAATCTACCCCTAGATGATCCAGCGATGCGACAAAGGCTCACCCAGCACCTGCAACGCACGGCGTGACTTCGTTGCTCCGTTTCCTTCAGTGGGGCCGTCCTCTTGCATGCATTCCTTTGGCTGTCACATCGTTGACGATGAACGATGTATGTATGTGTGTACATATGTATGTGTTTGTATGAATGTATTTGTATGTATGTATGTGTCTTGGTATGTGTAGTGTCAGTATGGTTGAGAAAAAGCGACAGGCCCACTCTCATCGGCTACTGCATCGC